>NC_083365.1:61427971-61736565 GCF_030254825.1 Meriones unguiculatus | reverse complement strand
GCATTCTGAAAAGTTCCATTGGGAGAATTATCAGAAGCTGCAGTTACTAAGAAAAGTTGTCAAGTCTTCTAAATTCTATAGACATTGTGTAGGAAATGACTGTAGTTATATAGAGGGACAATCTTGGTGCCAAAGACAAGCTATTGGCAATTGATAATCAACTTGAGGGAAACTAGATTCCCAAGAAAACAAACCTCCAGGAACCTCCATGAAAGGAGTTTTTGGATTGGGTTGATTAAGATGAGAAGACCCAAAACTCTGGGCATTATTGTTCCATGAGGTAAGATGCCAGACTAGTGGAAAGGAAAACAAACTTGGCACCAATGTGCATCTCTCTGCTTCCTCACTATGCATGTTACGTGGAAAGCTATGTCAAGATCTTGTCACCCACATTCCTTCTCTACCACGATAGACTGACTGTACCTAGAAAACAATGTGACAAAAGTTTTCCCTTCTTCTTGTCACAGCAGTGTTAAAATTAACTCATAACAATGGACAGAAAGAAGAGACTAGAGCTGATATCTTCCATGTCTCTCCTACCACAATGATACTTTCTGCCTTACCACAGCTTCATAGTATTTTAAATTACTCTCTGGGAGGGTAGAAAGATAGTGCTTGGAATACTGTACTTGTATCTCAGTGTCCAGATTTTGAAGGTTATGATAATACAGTGAACATAATTTTTTTTTAGTTGAAAAGTCAGAAACACCTACATCTAAAAGTAGGGATAAGAGAGGTATGAGAAATATGCTGAATCTGTAATCTCTGAGCAATTACGCCAAGAAAATTTAACCTTAGGACTAGGAATGAACTTGGCTAGCCTATCACTTGCATAGTGCTTGCACAGCATTATGTGTGGGACCCTGCTTTTAAGTTTAAAGTCTGGCATTTCCAAATAGCCTCTGAGTTCAATATAAGAGGACAGACTTCCTTTCTCAGCTGGTTTCCCCCTCTGCCTGAACTGAGTAATCCCAGACTTTCTAAGGAGAGTCACATAGCCCTCAGAGAAGATTACAAGTCAGGACCTTTTCTGATAAGGAACTCCTTCAGCAAGGACCTTTGGGAATTCTAGAAACAGCCACCCTATGCTAATAAGATGTCTTGGTATCTTGGCTTTCAACCAATGACCTTTAACTGTACATGAAGTTTTTTTCCCCACCCACAGGGTAATTAAGTACTGCTTTCCCCCTCTTATGATAGAGCTAGCTGTTTTGTTATATGTAAACCAAGTATCCCTCACAACCTTAGCCCCATTGAATCAAACACATTCACCCTCAAAACTCCTTCCACCACCCAACAATTATAAGTCCCTGATTCACTAAATAAACTCTCTCACACCAATCCTCCACCATGACTGCCTGAGACTCATCAATTTAGTCAAATGAGACTCATCATTTATTCTAGGGAAAGAAGGGTTGTCAGTCTCCATGAAGGCCACTGTGAGTTTCTCCCGACTCCCCAAGCTACTGTGAGCTTTGGTTATTCACCAACTGTTCAATGCCACCATCTTTCTATCTCTGCTCCACCCACTATGGTGGCCATCTGTATAAACAAGTGGCTGGCTGTTCCTGAAGCAGCCTTCTGCTTCTGCCTTTGCCTTTTCCTCACTTGGTTTCAGAGCTCCAAGTGAGCTTCTATTCTGGCTGCTCATGAGCAGGATTGACTTGCCAAAGGGTGATGGACACCTGTAACCCAGAACCCAGGAAGTCAAGACAAGGGGATCAGAAATTAAAGCTAGTTCCCTCTTCTGCTGCATACTGCTTCTGCTGTATATTGTATTTCCCTTACTGAGATTTAAGCATCCTCCTTTAAGTCCTCTTTATTACTTATTGTTTGGGTCTGTGAGTTATTGCATGGTTATCCTGTACTATAAAGCTAATATCTGCTTATAAGTAGGTACAACCATATGGGTCTTTTTGGGTTTGGGTTACCTCACTCAGGATGATCTTTTCTACTTCCATGCATTTGCCAGTGAATTTCATGATTTTCTTGTTTGTAATAGCTGAATAGTAATTCCATCATGTAAATGTACCACAGTTTCTTTATCCATTCTTTTTTTTTTTCAATGCAGTTTACTCAGAAACCTTGAACAATCCTCGGACCCTGGGGAAAGCCAGCCCACAGCTTAAATAGCCTCTGGGTAGCCAACCCAGGCGTGCCACGTGGGCAATGCAGATAGGTCCACATACATGGAAGCAAGCCAGATCCTCAGCCTTAGCCAAATGTGGAATTGTTCGTGACAAAGAGCACTTATCGGACGGGTCTGATGCTCTTTGGGTGGATGACACCTAAACGAACATCGGTACAAAGTCCCAATTTATTTCTAATATCAGAGATCAGACCTCTACTCTTTATCCATTCTTACACTGAGGAACATCTGAGCTGTTTCCAGATTCTGCTATTACAAAAAAAATCTGCTATGAATAGGTCCTTATTGTGTGGTAGAACATCTTTTGGGTATATCCACATTAGTGGTGTAGCTGTGCCTTGAGGGTAAAGTTATTCCAAATTTTCTGAGAAAGCACTAGATTGATTTTCAAAGTGGTTATACAAGTTTGCACTCTGACCAGAAATAGAGGAGTGTTCCCATTTTTCCATATCCTTTCCAGCACATGCTGTCTCTTGAGTCTTTGATCTTAGACATTCTGGTGAATTTAAGATCCTGATGACTAAGGATGTTGGACATTTATTTAAGTGCTTCCTTGCTGTTTGAGATTCTGCCTTGAGAATTCTCTGTTTAGCTCTGTACCCCATTTTTTATTGTATTATTTGTTTTGTTGGGGTTTAATTTCTTGAGTTCTTTATATATTTTGGATATTCTTTATAGCTTTTTGTCAAATGTAGGGTTCTGAAGCAAGGCAAAAAGTTAGGAAAGGGGGCACAGAGAGAAATGAGGGAGAAGGACAGTGGGCCTGCAAACAGAAAAGAAACAGTGGGCAGGGGTGTCTCTGTGACAAGATGGCAGGATCTATCTCTGAGAGAATATGAGGGTAACTCTAGCTGAGACTCCTAGTAGCAGGAGACATGGAAATTGAAGAGGACACCCTCAAACTAGACAAGACTGCTGGTGGAGGGAGGGAAACCTCAACACACCCACAAAAACTGTGACCCCCAAATTTACCCTGCTTGTGAGATATGCAGTGATAAAGATAGAACAGAGATTGAGGGAATGTCCAACCAATGTCCAGCCCAATCTGAGACCCACCTCATGAGACTCACGCTCAGACACTATTAAGGATATTCTAGTATGTTTGCAGACAGGAGACTAACATAGTTGTCATTTGAGAGGCTCCACCCATAAGTGGATTGAAACAGATGCTAAGTCTCAGAGACAAAAATAAGTGAAGAGAGTCCTATGGAGAGGTGAGGGAAAGATTAGAAGGACCTGGAGGGGTGGGAGATCTACAGAAGACCAACAGAACCAACTAAATAGGGATTGAGGAGACTGAAGTCCCAACCAAGGACCATACATGGACTGGACCTAAGCCCCTTATACAGATATAGCTGGTGGATCATGTGCGATTTCTAGTAAGGAGCAACAGCTGTCTTGACATGGACTCCATTGCCTGCTTTTTTTTATCATCACTTCCCCGTGGAGTAGCTAACTTGCTAGGGAGAACAGGGAAAGAGGATGTGATGAGTCCTGATGTGACTTGGTGTACTGGGATGGGTTGGAGGGAGGCTCCCCTTTTCTGAGGAGTAGGGGTAGGGGTAGAGGAGGGAGAGTGTGGGAGGGTGGGAGTGGAAAGAGAAAGGGGGGCTATGCTCCAAATGTAAAGTTAATACATAGATAGATAGATAGATAGATAGATAGATAGATAGATAGATAGATAGATAGATAAGACACTAGTGGTGTCTAATTCAGTTTGGATTACATGTGACCCCCCTCAAAAAAAAAGAAAGAAATTAAGAAGTAAGGTACAGGAAAGAACACTAGAAAGGAAAAAGGAAGGAAGAAAAATCTCTGAAGCTTGCCATTGCAGTTTCCAACTTTTGTCAGCAGACTTCTCTTGAAACAATACCAACTTAACCAAATTATTTTAAAATACATAAATTATACTTTGAGAGGAGAAGTTACTGTCATAGTATAGAAGATTCTAGAAATTTTCCTTTCTCTATCCTAAAATATTCAATGATCATCTTCCTAAATAGTAACTTCAAGGAATTTTCCAGTTATGCCTGACTGTTGATTAAGAATGTAGTAATTGAAAAAACAAAAGAATATGGTAATTGAAAGTCAACACCTCCTAGATTATTTTCAGTATAAATAAAATGAGTAAGTCTGTGAGACTATCACACAGATAATGACACAGGGTTAATTGAAAATCAATGACAATTGTTCTTTGCACAGTGACATGTGCGCAAAGAGCTTTGCAGTCCATGTGGGGCTATGCACTGAATCCTTTTTTGCATGACTTATGACAAACAATGAAAGTATTAAAGTCATGCTCACTGAAAAACCTCACTTTTCCTCCAATCTCATATATATGCAACAGGACTCTTATGTTAAGCCCTGTATTTTGTAGGTCAGATATATTCGATGTTTTCAAGGACAAAGAAGTTGATATATACTATCCTCTATGTGAAGTCTGATTTTATACTGCCCAGAGATAGAAACTTTTTACTCAGCTTCTGAAACTTTCTAATTGTCTGAGAGTTACCTAGTCTTTTTTTTTTCTTTTTTGCACCAAGGTGATTCTAGATTTCCTTTCCCATTCATATCTTGTATCTAATATTTCAAAATTCCCTCAAATCTTTGCAGTTGTGTATCTTCATTTTACTGTAGATAAATGTAATGTAATTTTATGGTCTAATACTTTATTGTTCTCAACACTGTCTCTCTCTTTCCTCCTTCTCCCTGCATCCCTAGTGTGTGAGTTTGTGTGTGTGTGTGTGCGTGTGTGTGTGTAAATGTGCATACATATGGAAGTCAGAGATTCAGCTTGTGTGTTCCTCAGACACTGTTCACCTTGTTTGCTCATTGGCATAGAACTAACCATGTAGTGAAGGATGGTTGGCCGATACGTCCCAGACATCTTTCTGTCTCCTCCTCGCCTAAACTGGGACTGGAAGAGTACAACATTGTATGTATCACTGAAACCTGATTATTTGGTAGGCTTTGGGGATCAAACTCAGAACCTCATGTTTTTCAGGCAAGAACTTTAACAGCTAGGCCGTCTGCCATGTCTCACTCTCAACTTTTTGCATGCTTATTTGTCTCTACTAGCCTTTGAAAGAGAAGGAATTGTGTTCTAATAAGTTGGGTGACTGTTGAACCTCATATAAAGTTCTATACAGTAAGTTTTTAACACAAGTATGTAGAATGAATACACATGTGAAAGTTCCAGGTTCACATAAATAGTTTGTTTTAGTCTGAGAATTACAAAAGTAGACAAACTGACAATTGAACCTTATAATTAGTTCTGTGAATTGAAATATATTCTCCTCAAAATCATCTGTGGAGTCAGATGCGGATCAGCATGGCTGTAATCCCAGTACTAGAAAGACAATGGCTCAGGGATAGTAAGCTTGAAGATTCTAATTCCCTAAAGTATCCATATGCTGAAATAGAACTTTTAGTAAAAAATATTAAATTAAGTTGTCCTATCAATAAGGACGCAATCTGATAAAATAGCAGCTTTAAAAATATGACATTTTAAGTTTCTTAAGTTATCTCTTTCTCTGAAAGTCTGTCTCTTGTCAATCTGTATTATTCAGAGTTCTAAAGAAGAACTGTCCATATAGTTATATGGAGAGAAAGAGAGAGAGAGTGAAGGAATACATTTATTAGAGTGGTTTAAAAGCCATAGTCTAGCCATTCAATCAATGGATGTCTAATAATGGAAAATTAAATAATTCACTAGCTTTTTCTTCCACAAGCCCAGGTGTCTTAGTATACACCAAAATCTCAAAAAAAGAAGGCTCTAATGCTAATGAAGTGATGGACATGCCACCAGAGTAAGGGCAAGTCCTTTACGTAGGTTGTCTTCAAAATGTGTGACCCAGATTAAAGGTGTATCTTCTCATTTAAAAGATCTGGATTAAAGTTGGTTCTTTCTACTTCATATGATTTAATTGAGTAAAATCCCTCATAGGTAAACCCAGTCACTTAGGTTTTAGTTAATTTCAGATGTATTCAAATTGACAAGCAATAATATCTATCACACTCTTGATTTTACCCATGAAAGGCAGGCAATGGAGAAAGGCCATGTGAGGAAGTGAAGAAAGTGCCTCATCATTACCAAGCCAGGTAGTCACCCTCAGCAGAAGATGAATGTGCCAGTGCCATGACCTTAGACCTTGGACCATGAAACAGCGATGTGTGTATAGAAGGACTGTGGTAATTCTGCTGCTGCCTAAGCTGACTTAAATAGATACCAATGAAAGAAATCTATTAGATGTTATGATAATTAATCTCCATTATCAACTTGATGGGCTTTAGAATCACAGGTGGAATGAGTATGAAGTTGTGTGTGTGTCTGTGTGCGTGTGTAGACACACTTTGACTATGGGTGCTACCCTTTCAAGGGTTTGTTTCCCGAACTTAGTAAAAAGAAGAAGGGAGCCAAGCATCAGCATTCATCTGGATACACTGTGACCAGCTCCCTCATTCCCCTGCTGCTCTGACTTACTTGACATGATGTGCTATGTGTTAGAACTATGAACCAATGTAAAAATTTCTGCCATTAAGTTGCCCTTCAGGTATTTTGTCATAACAACATTAGCTGATACAAATGCCCAGGAAACACAAAGTTGAAATCTAAGAAGGAATAAAAGCTGTACAGTTATCATCAGAGGTAAAGGCCAACTCATCTGAAGGGACTTCAGAAGAAGGTTTTCTAATATCATCAGAGTGGTAATGGATTCAGTGGTTGATGATATACAGTAGCATAGGCTGCTTTTATTTATAGATACTTTGTTTTATATTCTTTAATGAAACAGATATAGTTATTTATTTTAATATAAAAATAATATTGGATAAATATTTAATTTTATCCATATAAATATAGATGAAATTACAGGACATAAAGCAGCTCTGATTTTTTTAAGAGTTGATGAGATTTTGATTTTGTAATAATGATTTCTGGGAACATCAATTCTTATTAGTACATAGTATAGAGCAATAGACGTATAGAGATGGACCTCTCATGGATTGTTGGAATAACTTTTAATATACATTCAAAAAATTACTGAAAAACACCAGCAGAATGGGTCAGTGAGCTAAGGTTCTTGCTGCCAAGGCTGATAGCTTGGTTTCAATATCTGGGACCCACATAGTAGAAACAGAAAACAGGCTCCTGTAAACTGTCTTATGACCTTCACACACACACTGAAGAAACACCCACAGGACAGCATTGTCTTGAGAGTTCACAATCATCTGTACCTCGATCCAGGACCATCATTATAAGGACTCTATCATAAGCCTTGCTCAGTCAGACAAACTTCTTTCCTCCTGTTTTAGTTACTTTTCTACTGCTGTGAGGAGATACCAGGATCAACACAACTTATGAAGGAAAGCATGTGATTAGAGGCTTGTTTATAGTTTCAGAGGGTAAGTCTATGACTATCATGGTGAGGACCATGGCAGAAACAAGCATAGTCTGCTGGAGCTGAGAGCTTAAACAGGCTGAGTTGAGAAAGAGAGACAGAGAGAGACAGAGAGATGGTATGGGCAAAGCCCACCACTGTCTCAAAGCCCACTGTCGGTGACAATCTCCTCCAAGGTCACACCTATTCCAACAAGGACACACTTCCCAAATCCCTCAGTTCCACTAACTAGGGACCAAGCATTTCAATATCTGAGCCTATGGGCCCATTCTCATTCAAAGCACCGTACCTTAAGAAATGGCTGTCAGTGTGGCTAACAGTAGAGTGAGACTGACTGCTAGTCTGTAGTCCTGAAGTCAAGGTCTTTGAGGACACTTGACACTGACCTTGAAATCATTCCCAATCTTTCTTAATCAAAGTTTCCCTAAATACCATGAGGCCCTTGCCAACCTTCTAATAGGAACATTGTTTGAAAATACTTAAAAATATAAAGTTCCTTTAGAAAAAAGCTTTCTGAAAGAGCCATTAAGGAAATTGATTAAGCCTGTTTTCTCACTTCCTCCAAAGGCTCATTAAGTAAAGGGGAGTGTGGAGGAAGAAAGGATATGAAATTATAATGGGAAGTTATGGTTCTAGCCAGTCATGACCTTTCCTTCAGGATGCATGGAGAGATAAAGGTTATTATTTATAAGAAGGAGTGACTTTACTCACTGTCCAGGAAGTACCACACAAAGTTATCTTTTATTTTTCCTCACTAAGCACAGTCACTTCTTTCTACCTTCTTCTTGACTCAGGAAATAAAGAGTTACACAGTCATATGTGTGCACAGACAAACGTGCATGTGTGTGTATGTACAAGCACCACATTACATCTCCCATTAGGTACTTTCTCAGAGATATCAGCATAAATCTTTCATTTTACTATATAAGGACAACATTCCTGAGAACCACTTTATAAATGGACTTTATTTCTGATGGTGGGAAGAGAGATCTATAGTTTTAATGAATCTTGTATAACAATTCATTTATCCATCCATCGTGTTGATATGAATTAGGTAAGTTATCCAAATCCCTTGCAGATAAAAACTATACACTAGTCCTCCATTCACTTTGTAAAGTAAAAAGCACATGTTGGTGCTATAAAGATGACTCAGTGAGTGTAAATACTTGCTAGGTAAGAAAGAGTACCTTAATTTAAGTCCCTGGCACCCACATAAATGCTGAGCATGATGGCCCTAAAGCCCGAAGGCCCAGCACTGAAAATGAATACAAGAGATTACTGAAAGCTCACTGGACATTTAACCTAGTTAAAATTGTGAGCTTTGTGTTGAAGGAGAGATCCTGTCTCAAAAAAAGTGGGGGAGCCCACAAAGTGACTCAGAAGGTAATAGCTCCGGTGGTACATGGCTGACAGCAGGAGGTTGGTCCTGGGATGCCATGGTGAAAGGATAGAACCAACTCCTGAATATTGTTGTTTTCCCTTCACACACATATCTTGGCCTCTCTCTCTCTCTCCCTCGCTCTATCTCTCTCTCACACACATACACAGGAAGTGAGGGATGATTAAAACAGAGAATATCCTCAGTGTCCTCTATCTGTAGATTTTTGGGAATAGAACAGAGCCTTCCTTGAGATATGAGTTTTCTGTTGACTCTCCCACAGCTCCTTTTGTCTTTCAAATCTGATTTGTCCTAGTGAGAAACTGGCTGTGGAGAAGCAGGGCCATAGGATACAGGTACAAGGCATATTAGTTACGGTGTTAGATTTCAGGGGCAAGGGGAGGCAGAGCCCCTGACTTTAGAAGGTTGGGATTCAGTACTTGCTCCAATGTGGACCGTAGAGATATTTAAGTCATCATTTAAAACGTTATGCATAGTTTAACCCTTGCATCTATTAATTTGGAAAAATATTCATCCTACTTCAATGGCCCCTGTGAAGTTCAAATCCGTACAACGAGGTGGCTTTTTATGGTCAAATAAAATGGACTTGGCAGATGTATTTCAAAATCAGGCAGGCTCTGACTCCTGCTCTAACTCTTTCAGTCAACATTTCCCCGAGACTAATTGAACTATGCTAAGGATCTGTAGCAGATGTTAGGCTCTGTACACAAACAATTAGTCCAATTTGCTCAGCATCACCAACCTTCACCAGTCATGCTCCTATTCCTTGTACAAATAAGAAGCCTAACTCAGCAAGATCAAACAGCTGAGCTCTTGCTGTGATCACTGGAACATGAAGCCAGTCTGTCTGACCCAAGATTGATATTCTTTCCTATTTTACAAAGCCTGTTTTCCAAGTCTACACGAGAGATTTGCCAGTTTTATATTTATACTTAAGTGGGTTTATTTTTTTAATCCCCAAAACAGTAAAGCAGCTGATACCTCATTTATAAAACAAACTGCAGGTCAAGGGCCAGCTTTTCCAGCCTTAATTCAACTTAGCTTCTTTTTCATAACTCAAACAGACTGATCCTGGTGTTCATCTTCTGGAAACATCTTAAACTCATTTAAATAATGGGTGCCTTAAATTTCCTATGCTTTAATTTTTGATCAGTTTTGTTGGAGCCTTCCAGGAATTCATCTTGTTACATAAAATAGTCAATAAAAGAAAGTCTCAGCACATCTGCTTTGGTTCAAATTTGTAGGGATTGGTTGTACGTGCAGAAGGAAATGGAAACTGAGTAAATTCCAGCTGCTAGGTTGGCAGTTAATAATCACCTTAGAAATCAGCATAGAAGGCAGATGAGATGGTTGAGCAGATAAAATTCTAACTGAACGAGTTTGGAGACACCAGTTCCATCCTCTGCACCCACATAAAGGAAGAGAGAGAACTGATTTCCCAAACTTGTTTAATCACCACAGTATATACTTACACACACGCACACGCATGTGCACATGCACACACACACACACACACACCCCACAACACACACATTCACACTAAATAAAATTCAATTTAAAAAGAAATCATAGCAAAACCTGAAGATGAAGCTTGCCCAACAGACTACTTACTTAGTATGCATGCTGGTCATGCTTGATTCCTAGTATTTCATAAACTAGAAGTGGTGGAAAATACCTATTCACCCTGTACATCATACTCTGGATGTGGAAGGAGGGTCGGGAGTTGAAGGTCATCCTTGGTCACATAGCAAATTTGAGGTCAGCCTGAAATATATGAGTCCTGCTTTTTGTTTGTTTATTTGCTTGCTTGCTTTTTGTTTTTTTAAATCTTTTATATTTAGATATACCAATTAAAATCAAATTCTTAAGTAAATTTCGGGATAAAGATGTGACTTGCTGGGGACCAGATGCAGCAGAGGACAAGGCTTGAGAAAGGTGGATATAGCAGGCAACATAAAGAAATTGTACCAGACTGCAGTTTCAGTCTTTTTCTGAGAACAATATCTGTTCCTCACTCAGGAGGCAAGTTACAGAGGACACTGACTGCTCAGGGCCACAGGGTTTATTTATAGTTCTTACAAGAGTAATTACATCATTTTATATGTGCATTTTAAGACTATCTAACACATAACTATTCATTCAGGATAAATCAAAACATCCTTGAATAATCATAACCATAAAGTTCAGTGATCTCAAATCCTGTACCAAGTAAAAAGACGTTAACTAAGTGGACGAAGAGAGGCTTTTGATCTTTCCTCTGGTACAGCCTCGTGGTTATAGGTACCAGACAATTCAGAGTCTGAAAAAGAGTAATTCTTAACTCATAATAAGCAAAGGAGAAATTCTTAATAAGCTGCACTGTAATCTATTTTATGGCTTTGTATTTATAAAACATTATCCTTCTTTCTATATCAAAATAATGGCTACTATGTTTCTATACTTATTATTTTATAGTCTTTAACAAAATGTAATAAGAATTCTAATGATTAACTTATAATTTCTAAAGCATAAAATCATATCCCTCTTCTTCCATTCCTAATTCTCAAAATTGCATTTAATATCTGTAAACATAGTAATGTCTTTACCAGAAAGTAAACAGAAAATATTCCCAGACTTAATTGTGGGGTTTCTGTTTTGTTTTGTTTTTTCGTACTTTCACGGTCTTTGCTTCCATCCCAACCTTTGGGGACAAAGTCATGACATCCTGTTTAGATGTTTCATCATTATTAATATTATAAAACTTTCAAATGTGTCGGTTTTATATAACTTTTTTTCTGTAAGGGTTTTTTTTTTTTTTTTTTTTCATTTTTCTCTCCGAGACCATCTCAGCTAATTTAAGACCAAATGGAAGTCGGAGAATCCAAAAACCAATATACAAATGATTTTATCTACCAAGTACTGGTATCTTGTCATACAGTTTCCTTAGCTAAGTAGTGAGAACTGGAGCTTTGTCTTGCAGTCTCCTTAGTGAGGCAATGAAAGGCAAAGCCTTGTCATGCACTCTCTTTAGCGAAGTGATGAGTGGCACCACCAGTGTCTTAGTCAGTAGATTGCTTGACTTGCATTCACAAAACTCTAGGTTCAATCGCTAGTGTTATATAAAGCAAACATAGTGGGGCACAGTTATTATTCTACCTCTTGAGAGATGAAGGCAGGAGTATCACAAGTTCCGTGTCTGTCATTCTTGACTACATAATGAATTCAAGGGTAGCCTGAGAAGCATATGGATTTTTCTCAAAATTAAATGAATAAATATCTTAAAGAAAATTAGAACAGAGGCTAGAGAAGAGCTTGAAGACATGGTTGGAGCTACAGATAAATGATTAAGACAAGCACCTCTGGGGTAAAATATAACAAATAACATTTATCTATATACAACCAAGTATGATTTGTGCTGAAAGACCACTTAGTGGGTAAGAGTGCTTGCTCTGCAAGCTTGGGCACTTGGTAAAAATCTGAGCCCACAACTGTGGGTGATTGTATCTCCAGGATTGGATCAGAAGCAAAGAAACCCTGAGAGGTCGACCACTTTCCAACCAGCTGAGACAAAATAATGAGCTTCCAGTTCAGTGGAAGTTGAAAAGCCATGGAGAAAGACAGCAGATATCCTGTTCGAATCTTTGCATGCATGCACATACCTTCTGTACCCATATACTCACATGCATTCACTACACAAACATACATCACAAACACCACATTTGCATGCAGAGCAAATAACCTGTGCACAAACATGCACGCTCATCCTTCAGCTTGGCACCAAGGGAAAATGAAAGAGAAGTTCAGGTAGGCCTTACCTTTTCCCTTTGAAATGAACTGGCTTGTGTAATGGCTTGCTGAAGATCTGTGCACTGTGAAGGTTCCTTACTGTCCTTCCTCCTCACTGCAGCACGGTATATAGTGACTCAAATCATCACACTAGATTTTTCTAACTGTAAACTTCTTACAAAATGCTTAGATGCTTAGCAATAGGCTGTGTGTTCATAGTAAGTGGGCCTAGGTGAGACTTAAAATGCTGCCCTATAGCAAGATCCTGGCTAAGTTGCAGAGGAGATGTTAAAGCGATGGAGGACCAGGAAGCAGAAAGCACCAAGGGTCACATCATCTGGCTGTTGAAGACCCTTACGCTTTTTTTCTCTCCATTCTCCCCAAATCCTGACTAAATACTGGAGTAACAATATCTGATGGTTCTCTGCCCTTCAACAGAAAAGTAGCTTCTTTATGGTCTTTGCATTCGGCAGCATAAATGTAAGCCTGCCTTCCTGCTGATTTAGCAGTTTCTGATAGCAAAAGGCTGTGGCCATTCTCTCTAGGATGACCAGAAACTTTGCATTACAACATGATACAACCCAAGTTGCAGTTGCATAACATCTAGAGGTAAAACCCAAAGCAGTGAGGCCACACATTTCAAGCCCAGCATAAAAAGCTAAAAGTAAAAAGAATGTCTTGCTGGGCATAGGAGTACTTACATAGGAAAGAAACCAAAAACAGAGAAAGACTGAAACTCCAGACCAGTTCTCTGTGAAGAACAGAGACTGTGTAAGGAAAGCTCCGGTGTCCAATGCGTGTGAACTTGGATGAGATGTAAATGACTCATCAAGGGACAGGACTCTCATGCCCAGAAGTAATTATGCTTCAACCTTCCCCATCTGACCGGCCTACTTTCATCTAGAAAGTCATTTCTTAATATATTCTTTATTTCTACCTCAGTGCTTTGTTCTCTCAGTGGGGGCCTTCCAGACTCTGACTCCCACCCTTAATAATAAATGTGAGTTCTCATGTAGTAAATGAGGATGATTTCTATGTGTAGAGCTTTGTTGTGGACTGAAACTGGGGTTCTCCAAAAGATTCATAGGTTGAACCTCTAATCCAGATGTGATAATATGTGGAGATGGGGGACTTTTGTGGCAAGTGGTGTTAGATTATATTACAAAATGGATTACTTCTCCAGTGGCATTTCCAAAGGCATGTTTGTGCTCAGCTTCCCTTTTATTCCAGCTCCCTCTGTCTTTTGATTTCCTCTCTCTTCCTCTCTTGTTCCTTGCACATGCCAAAGTAAGGACATAGAAAACACAAGTAGAAATGGGATGATTATCAATATCTCAACCCTGTGACACCCTGGTCTCACGTCTCAGTCTTCTAGCCTCTAGAAGCACACACACACACACATCACCACCACCACCACCACCACCACCACCACCAACACCAACACCACCAAACCCTCAAATGTTCTTTATTCAAGTCACATACTCTAGGGTACATTTTTTTTTCCTTTTCCAATGGCAGTCAGACCAGTTCAAGGAGGATTCTTCATCCCTATGACCATTAGAAAAAGAAACAAAAAAGCTTTGAGAACATGTCATTTGTAAAATTAGGGAGATGAGGGTGAGCAGGGAGGCCCCACTTCGGCAAGCAGATATGGTCTTCTACCATTCTCCTGTAGTGACACCAGAGCTCTTTATAGAGACTCTGCACAACACCTGCTGTCAGACTATGCCTGCATGGAGCTGATGCCATTTCATGCTGCTCAAGGATCTGTGTGGATGATACCTGGCCAGCCAGTATAGTTCTGGCTATCACTAGTTCTCTGACGAGGATGTGGCCATACCAACTCAGCCTTGGGATTTCATGGAACCCCTGAAGAAGGGGTGTTCCCCTATCCTGAGAAGCCAGTTAGGCTATTATGCTAGGATGGTTTACACTCAATATCATGGTTTGAATGTGAGAGGTATCCCATAAGTTTATGTGAATTATTAGTCCTCAGTTGGTGATACATTTTGGACCGGTTGAGCCTTCTTGCAGGAAGGATGTCACTGAGGGTGAGATTTTAGTTTTTATAGTACAGTCTCATTTTCAAATCTCTTTTTACTTGCTGACTTATGATTTAATGTGATGGACCACTCCCTGCTGTCATGCTTTCCCTGCAACTATGGACTGCATCCCTCTGGAACTGTCAAACAAACTTTTTTTTTCTTCCTTCAGGCTGCTTTGGTCATCTTTCCTTTCTTTCTTTTTTTTTTTTTTTTTCATTTAGCTTTTCAAGATAGGATTTCTCTGTTCAGCCTTGATGCTTGGACTCACACTTTGTAAACCAAGCTAGCCTTGAACTCACAGCAATCTGTCTGCCTATGCCTCCAGAGGGCTGGGATTAAAGGGGTATGCCACCATGTCATGCTCATAGTATTTCTTAATAGCAATAGAAAAAGAATCTAACACAGTTAGCTCAGTTCCATGTAGAATGATATTTCTGGCATTGAAACAGACAAGAGAGTGAAAAAGAGCCACTCGGGGAAAAGGGAACAGAGAGAGAGAGAGTTGAAGGATGATGGAGCAAGGGAAGTTAAGTGTTCTCATTTCATTCTGTTCCTTTGATTACATACTTTGGCCAAAAGTAACCATAAAAAGTTTATTTCAGCTTCCAATTCTAGATCATAGTCCAAAAGTGAGGAAAGGTCAAGGAAGGAACTTGAAGGCAGACCAGCTTGCTATTCTATACAGCATTACCTATGACAAAAGAATTTACTTCAGAGACAAAGAAGTACAGCATGAACCATGAAGCATGGTACTTTATGACTGCCTCACAGGCTCGCTTACACTTATGTAGCTTTCTTACACAAGTCATGACCACCTTCATAGATGCGGTGCCACTCACAGTGCGCTGAGCCCTCCTATTAAATATAGTTTCTTTCAGACAACACCACAGGTTGACTTGATCTAGCGAATTTAGCCACTGAAACTTTCTTAGCAGATAATCCTACTTTTTGTCAAGTAGACAGCTAACGCTAACCAGGACACTAAATACATATTCAATTGAAGTTATGTTTATAAAGTTTTAGACATCATCATGGTCCTAAAGTACAAAGTTAGTAAATGCACCATGGCCCTACTTCTAAGTCACATAATTGTGGTTCTGTCAAAATAAAGATCACAAATTCTGACTCCTGAAAGACACTAAAATGATCAACATAAAGACAAAAAAGACATTTTTAAAATACTGGCCATTCTTAAGAGTTTTGGCAGCATTGATGAGGCCATATTTAAACAATCATTTGAACACAAAGAAGCTACGGCACATATGCCATATATGGTGGCTGCTTGGGCTCTCTAGGAGATTTTGCCCTTGTAGATCCACAAAGTCATTGACTCTTAAGAGTAAGATTTGCATATAGCTTTCATACGTCTTTCCATAGAATTCAAACTAGTTTTACATTATTTAAAATGTGTCACATGGTCTAAATGCCATGTCAATATTGGCTGTTCTAATTATTTAGTGAATAAAGACAAGAAATGTCAGTACTTACTGAGTACACATACAAATTTTACTATTTTATAATAATTTTTATATTAATCACAGGTTATTTATTTTATATCCAAACCATAGCCCCCTCCCTCATTCCCGCCAATCCCACTATCACTCCTTCATATCCTCCCTGCCCCTTTCCAAGTCCACTGATAGGGGAGGACCACCTCCCCTTCCAACTGACCCTAGCTTATTAGCTTATCAGGTCTCTTCAGGACTGAATGCAATGTCCTCTTCTGTGGAGTAGCAATACTGCTCCTCCCTCAGCGGGGGGGGGGAGAGGGGAAGGTGTGTCGAAGAGCCAGCCATTAACTTCATGTCAGAAACAGTCTCTGTTCCCTTTATTAAAGAACCCACTTGGATACTGAGCTACCATGGGCTATATCCAAGGGGTTCTAGGTTATATCCATACATGCTCCTTGGTTGGAGAAACAGTCTCATGAAAGACCCCTGTGCCCTAATAAATTTTGGTCCTTGTGAAGCTCCTGACCTCTCCAGAACTGCCTCTTCTTTCATATGATTCCCTGCACTCTGCTAAAAGTTTGGTTATGAGTCTTGATATCTGCTTTGATACACTGCTAGGTAGAGTCTTTCAGAGACCCTCTGTGGTTGGCTCCTGTCCTGTTACTTGTTTTCTCCTACATCCAATGTCCATCCCATTTGTCTTTCTTTTTTTTTAATTAATTTTATTTTATTAATTACACTTTATTCACTTTGTATCCCCCCATAAGCGCCTCCTTCCTCTTCTCCTGATCCTACCCTCCCTCCCCCTTCTTCACACATGCCCCTCCCCAAGTCCACTGATAAAGGAGGTCCTCCTCTCCTTCCTTCTGATCTTAGTCTATCAGATCACATCAGGATTGGCTGCATTGTCATCTTCTGTGGCCTGGTAAGGCTGCTCCCCGCTTAGGGGGATGTGATCAAAGAGCAGGCCAATCAGATTATGTCAGAGGCAGTCCCTCTTTCCATTACTAGGTAACCCACTTGGACACTAAACTGCCATGGGCTCCATCTGTGCAGGGGTTCTAGCTTATCTCCATGCATTTGCTCAACCATGTTTGTAGCAGCTTTATTTGTAATAGCCAGAAGCTGGAAACAACCCAGATGCCCCTCAGTGGAGGAATGGATGCACAAATTGTGGTATGTCTACACAATAGAATATTACTCTGCAATGAAAAATAAGGAAATCATGAAATTTGCAGGTAAATGGTGGGACTTGGGAAGGATCATCCTGAGTGAGCTGTCCCAGAAGCAGAAAGATACACACAGTATATACTCACTCATATAGACATATAATATAGGATAAACTACTAAAATCTGTACATCTAAAGAAACTGATCAGGAGAGAAGACCTTGACTAAAATGCTCAATCCCCATCCTGAAAGGCAAAGAGGATGAACATCAGAAGAAGAAGGAAACAGGAGACAACCTAGAAACCTGCCACAGAGGGCCTCTGAAAGGCTCTGCCGTGCAGACTATCAAAGCAGATGCTGAGACTTATGGCTAACTGTTGGGCAGAGTGCATGGAATCTTATGTAAGAAGTGGGAAATAGTAAGAGCTGGAGAGGACAGGGTCTCCACAAGGAGAGCAACAGAACCAGAAAATTTGAACACAGTGGTCTTCCCAGAGACTCATACTCTGTCTTTGTAAGTGAGGATTGATCATTTTACCCCGGGTCTTCTTTCTTGTTTATCTTCTTTAGGTGTATAAATTTCAGTATGTTTATCCTACCTTATAGGTCTATATAAGTGAGTATATACCATGTGTGTCTTTCTGCTTTTGGAATACCCCAACCAGGATGATCATTTCTAGGTCCCACCATTTGCCTGCAAATTTCATGATTTCCTTGTTTTTGATTGCTGAGTGGTATTTCATTGTGTAAAAGTACCACAATTTCTGTATCCCTTCCTCAACTGAGGGACATCTGGGTTGTTTTCAGGTTCTGTCTATTAGAAAGAAATCTGCTACAAACATTGTTGAGCAAATGTCCTTGTTGTATACTTGAAAATATTTTGGGTATATGCCAAGGAGTGGTATAGCTGGATCTTGAGGAATCAGTATTCCTAATTGCCTGATAAAGAGGGAGATTGCTTTCCAGAGTGGTTGTGCAAGTTTGCATTCCCACCAGCAATGGAGGAGGGTTCCACTTTCTCCACAACCTCTCCAGCATGTGTTGTCATTAAATCAGTTAAAAGAAAAAGTGGAGAAGACCCTTGAACTCATTGGCACAGGAGACTACTTCCTGAACAGAACACCAACAGCACAGGCTCTATGACCAACAATCAATAAATGGGACCTTATGAAACTGAAAAGTTTCTGTAAAGCGAAAGACATTGTCATCAAAACAAAATGACAGCCTACAGAGTGGGAAAGGATCTTCACCAACCCTACATCTGACAGAGGGCTAATATCCAGTATATATAAAGAACTCAAGAAGTTAAAAAGCAACAAATCAAGTAATCCAATTAAAATGGGGTATGAAGCTAAACAGAGAACTCACTGTAGATTGTAGAATGGCAGAAAAACACGTTAAGAAATGCTCAACATCCTTGTCATCAGGGAAATGCAAATCACAACGACCCTGAGGTTTCACCTTACACCCATCAGAATGGCTAAGATCAAACCTCAAGTGACAACAAATTTTACTTTTGTAAAATGGTTGTTCTGCGATTGGTGGAGCTTGGAGAATACAATAAGGAGACAAATATTAAAAGCATGATTTCCTTTATCCAAAATGTTATAGTTAAAAAGAAAGTGTTTTGTCAGCTATTACCTCATTGAGGGCAGTAGTTCAGTATTCTCTATCTGAAGTTTTATGCCAAAGAAAGGCTTAGTTCATAATACATAGGGTTTGAGAGTTGAATGAATAACAAATGAATTAGTGAGCAAGGTCATTTCAATGAAATACTTAGTGGCCAGAAGCTTTTCCTCCTAGGTGATAAAGTTCATGTCAAGTTGAAAATCAATAACAATTCTCATCATCTCTTTTCAGTTTGTTGTGGAACTGTAGTCTGAAATTTGTTTTCAGGGAATGATCTGATCTTGACACTCTCTAGGTAACACCATCTAAGCCACCTGGGAATGGGTTGTAAAACATTTATTAGTGTCTGAGACCTTCTCTTCTGGCTCTGCTACTGGGCTGTGTTTGGGTCTGAGTTTTCTCAGTGCCTGTTCCCTCTGCTCAAGTTTTCCACTTTTGATTTAAGTTTTTCTATACCAGATATCAGCACAATGTCATCATTTTGGAGAAACAGTTCTTGGACCTCCGGTCTGGGTCAGTTTCTAAAAATGTAATGCTCAGTTTACAAAGTATTTCTATTTTGTAGCATAGTAATTATAATTACTTATGATTCCAATGATTTTCTAAATTATTTCTTAATTATTCTCACAAATAGAACAAGCAATTTATAAAAATCAGAGCAGTCTTCCATCTTGATCACAGAGCATCCTTCTGGCCTAAGTAGAATGTGTTTTGATGAGGATGAAGATGGGGGAGATAGCCCAAATTTCGATCAGACTTTGAGCCCCAAAATATGCCTTGTCAGTTATTTTAATTATTTTCAACAATCTTTTCACCACATATTGCTGAAGGTGTAATGTAATGTATTAATGTTCTATATAAACATAGAGTAGTAAACATTTTCTCATTTATTTATTTTTTCTCAATGGAGCACCTGTCTCAATGTTCATGTGTTTCACTAGCTGCTGCCCCTGAGTGTGGGATGACTAAGGGAACTCCATTCTGTACTGTGTACCCTCCTTAATAGCCATTACCCTCTGCCTTAAATTCTTGAAAGATAAACTTCTAGTAATCTGTTTCAAGATGGCATAACCTCTATGATATAATTAACCACTTTCCCTAGCTTCTATAAAGCCCTATGCCATTGTATACAGAAGATTAAGGAAGTAAGACAGCTTTTCATTCCTCTGCACAGGGAGAGTGAGGCAGCTCTTTGCGTATTTAAGTGTGGTGAAACAGTTTCTCATGAAGCTGCAAATTCCACAGAAATGAGGTAATTGTGTGTTTTTTTTTTCCATCTTTAAAAATCCTTCCCTTATCCCCATCTGTGTTGCATACCTTAAATTTGGCTTTAAGATTCTTGCCCTGCTAGCACTTTTTAATAAATTCAGCTAATTACAATTTGAATTGACTCTCCAGTCTTTCCCCTGTGGTCTGAAACTCCGTAACAACCTCTGAGGACGGGTTCAACATTTTAATGTCTGCTGACATGGAGAAGTTGCCTCTTCATCTGTTGGAAGCATCTGCACAAGAGTTTTCAAGGTGTTTGCAGAATTAACATTTGGAAATGTTTTATGCCCAAATTCACAGATTTGTATGCCTATGTCCTTGGAGTATCTGGCTAAATACTTGAGTCAGTTCTAGAAACTGATACTCAGCCTTTGCCCCCCTCTTCCACACATAGCTATCTATGGCCAACAACAACAAAATTTCCTGAAAATATATGGAAAAGAGTAAGGGAACTTCCAAGAAACAACAGAATCTGGAATCTTGTTAAATTTTCTGGGGAAAAAACAAACAAACAAACAAACTCCTCTTCACCCCAAATAGCCAGTAATGACAGTAATGTATACTATACCAATGCCCAGTTTGGAGAGACCAGTGAGTTTATCAGACGTGTTTAAAGATAATATATGAGGGATCGCTTACAGGAGCACAGGAGACCTCAAAACAGATGCATCACTGCAAAGTCTCAAGCTATCATTGGTGATGACCTCATGGAGGCAGCCAGTGAACTATGCCCTCAATGAACCATCTGCTACTTCTTTTAATCTTTAAATTTCACTTGCAGCTCAGGATTCAGGTGTGTACATAACACCTGCAGTCTCAGGTGAGGATCTGCTGTGTCTGAGCCATCTACTAGGGAGTGTCAATTTCTTCATTCCCATCACTATAGAACTGGCTTCCCCTGTATTGTTCCACTCTGGTTTCCATGGCTACTGAACATGCAGTCCAAGGCAGCCTCTTGTTATGACCAGAGCAAAAAAATCTCTGCACAATAGCTGGAAAAAACAATTCATGGTAATTTTAGTCTAATATCAAGCAGGGTAGCTGGGAAAGTAACAACCAGTAGGTGGGGACTTGCACCTTTATGAAGGCAAAGAGCAAATGTCTTTAGTCATTATACTGACAGCCAACCCAGGACTCAATTCCAGGGAAGACAAGCTGAGCAATGGAAAGATGAGACTCAATCCACAGTTAAGAGGCAGTGTACATTTCATCAAATGCAGTAGTTTAGAGGCTTAGAAATTAAGTTCTTCTCACTGTGTCTGCTTACTTATGTTATAAGAATTCTATACCTTCCCAATGAAATGATAACTGCACACTTAGAGATTAATAAAAGTAAAAGCTCTTTAATATAACATGGCTCTGTCTCTGGCTGATGCTCAAAGAGGATCAGCCACTAGAAAACTTTGCTCACTCACATACATCTTAGGCTTACATATTTTATATATGCTGCCATCCTTAAATCTCTCTCAGATCCCAGCCACAGGTTACATCTTGAACAATTTAAACAGAGACAGGAGTTGCAAGTCTAGCCACTTGGGAAGATGAGGGATTTATATAGAAAAACATTGCCAGAATTATTTCTTAAGGACCCGAAAGTTGTTCTGTTTGTATAGTTGTTCTGTTACTGGGAGAACTTAATTCCAAAGAGCTAGTCCCAATAAGAGTCATGTGCATGGGCACCAGCCTATCCCAATCAAGGTCATGGGCACCAGCCTATCCCAATCAAGGTCACATAGCCACAGTAAGAGTTTCCCTTTCTGGCTTTAAAACGGGCCTTCAAGCTCCCCTTGTGGTGGCCAACATTTTGTTAAGGTGGTGACCCCAGCATGTTCTTGTTTTCATATACCATCTGAGCCTGGGGTCATTCTTCAGGTATTCATGGACCCTCATAGTTGCCTGTGATTACCTTGATCACCTGGCAAAATTATGCTTTTACAGATAAAAGTACAGGGGACTGAATGGTGGTTGTGACCAGTGCTGCCACATTGAGCTATCACTCGGAGGCATGTTCTTTGATACAGGGATAGGCCTAATGGCAGGTTGTATGCAGGGTTGTTTCCTCTTATTGTGGGGTTGGATCCTAATTAAAGGTAAATCTTCGTGAATAAGCATTAGCATAAAATTTCCCATCAACTCAAAAATTCAATTATAGCACAAAATTATCTTTCCCACAGTTCTTAACAAGCCTTATTAGTATGCTTTTTTTTTGGGCTTATTGAAGACAACTTTCCTTAGCTAAATTCTACTTTGTGGAAGTTAATATTTACTAAGCAAATTTTAAGTAAATCTTTCATGGCATCAATTTTATTATTTCAAGTTTCTCCTGCATTACTTAGATTCAGAATTGCCTAGAAAATAAAGGTTCTAAACTTACAGATACAGAAGAAAGTAAGCTTGTTTAAAACAGATCAAAGAACAGGAAACATCTACTGATTCATGTGGACACATGGAGTGATGCCCAATGTCAAGTTTGAGTATCTTCTGTTTCTCTCCACATTAATCTTTGTGACACATTCCTCCTCTGAACATGGATCTTACTAATTCATTTAGGCTGGCTTGCCAGTCAGCATCAAGGACTAATATTATAGAAATACTCATATTATACAAAAACAACATGACTGTATAATCATACTCATATTATAGGAATTCTATGTCTTGCCAATGGGGAAAAAACTGCACATTTAGAAATTGATAAAGAAAAAAATAAATAGTTTAATATAGAATGGGTCTGGCTATGGCTGATGTCCAAGGAAGATCTTGCCTGCCTGCCCCAAGGCTGATGTTACAGGTAACCTCTGCTACTCCTGTTTTCAAAGGAAATTAGAAAACCATACTTGTGAACATTGTCCACTGTGGTATTTTTCTCATCATTCACTCATTCATTAATTTACTCAAATATTCCGTACAATACTTACTAGGATGTTATAACAAAACACCACATATTGAATGTCTTAACCTACAGATATGTTCTTGAATTTCTAGAGTTGGGAATTGAGGGTCAAGATTCCAAAGACTAAGCCTATGTCAAGGCCTTTTTCCTTTGTGGATAGCTGCTTTATAGTCATGTCCTCCTGACATTTCCCCCTAGTCTTGCTTAATTACATCTTCACCTAACAATGATCTTTTGTTAAATGACCTGTTTCCAAATATAGTCACACTGAGAATGAGGGCTTTAATATGTAAATTTGGGGTAAAGGAAACATGGTTAGTCCATAACATTTTTCATCTGTTTAATTTTTCCTTAAAGTATTACCTGTGGTGGACATCTTCCCCTCCACACAAAACAGTCACCTGAAGTGTCATCACAAAATTACAAGAGAAGTTAGAAGCGTCCAAAGCTGGGAAGTTGGATGAGTCAATAAAGTACATTGGCATGACGGCCTGGGTTCTCACCCTTTCACTTATATAAAAAGTCAAGCATGGTGATGTGTTCCTACACTCCCAGCATTGGGGAAAAGGAGACTAGAATTTCTGGTACTGTTGGCCAGCCAATCCAGTTGAGTCAGTAGGTTGTACCTTCAGTGAAAGCCCGCATATAAAAAATAAGGTGGAGATTAACTGAAGAGTGGCACCAGACATCAGCCTCTGGCCCCCACACCCAAGCATATACACATTCAGGTACGCATTTGTACACACAAACTTATAGCTCCGTGGGGTGTGAGGGGAAAGGGGAAAGAGAGGTCACAGGGAGAGAGAAAGAGACACAGAGACAGAGAGAGACACAGAGATTACATAGACACAATATGATACTAAGAAATGGGAGAGGTGGACTATGCTCTGGTAGGAGCTTAAAAAACACGCTGTAAGAGAGGCTGTCAGAAAGAATGATGAGTAGTTAGCCAACTGATGTGTACAGTGTAAAACGAGGATGTGCGGAATAAAATAGAGGTCATTTTTCCTAATTATATAAAGATTTTATTTTAATAGAAAATCCAATAACAGCACACAAGGCATAAAGATTTCATCAGTGCATCTGCTGTGGGGTCACAGGTGTCATGGGAAAAGACTGAATGGGTAGCACAATGTTGGAAAGGAGGCAACAGTTTAAGAGGTTGGTCGATACTACACTTTACTTGGTAAATACAGCTGTCCAATTTTTGAAAACTATATACTGCTTCTGTAAAGAAAATAGAGATTCACTGACTATCAAGTGCAAGCATAGTGCAATCCATCATCCAAGCAAAAGAGTTGTCCTTGTAAAGTGTGATGCCTAGTCACGTAATGACTAAGGCACAAATCAGACTGAAAACATAAGTGTTGTTAAATGTAATACCTTTTTCCAAAACTGAATACAAAACCTAATGCATTTATGCCTCTTTCTTTTTAAAATACTTTAATTACATTTTATTTTTATTCATTTATTGTGGAAGTTGAAAATATACACAGCAGTATACGTTTGTATGTGTGTGTGTGTGTGTGTGTTTCTGTGGTCAGAGGACACATGAAGAAATTTTCTCTTTCTATCATTTGGGTCCCAGAGATTAAACTTGGGTTATCAGTCTTGGGAGCAACTGTCATTATCCACTGACCTATTTTTATTTTTATCATTTTTTTCTTCTTTTAAAGAATATATTCTATTTATACAAAATAGTTTAGTTTTCCTTACATCTTTATGCATGTATAATACATTTTAATCATGTTCCTTTCTCATCCCTGCTAATCTCTTTATTCCTTTCCTACTTTCCTACTAGACCCCTAATGCTCTCATGACCATTCTGATCCACTGAGGATCAGCCATTAGAGCTGTTTACAGAAGGATAATCACATTTCCAGTGACCTTAGCATTAACCCCCCATCTCTCCCTCTCTTTCTCTCTCTGTTTCTTTCTGTGTCTCTGCCTTCTCTGACTCTGTCTCTTTCTCTGTGTGTCTCTGTATCTGCCCCTCTGTGTCTCTTTCTGTCTGTCTGTCTCTGTCTCTCTGTCTTTCTCTCCAAGCTACAATAGTGACTAATTGTCCTTAGGGAGAAATAGAAATGTGTGTGTGTGTGTGCCTTCCCCTCCAGGACAGGGTTTTGGTGGACCCACTGTTGGGGTGGTTTTGTTCAGGAGAGCTCAGCTACCAAGAATTTGAAAGTACAGTCACTGTTATCAGCACCCTGATCACTTTTAAGGAACCAGATAAAGAAAGAGCTGAGAAACCACTGTTGCCAGAAGCCAGGCATGTATCTGGGTCCTGCACCCTGTATAGGGCTTAGGGAATGCAAGGATGAAGACTTGCAAGTTACCTGTACACTCTTGAATATGGCTCTTCCACCAACCTCCAGCTGTCTCTTCATCTAGCCTGCAGCTTTGATGACCCTCTTCCCCTACACCAGGATTCAGCTGTCCTTCAGTCTAGCAGCTATGATGACCCTCCTTTACAACATTTCTTCCCTGATCCTGATGTGTTTTGCTGTGGAATCAGGATTGAGCCAGGGAATATAAAGATGGCAAAGACATGGGACAACCAACTTCAGCGAGCTGCTCCAAACAAAGTGGTTGTTGATTGTGACATATAGCTCCCCAGGAACTATTAGGATCTCCCTATCTGTCACTCACATCATGAACTATATCCCACATCTAGTGGGCCCGTTCAGTGTTGACTTCTAGGTACATATGTAGTACAGCAAACAGGATCTGTTGAGTTACTCTTACTCTTTGGGGAAGGTATTCTATTTGCTATCTTATGGCCAGACATGAAAGACATGTGCTATAGGCAATGTTGTCAATTTAATATAATCTAGAATCACATAGGAAATGTGCCTCTAAGCTCTCCTGAGAAAATAACTTGACTGTGTTTCATGGGGGTATGGAGACATATCCAGTGATGGTGTGCCATTTCTTTCCTGGTAACAGAACTGTGTCTCTGAAAAAGGGAACTGAGCACTGGTATATATTACCTTTGAGATTTGTTTTCTGCTGTGGATGTAATGTGAGCAGCTGCTTCAAGTTCATAATTTGATTTCTCTACCATGATAGAACATACCCTTGGTTATGAATCAGAATAAACCAATTCTCCCCTAAGTTGCCTTTTTCAGAGTATTTCTATCACAGCAATAAAAAAAGAAACTAAGAGACCTTGTACATGATTAAAATAAGATATATCCCAGGAAATGGCATTCACAACAAAGGCTTCCATAACCCAGTCTATACATTGATACAGAAGGCCACTTTCAATTCCCAACCCCAGCATTCAGCTCCTGCTGGTGGAGCCACAAAACAAACCCTAGGCTGTAAGCAGGAATCTTTAACCAATCTCCCTCAGGCCCAGCTGTCCTTTGCAGGGAATCTACTCTGTATCTTACACCTTTCTGAATAAGAGCCTTCATGACTTACTATTTGTGTCTTCCTTCAATTCTCTGCACAGGATGCCACAAACCAGGAAACATTGTCATCTTTATGAGACCAGCCATGCCTGCTTTTGAGAATGAATCATTATGGGGTCTGTGGCCTGTTCATCTTCAGTCTAAGAAAAAGGGGCAGGGAGGGTCACTGGACCCACACCAGTGTATAGCTCCACTACTGCCACCTAATTGTTTGAATGTAGAGCTACATTTAGATGGGTAGCTCTAGAGTACATAGATTGTACATAAGAAGAGTAGAGAGTACATAATAAGTACATAGAGTACATAATAAGTACATAGAATACATAATAAGAAAAGGAGGCTCCATCTATGTGGCTATGGGAAAGACAGTATTTCAAAATGGGTGAAGACTCTCCAGTATGGCTACTATTGGGTAGCCTGTGAGTAACCTCTCGCTTAGGATCTATACTGTCTTATTTTTGTTGTCAATTTGACATAACCAAGTTGACAATTAGGAAGTCGCAGTTGAGGGATTACCTGGATCAGGTTGGTCTGAAGGAGGACAGAGCACACTATAGGTGCTATCACACCTGGACACACTGCTCTAGGCTGCAGAAGGAAGGTGGCCGAGCATGAGCCAGGAGTGAGCCCGTAAGCAGCATTCTCTAAGGTTTCTGCATCAAGCCCCCACCTCAAGTTCCTGCCTTGGCTTCCCTGTATCATGGACCACATCCTGTAAAATGAAATTAATTCTTTCCTCATAATCTTTATGATAGCTGCAGAAACCAAACTAGAGAGATAAGTAAGCCCAGTAAACTTGTTGCTTTTCCAGGATGAAGAGATGCTGTTCACATCTCCCTCCCAGAAGAAAAAAATTTTTTTTTCAATGCAGTTTACTCAGGAACCTTGAACAATCATCTGACCCTGGGTAAAGCCAGCCCACTTTAAATAGCCTCTGGGTAGCCAACCTCAGCATGCCACGTGGGCAATGCAGATAGGTCCACATACATGGAAGCAAGCCAGATCCTCAGCCTTAGCCAAATGTGGAGTTGTTTGTGACAGAGAGCACTCACCATCGGGAAGGTGGAAGGCGGAAACCAGCTCCATCTTTCAGGCGCAGCATTACGCACCTCTCTACAGTTCCCCCTTTTCGTTTTGGACGCATCAGGCAAGAGTAGAGGTCTGATCTCTGATATTAGAAATAAATTGGGACTTTGTACTGATGTTCATTTAGGTGTCCTTGGTTTGCCTGTGGTATATATGCAAGATTAGAGTCTCACAACACCGTAATGCAGCCATGACCATTCAGGCCTTTACAGCCATTGAAGCAGGACAGTCTCCCCAAGCATGGTTGGCTACCATAAAAAGCCAAAATGTTACGCTCAGGATGCGAGGCTAAGCACTGCACTCAGGGTCAGCCGCTTTGTACCCAGAGAAGAGCATGTCTGATTGCATGCGGGTTGATGCCCCAGGTCCCGCCTCTGAGAAAAAGGTATCGGACGGGTCTGATGCTCTTTGGGTGGATGACTCCTAAATGAACATCAGTACAAAGTCCCGGAAGAAAATTTCACAGCACACCCAGCTGAAAAGAGAACACTGGTAGCTACCCACATCCCTCCTCTCCTGTTTTCAGGGACTCTTTCCATCTGTCTTTGAGAGATTCTTGCTGCACTTCAGGATTGGAATGACTACCCTTCTAAGTGCTTCCTTGGTGCCCATAATTAAATTGTTTATCAGATTCATTTTCCCTCTTCCCTCTGGTGTGTTTTCATGCTTGCATACCTGCATGCATGCCACCATGATGACAGTGGACTAAACCACTTAAACTGCAATTGAGCCCCAGTTAAATGCTTCCCTTTCTAATAACTGCTGTTGTCATGGTCTCTTCACGGCAATAGAACACTGACTAAGTTAAAGATCATTTTAACTGTGAGCTCGCTCATTTCCTGAGCTGGGCATCTGGGCTGTATAAAATGGAGAAAATAAGCTGAGTGCTAGCATGTATTCATCTCTATTCTTTCTGATTGCAGATGTGTGAAGAGCTCCTGTATACTCCTGTTGTCTTGATTTCCCCACTGTGATGGATAGTAATCTGCAACTATCAGCCAAAATAAGCTCTTTCTCCTTAAGCTGCCTTTGTCAGAACATTTTATTGTAGCAGTAAGAGCATAACCTCAGACAAAATATCTGGACCCCTTAGACTACATCTAACTCCAGTCCAAGCATTTTTTTATATAACCCTAACTGATTGTATTTATTTCATAACATTGACACTTTAAATTTTTCTTGTTATTGTGTTTATTATCACTGGGCTCAGCAGTTGTGACCAAAGCCTTGAACCCAGAGTTCCAGACAGTGTTCAGATAACAACAAATTACCTGTATCACCTATAAAAATGCAACTGAGGACAATGAGAGCATGGCCAGCAGGATGAGTATGACATAGCTCACTTTTGTCATTATTGAATTACAATTACATTCATGTGTGCATGTACGCTTTCACATTTATGAATAAACACATTTACAGATGCTTATATATATGTGCATATGTATGGAAGTCAGGTGTCAGACTTTGATGTCATTCATCAGGAGCTGTGCAATTTTCTCTTTTTTAATAGGTCACTTACTAGAACCCGGGGCTCTCCCATTAGTCTGAACTGTCTGCAGCAAGCCATATGGATATGCTTACCTCAGCAGTGGAATTGCAACCACACACCACTACATCAGCTTCCTATCTGGGTGCTAGAGATCAATGCTTTCCAATGCTTTTTAGCAAGAAACTTATTGTTCAAGGCTCCTCTTTAGGCCTGACGTGACCTACTTTAATCTCAGAAACTCTAAGTTTACCCTGTCCTATCTGTTCATTTAGGCCCTTGCAAATTACAGTCAATATCATGCCTTTCACACTGTCTCAGTTGCTTCAGGTTCTTCCTGAAGTCTACAGCTGTGTTGACAGTCTATATCTATCTTTGCTCTCATTCTTGCCATCAAGCTATTCTACTTCTCTTTCTCACCTCTACTATCTGATCCCTGTGAAATCCATCCAGAGCAAAAGAGTTGTAACCCCACTGCCCAGATACCTTCTATGCACACTGCCTGCAGGAGCTTCAAGAGAACATGGGCAAGCATTTAGGATAACTACAGAGAAAGAGAGATAGAGGAAAAAAGGAGAGAGAAAAAGACACTCATTATATATGCACATATATACATATATTATGTATGCACATACACACACACATATATTCACCAAAAAACAATCAGAGAATTCTGTAAAGGCATCTATGTCCTCTATATACCATTATGCACAAATCTTCAGACATGGCAAAAATTCAAATTCTGCATTAGCTTTAAAATATAATTGAGTGAATAAAAATAGAATTGTTCTTCGATAATTTTCACAGGTACTCTTCAGATAATTTGCTGAACATTATCTTCCTACAAAGCCCTATTGCTCTTATTCTTCCAGTTATTTAAAGCCTATTATGTTTTCTAAATTTTGCATTAGATTTTTATTACTATTATTCCCTAATATATTCAAAAAGTACATTTCAAAAGACTTCAGTGTAATTTTTTTAATATAAGATTTTGAAGTTCCTTTACATGGATCTGCCATAGATAGCAAAATACCAGGATGTCATTCAGACAGCTATACTGTTAGCAGCAAGTACACGTCAAGAAGTGAGCAACAGCCTACATGCTGTGCATGGAGTGTGGGGCAGGAAAAAATGAAAGGCCTTTTTATATAACACAGGGTGGTTGTTTCTAGACATAAGAAATTAAAAAAAAAAAGAAAGAAAAAGAAAACTAGACCTATGACGGTCTTAAACATGATTCCTCTGCCTCATCTTCCCAAATATTGATATTACAGACGTTGCTAATACAATCAAATAATTTTAGAAAATGTTTACTTGCTAAGTGAGATATTGACTGTTTTAATGGTGAGTTTTTAGGGAAATGATATCAATTTTAATAACAGTTATTTCTCAGAGGGAGCGGAGAGATAGCTCAGTTGGGGAAGGGCTTGCCATACAACCATGACAACCTGTGTTTGATCCAGAGGCCTCAAGTGAAAGCTGAGTACAGCTGCATGCATATTTGATCTCAGTCTAGGGAGTCAGGCAGAGAATGGTCTAGTAAAGTCAGCAATACCTGCTCAGTGGGAAACCCTGTCAAAAGTAAGATGGAGATCAACTGATGCAGACATTCTACTTTGACATCTGACCTGTAAGCACATGCTTCCACTCTGTTATGCACCTTTACATAATTCACTTATAGGAACGTGAAAACAATCACACCTGCACACACACACCCACACACATGTATGCATGCACATTGAATTAGGTTAGTTATCTTTCTTTAGCTGTCATCAAAATGCCCAAAAGAACAGGAATTAATCATTGCAGCTGGTGATTTCAGGGGTCTCTGTCAGGGGTTGGCTGGCTCCCTTTCCTTGGGCCCACGTTGAAGTTGAACATACTGGTGCATCGGCATTGTGTGGAGAAGGCTGTTCACCTTCCAGCAGATAAGAAGCCGAGGGAAGGAAGCATCCATGCAGCAGACACTCAGAGGCACATGCTCAGGGGCCTGCTTTCTTCTGGAAAGACCTTGACTCCTAAAGTGTTTACCCCCTCTCAGCATAGTACAACCAAATGGTCATCTTGCATTTTTCAAGTGGGCTTGTGAAGGACAAATGCTATACATTTCATTTATCGCAGTTAAGCAGCACCTTGAACAATTTTACAAATTAAATTACATATATTTATCTATTCGTGTATGTGAGGGAGGAGGGGAGCTGCACAACATCTATGGGATGAGACAGAGGGTGATTTTCAAGAGCTTGCTCTCTTTCCTTTGCTGTGTGTTCCAGGGATTGAACTTCGGTCGTCAAGCTTGACAGCAAGGGCCTGTACCTCCTGAGTCATTCAACAGCCTGAAATAGTCATCCCTTTAAGACCTAACTACAGATTCTTTGAATAGTCAAAATAAAATAAGAAAAGTAACGATTCATATTACTTATTAATTACATTATTGCAGTGTGTTAGTTCTGCCATGCCACATTGCCACATTTTAAAAACTGTGAGTAGTTTTCATTACAGGTGAACTCTATGATTTCTGTAGTGGGTGCGATGTGAAATAGTTCGTTGATTAAACATAGAACACATTTTTCTAAAATGTTAAATTTTCTGGGCTTTTTAGAGAAAATGTAAAATTAAGGGATCCTCAGTCTTAAATTCCATGTTAATTCTAGATGTACTATTTTTGCTTCTCTTCACAATCTGCCCCAGTTTCTTTGATTAATATTTTTAGCAATAAGGCTTGTCAAATAGGTTGTTTCTATGATTTGCTTACAAGTTTTATTAAACTTAGATTTATACAACATCACAGGATTTACAGATTTTATTTCTTTACTATATAGAATATGAAATTATCTAATTAGAAAATAGGAGTTACATCAAAATATTATTTCCAGAAGACAAGAGATTCCAGCACCAAATCAGAAAATTCTAAAATTAATTTTGAGAATATTTAAATATTCATCTTTTAATTTTATTCACACTTTTTTTTCTTACTGTTTTGGAATGTTTTCAATGTTTCTTTTTGCTTTAGTTTTCAATAACTGAAAATTTCCAGTAACATAAAAAAAAAAAAAAAAAAAAAAAAAAAAAAAAAAACTATAGATCCTTTTTTTTTTTTGGCTGAACTTTTGTTGAGTAATTTTGAAAAAAAATAATGGGGGGAGGTATTAAGACACTGGGACATGTTCCCAATTTAAGATTGAATACTAAGATAAAATTGAGTAAAGCTCTCTAAAAGAAAACGTATGCAAATTATGAATATATTCTTCACACAGATTCATGTCTGAAAGTAGGCTGTATCTTTCCATTGATGACCTCCATTGGCAATCATGCCACTGTGCTTAGTTATAAAAAAATGCATAGGCTTTCACAGAGTCCATCTCATCAGTATAGCTTATAGGTGCCATGTTTTTAATACCAATACCTAGTTTGATTGCTATTTAAATGGCTTTAAAACAGTGTATTATAGTTCAATGCCAATAAACATGGCTACATAGAAGAACAGTTCAGAGGGTGACATTGTTATGGTTCCCACATATGGATAGCTCAAGGGAACTCCAGGGAGACAGATTTTGAGATTAGGAGTATCATGTCCAATTTACATTGTATCTATTTGTTTTCTTATAAGGATGCTGTGATGGAAAGTTTGGCCTATTTTTTGGAATAATTAGATTGCATTAATACAAGACTAAATTTTAGAACAGGAAATTCCTGTGTGTTTTTATTGATCAGCACATTCTTCTGTTTTTTTTTTTTTTTTTTTTTTTTAGAAGAAATGACTAGTCTTACCAGCATGACACTTAATTAGACCAATTCATTTTATGCATAAATTAGGACCTGAGGAAAATGTTACTTGCAGGTAGTTGTGGCATAAAAAATTACAAAGACAAACAGGATGGACATTGGAAGAATAAAATAGGAAGCAGAACAGGAGCTTACCACAGAGGGCCTCATGAAGACTCTACCCAGCAGAGTATCAAAGCAGATGTTGAGACACATAAGCAAACTTTGGGCCAAGTTCAAGAATCTTATGAAAGAAGGGAGAGATAGTCAGACCTGGAAAGGTCAGGAGCTACACAAGGAGAGCAATAACACCAAAAAAATCTGGGCACAGGGGTCTTTTCTGAGAAGTGATAGTACAAACAAGGACCATGCATGAAGATAACCTAGAACCCCTGAACAGATGTAGCCCATGGCAGCTCAGTATCCAAGTGGGTTCCCTAGTAAGGGAAACAGGGGCTGTCTCTGACATGAACTCAATGGCTGGCTTTTGATCACCTCCCCCTGAGTGGGGAGCAGCTTTGCCAGGCCACAGAGGAGGACATGTAGTCAGTCCTGATGAGATTTATAAGCTAGGGTCAGAATGAAGGGGAGGAGCACCTCCCCCATCCGTGGACTTGGAGAGGGACATGGGAGGAGATGAGTAAGGGAGGGTGAGATTGGGAAAGAATGAAGGAGGGGGCTACAGCTGAGATACAAATTGAATAAACTGTAATTAATATAAAAATAAAAATTTAATAAAAAAGAAAAAAATACAAACCTTGTAATTTTCAGACAGGTTCTCATGTACTATAGTCTAACCTCAAAGTTGTTACATAGCCAAGAATGACCTTAAACTGTTGATTCTCCTATATAGAGCTCCCAAATGCTGGACCTCAGGAATACCTTTCATTCTGTTTTCTGGGTGTTGAGGATTACACCCAGGGCTCTGTGTTTCGGGGAAGAGAACTCTACAAATTCAGTTACATTTCTAGCCCAGAACTCTGAAAGTGTGTTCTCTGTATCTTCTATTTGAAAACAGATAATTATTTTATATAATTTCTTACACTTAACAGATTAACTTTGGCCAGAAAGGAGAGCAACAATAATAAGTGCTCATGTGTTATGACTGATTGATAAAAAGCTTAAAGCATATATAAATATGTGACAATATTTTTAAAACATTTGTAGAATTAATAATATTGAAAGAGAAAAACATCAAATATTAATAATTATTGCAGAGAGGGATAAGAGACTCAGAGTGGGAACCCTTTTTTTTTTCCCTTACCACATTTTTAATGATGAACATTAGCACACAGAGTTTTCAAAAATTTCAACAGAAATCAAAAGGCAACCGTAAAGAAGAATTATCTGTATAACATTCACTATGATTTGCAGCTGTCTCTTTGGTCTGACGATATCCAACATTCAGAACCTGAGCTGTTTCTGTGACAGTGCTTTATCAAGACCAGCTGAGGATCCCTTATCCAAAATGAGTTGGCAGGAACATTATGGATTTTTCTTTTAACTCCATTTATTGATGTTTTTATTTTGAAATATTCAATATGCAAAATGAAATACTTGGAGAAGGAAAATGGAATCTGAAACTCATTCATGCTTTTATGTGTAATTGGATGGCAATTCCACTTAACATGTGTCTGTTTTGATTGTCATATGAGTACAGTATGGACTTTTCTTCTTCCCACCCTCCACTACTACTCTGCCTGTGTGTGCAAGTGTATACCTGTGTATGTGCTTGTGTGTGGGTGTGGGTGTATGCTTTTCATATGAAGGCAAGAGATCAGTGTGCATAATAATGCATGTTTGTAATCCCAGTGCTGGAAAGAGAGAGACAGAGAGTCCTGCAGTACATTGATCATACATTCTGATTGACTTGACCAAGCTCTAGGTCAATTAGAATTTCCATTTTAAAACAAAACCAAAGGAATGATATCCAAGGATGTCTACTAGCCTCTAGGTTTGTGTGTGTGTTTTTGTGTGTGTGTGCGGATGTGTTCACGAATGTTCACTGCATGCTCTCTCTCTTTCTCACACACACACTTGCACACACAAAAACATATGTAACTTGTACATATGTAACTTGTAAAACTGCTCTGGAAATCAATCTGGTGTTTTTCTCAGAAAATTAGGAATAGTTCTACCTCAAGATCCAGCTATACCACTCCTAGGTATTTACCTGAAATATGTTCAAATCTAAAACAAGGACATTTTCTCAATCATGATCATGGAAACTTTATTCACAATAGCCAGAATCTTAATACAATCTAGATGTTCCTCAGCTGAAGAATGGGTATAGAAATTGTGGTACATTTACACAATGGAATATTACTTGGCAATTAAAAACAAGGAAATCATGAAATTTGCAGGCAAATGGATGGAACTAGAAAAGAACATCCTGAGTGAGGTAACAGAGAAGCAGAAAGACACACATGGTGTAATAAGTGGATATTATACATATAAAATTAGATAAACATACTAAAATCTATAGTCCTAAAGAAGCTAAAGAACAAGGAGGACCTTAGGGAAGAAGCTTAATCCTCATTCAGAATGGCAAATAGGTTAAACATCGAAAGTCAGGAAAGACAGGGAGCAGGACAAGCTCTTACCACAGAGGGTTTTTAAAGACTCCACCCAGGAGGGTATTAAAGCAGATTCTGGGACTCAGCCAAACTTTGGGGAGAGGGCAGGAAATCTTATGGAAAAAAGGGGAGACAGAAAGACCTGGAGGGAAGAGGAGCTTCACAAGGAGACCAACAGACCCAGGGACAAGGGAGGAGGACCTGTAGAGACTGAAACTCTAACCAAGGACCATGCATGGAGAGGACTTAGACTCCCTGCTCAGATGTAGCCCAAAGGCAGCTTGGTCTCTAAGTGAGTTTCTAGTAAGAGAAGCAGATGATGCTTCTGATATGAACTCAGTGGCAGGCTCTTTGATCACCTCCCCCTGGGGAGTGCAGCCTTTCTAGGCCACAGAGAAAGACAATGCAGTCAGTCCAGATGAGATCTGATAGGTTAGGATCAGATAGAAGGGGAGGAGGACCACCCCTATCAGTGGATTAGGGGAGGGGGATAGGGGACTAAAGGGAGGGATGGTAGGACTGAGAGGAGATGAGGGTTGAGGGTGGGGGTTACAGCTGGGATAGGAAGTGAATAAATTATAATAAACAATAAATAAAAATTTAAAAACATACATATGTGCATTCAAATATATGCACTTGTGGACACACACACACAAATATTTCTTTTTTGCATTATACAGAAATATGTGGTAAGGATGATGTTAGGAATCATCATTACTCTTCTACTATACTCTTCATTGTTGCGGGATCTCCCATTCAAACCCAAAGCTTAGTAATGTGGGTCATCCTGCTAGCCAGCCTACTCAGAAGATCTCCATTTCTGAAGCTAGAAACACAAGGCTCTGCACCTGGCATTTACATGAGTCCTTGACATTGAAAACCTGGTCTTCAAATTTGCTAAGAAATCTGTCCAGCCTCACTGAATAAGTCACATAAATTAGAAAAAGCACCTATATTCCTATTGTCATAAAAATAATTTATAGAAAAACATTGCATGTATAGGCAGAACATATCAAAACATTTATTACTGGTTATTTTACATTGTTATTATGACCTTTCAAGACAGAAAAGTAATCTGTGAAGTCCATGAACTACAATAACAACTGACCTTGTAATTTATGTTCATTAGTTCAATAGTGGCATGACTCTAATGGGAGTTAACTAACTAATTTATTATTGGATTTAAGTCCTCTTCACAAGACATAACTCATGCCTGGTGCTGTTAACTGGGGCAAAAACTCAAGAGATGATAGGTTCAAGGTCCTCGTGGACAACCTAGTAATTTCGTTCTACTAAATGGACATAATATTCAACTGCATAATAAGGACTTATATTTATACCCATAGGTTAGGTCTCTCAATCTTCATCAGAGAAGCTTCAATTTTTATTAGTAGTAACAACTAACAAGAGATCCACAACTGATTAGTGTTCATATATTAAGAGATTGTGGAGTGCTCAGCCCTAAATCTGACATTTATATCACTCTACCTCCTCATTTTCCTAGGGCTCAGGAATCATCACAGAAATATTGAAAACGTCAAAGGCAGTGGGTGACTACAGAGAAACAGCATTTTATAAATGCATGTAGCTGTTGCACACAAGAACTCAAGCGTCTGTTATGCATGCATAAGACTTTTACAGGATCACCTGGGCAAATATCATAATATATGGGGAAATGGTCATGGAATCACAGTCATAGCTAAGGAGTGCTTGCAGACTGAAGGCTCCTGAAAGCAGGAAAATCACTTTCTTCAGGGATAGAATCTCCAAGAGATTACTCATGCTCCAAGAGATGACCTCATGCCCATGCACATAGGGACAGCTTTAAGTGGCCTCAATAAGGTTTTGCTGATGCTGTTATTGTTATTGTTTTTTTGTTTGTTTAAGCACATGGATGACACCTGGAGGCCAAAGTGGTGAAAGTTATGTGAATGAGTTAGAAATGGAGTAGATTTGATCAAAACATATATGCATGGAGGAAATACTCACTTGGTTTTTAAAAGCACTTAACTGTGCAATTTGAGTGTATATCCCAGAAGTAGTGTTGCATCCAAACATAGTATGTTTAAATTCTAATCATGCTCTTATTGAGCTTTTTCTATCTGTCTCTACCTGTAAAATTGGGATGGCACTCCTACTGTTTAGGATCTTACTAACATTTAAAATGTGAGCCCTGGAGACCTGGTTCATTATTTTGCTAACCAGAGGAGGATCACCTATTGTTATAGGTTAAAAAGTATGGAATTGTTTTGGGTTTTTTAAATATTTCTCCTAAAATTGAATCTAGTGATTTTGTACCCAATAAATAGTCCTTTGTTTTACTATTATAAGTACTGATGATGAATTTGTATTTATAAATTGATAGCTTTTAATAGCCCTTAAATTTATTATTGCAACTGGACTTTACTAGACCTGAAACCATTTTTTTTTGTATCTATTATCAACTTCTGTACAGAAGGTAAGGACTCTTACATGTTTATTCTTCTAATTTATTTTTAGCATTATTTTGGCTTTATATTTCTTTAAAAAAACAATCACTCCTCAAGCAATTTAGTGCATACTAACTTTGGTTCCCTGGCAGAAATGCAAATTTCAGAAGACTATAAAGAAACCAAAACAACTTATACAATTTTTTTTGTTTTGTTTTTATTTTTTTATTCTTTATTAATTACACTTTATTTGTATCCCCCCCCCGAGGTTCCCTCTCTCCTCCCATCCCAATCTCTCCCTTCCTCCACCTTCTGCATGTATGCCCCTCCTCAAGTCCACTGGTAGGGGAGGTCTTCTTTTCCTTCCTTCTGATCCTAGTCAATTAGGTCTCATCAGAAGACAATGCAGCCACTCCTGATGAGACCTAATTAACTCATACAATTTTAAAGAATGAAATACCAAAGTCTAACACAATGCAACAGATACAATGTCAACAGGGAATCTTGTTTTCACAATAGGTTCCATTGCTGTCACTAGACCAGTTACAGTGACTCTATACTCATGGATTCACCAAATGAGTATGTTGAACTAGAAAAATAAATTGGAAGAGCCGGAACTCTTGTGACTTTATAGAAGGCCCTAAAAAGACATCCAGCATAGGATTATTTTTTTATACCAGACTTGGCTGTTATTTATTTATTTATTCATTTACTTATTTGTTTATTGTTCAAGGAATATTTGCTGAATTTCTATTTCCTATGCCACAGTCTTGTCTTTGATGGCATGCTACTGGAACAGACATAAACTTTTATGGTATTACAATTTATATCTAGAAAGGGAGAGATGGACAATATGGTATAGTGTTCTAATAACTAAATTCAGGGGAGGTTTAGATTAACAACTTTTATACTGGGTACTGGCTTAAGTCCTAGGGAATGCATGAATGGAGATATCAGGTCTGTCTACGTGGCAGTTTTCTCCTTTTTTGGTAATTTATTTTAAATTTCTGTGTATGTATATAAGTAGTGTTGGACATGCACATACCTAGATATGGATGTCAGAGTTCATTGCCAAGTGTCTTTCTCAGTTGGTCTCTGTGGTAGTTTGAATAAAAAAAAAATGGCTCCCATAGATTCACATGGAGTGGCATTATTGGAGGCATAGGTCTTGCTGGAGTCGGTGTGGCCTTGTTAGAGGAAGTGCATCAATGGGGGTGGGCTTTGAATTCTCAGATGCTCAAGCTGGACCCAGTATTTCACATTTCTCCTACTGCCGTAAGATCCAGGTGTAGAAATCTTGGCTACCGTTCTTGTGCCAAGTCATCCTGCATGCTGCTATGCTTCCCACTTTCACAATAATGGTCTAAATCTATGAACTATAAGCCAGTTTCTATTAAATGTTTTCCTATATAAGAGTTGCTGTGGTCAGGCATTCTCCTCAACAACAGAAAGGCTAACTAAGACAATGTCCACATTATTTGTTGACACAGGGTCTCTTGGTGAAACTGGAGCTCCTTGATTCTGTGATGCTGTCTAGCCTCAAATCTCTGGGGGCCCTCTTGTTTCCCCAGCACTAGTATTGCAGTACTGAAACAAGACAGATGTAGCTTCTTTTTAGATGTTTGTTTGTTTTGTGAGACAGAGTTTCAAGAAACCCAGACTGGCCTCATATTTGTTCTATAGCTCACTGTGACCTCAAACTCTCGATCCTCTTGATCCTCTTTCTTCTATCAGCCCAAGTGCTGAGATTAGAAGTAAGCCATTATGCCTAGGTCATGAGTTGCTGGGGATGGAACGTAAGGTTTTAAGCTAGGCAAGCACTCTACAAATAAACTACATATTATTTATTGTAGTTTACTTATTTTATTCTTTTAATTAAATTTTTATATTAAGTACAGTTTATTCACTTTGTGTTCTAGCTGTAGCCCCCTCTCTCCTCCCCTCCCAACCCACCCTCCCTTCCTCATCCGTTCCTATGTCCCTTTCTAAGTCCATGGATATGGAAGTAATCCTCCTCTTCTATATGACCCTATCTTACCCAGTCTCATCTAAACTTGCTGCATTGCCATTCTCTGTGGCTTGGCAGGGATGCTCTCCCATCCAGAGGAGACCGTCAGAGAGCCCCTATTTCTTTAAATCAAAATATTTTTTCCAAATCCAATGAGGTCAACCCTATACAAAAAACTACCAGCAACTGAATTAAGCTAAGATCTGGAGTGGTGGTTCTCTCCAGAGAAGAGCACACCAATTGATTGTCCAATATCAAATTTCTAGCCCTGAAAACATACATACAAGTAACATTATTTGGACTTAAATGATTTAAGAATATATTTAGGAATTTATTTATTTAAGAATATATATGTATGTATGTGTTTAGGAATATATATGCATGCAATAATGATAGGCAAAAAAAAAAGAAATTTAAAATTTAAAGGAGAGCAGGGAAGAGTACATGGGAAACTTTGGAGGGAAGAATAGAAAGGGAGAATGCTGTAATTAAAATATAATCTCAAAAAACAATTAAAATAACTTTTTTTTTGCAAATTTGTATTAACTGAAATCATGTGAACTTTCATGATTTCCATATTTTTAATTTCAGAGTAATACTCCATTGTGTAGATGTATCACAATTTCTGCATCCATTCTTCAGTTGAGGGGCTTCTGAGGCTGTTTCCAGCTTCTGGCTATTACAAACAAAGCTGCTACAAACATGGTTGAACAAATGTCCTTATTGTGTACTTGAGCCTCTTTTGGATATATGCCTAGGAGTGGTGTAGCTGGATCTTGAACAATCGCTATGTAGCCCATGGCAGTTTAGTGTCCAAGTGGGTTCCATAGTAATAGGAACAGGGTCTGTCTCTGACATAATCTGATTGGCCTGCTCTTTGATCACCTCCCCCTGAGGGGGGAGCAGCCTTAACAGGCAACAGAAGATGACAATGCAGCCACTCCTGATGTGATCTGATAGACTAAGATCAGAAGGAACGAGAGGAGGACCACTCCTATCAGTGGACTTGGGGAGGGGCATGCGTGAAGAAGGGAGTGGAAGGGTGGGATTGGGAGGGTAGTAGGGAGGAGCTTATGGGAGGATACAAAGTGAATAAAATTTAATTAATAAAATAAAATAAAATTATAAATAAATAAATAAAATCATGTGAACATGTAAATTACGAGCATAGCATATTATGTATGAGCAGGGCAGAGATACCAGCTGAGATCCTGCGAAATGTGGACAAATATAACTTATCTAAGGTTCTAATTTAGAGGGGTTACCTTTTAAACCTGTGACAAATCAGAAGACAGGGACAAAATGATGAATGGGCCCATTTACAAGTGGTTCAGTGAGCAGGTTCCCTGGCTGCTCTAAGTGGGTAGACTTAAATACTGTTAGCATTGGACCATTGTTAAGCTTTTCATTTGGCTTTTGAACCAGCTGTAAAACACTGTGTATCTGCAAGGTAGTCATCCTCACAATGAATTTAGAGACTGATCAAAGAATCAGGAAGCAAGACAGGGATGGGGATAGAAGGAAGAATTTCCTGTGAAGTTTCTAAGCCTGGAGGCTGCAAATAACCTGTCAGCTTTATCTACACTCAGCCCCCTCCAACCTGAGTCCTTATATTCTGCTTGTCTTACAGGATGCAGCTATCACAAGGTAAACAACACCTTCAGCCTCCTTTGTCAAGTACTCTATGGGGACAAGGGCAACCTCTGTCAGTCAGAACAGTTTGGAAGCTACTATTTCACTGCCCACATTGTGGTACAGGGATTTCTGGTGACAATGGTACTGTGGTCCTCCATGTTCATGGGAATCCATCAATGAATGCTGTTCTGGAGAGAATGCTGTTTCTGGGAGTCAATGAGACTTCCATCTTTCAGAATGAGCTGTTCCATCTGTGTGATGCTGTACTGAAACTAGTCTTCAGCAGGGAAAAGTTAAAAAGTCTTTTAGGCACTAAACTCTCTAGCTCTTGACCTGGATTAATTACATGCCACCCAAATGGCATCCAACTAAGAGAGTATTTTGGATAAAACTCAAGCTTTCATAGGGCTTCCTGAATCTCATAAAGGAGCATCTATGGAGAAGGAAGATACCTAAACCCCTGGCTAGTAGGGTTTCCTCTGAAAGAGCAGCCAACTGGAGAAAAAGGCTGAGCTGGTGCACTGAGAGTAGAGAGGCAGTTTGGGGAACTTGTCACAATGAATGCATCTGGTGGTATCAGCAGAGTGTCACGAGGGGCTTTGGAAGTGGAAAAGCTGGAAATCAACTGCAGTTTTATTGTGTTGAATCTTCTGTCAGGAATCCCTAGGAGATTCAAAGAACACTACTGCAAAACAGTGGTGCCAGCTTCCTCACACATATGATTCACCAGAAAACATCCTGATATGCAGTCATTTGGGAGGAACCTGCTGCAGACTGTGGAACCAGAAGGCCTGTAGGCAGAACCTACATGGATATAAATTGATGCAACACACAGGGCATATACTCACTCATATAAACATACAACATAGGATAAACCCACTAAAATCTGTACATCTAAACAAATTAAGCAAAAGAGAGGACCCTAACTAAAATGCTCAATCCCCATCCTGAAAGGCAAAGAGGATGGACATCAGAAGAAGAAGAAAACAGGAAAGAACCTAGGAACCTGCTACAGAGGGCCTCTGAAAGCCAGAAGAAGAAAACAGGAAACAACCTAGGAACCTGCCACAGAGGGCCTCTGAAAGCCTCAGCCCTGCAGACTATCAAAGCAGATGCTGAGCCTGATGGCCAACTGGTGGGCAGAGTGAATGGAATTCTATGTAAGAAGTGGGAAATAGCAAGAGCTGGAGAGGACAGGAACTCCACAAGGAGAGCAAGAGAACAAGAAAATTTGAACACAGGGAACTTCCTAGAGACTCATACTCCAACCAAGGACTATTCATGGAGATATCCTAGAACCCCTGCACAGATGTAGCCCATGGCAGTTCAGTGTCCAAGTGGGTTACATAGTAATGGGAAGAGGGACTGCCTCTGACATAATCTGATTGGCCTGCTCTTTGATCACCTCCCCCTGAGGGGGGAGCAGCCTTACCAGGCCACAGAAGACGACAATACAGCCACTTCTGATGAGAACTGATAGTCTAAGATCAGAAAGGAGAGGAGAACCTCCCCTATCAGTGGACTTGGGGAGGGGCATGCATGCAGAAAGGGGAGGAAGGGTGGGATTGGGAGGGGAGGAGGGAGGGGCTAATGGGGGGATACAACATGAATAAAGTGTAATTAATAATAAAAAAAAATTCCAGACACCATGGAATTTAGAAGTCTCACCTCTCCAACAGAAGAACAAAGTCATTTCTACTCTCAAAGCAGAGCCAGAGCTGGGCAGAGTAAACAGGCTGGCCCCGAGGAAGGCTTGATTCTGTGGGGAAAGACTGAGATGGTGCTGAGGGAAAGGCCAATGTGATAAAGAGCCAGGCAGACCTGAGACGAGTCCCAGAATCACCAATTAGATAGCTTGATGACTCAGGGAACATCATATCACCTCTTAGGCTTTTTTTTTTTCCATAGGTAAAATGAAGAAAGAAACTACCCAATTTGAAGAGCTATAACTAAAATTTAAGGCTACCTATCAAAAGCTCCAGAAACTTGTTTTTCAGGTAGTAAATAATAAGAATTACCTTAACACACCATTATTAATATAGATATTAATAATGTATTTGCATATATGTGCTAACATGTGTGTACAGGCAAACATGTATGCATTTGTATGTGGAGGCTAAAGGACAGCTTGTGTTGTCAATTCTTTGGGCACTATCCACCTTAGGTCTTTGAGACTCAGTTTGTCACCAGACAGGAGTTCATTAAATAGGCTGGTCAGTGAGCCCTAAGGAGCCTCCTGTCTTCATCTCCACAGAGCTGAGATAGATATGAATATACATCTATACATATATATGATTCTTCTCTCATAGAATACATCCTGACTACAGTTTCCCTACCCTCCATTTCTCCCATTTCCAACCCCATTTCCCCTCTACACCAGGTGCAGACCTCTTCCATCTCTCATCAGAAAAAAGGAGGCCTGCAAGAGACAACAACTCAACATAACAAAACATATTACAAAAAGGCAAGTGCCTCACACCAAACGAACAGACAAAAAGCTGGAGAGTTAAAGCACCCAACATTAACCTCTGGCCTCCACATGCATATGTAAACATGGAAACCCACATACATATGTACTCACAGAAAGCAGCAGACATGTAGGAGGATGGGACTCACAATTACATGCCTAGCATTGAGCCCAAATCTGGGAGTAGCTGTCTAGGAAATTTGTGTCACAAACTCTTGTCCTTGTTCTTTACCCTGCCAAGGTGATGTTAAGAGATAGTATCTGCCTTAGTGGAAAGTCATGATCCTAGAGAATCAGCTCCAGGGCCCACCATCACTCCATCATTTGTTCCCTGTTCAACCTTAGAGAAAATGTGCTGTTAGAACCTCAGATTTCTTAGCTGGAAAATGGAAAATACTGTGTTTGCAAAGTCTGCTCTTCAAATTAAAATTCATCACTATCTGTTGTGTGCCAAATTTAGGCCTGGCATCTTAACACACTCTGTCAAGAGTGGTGCAATGAATAAATGAAAGGAACTATTACCTTGTGTAGCAGTTCTCAGACTTTTAAGAACTATATGTTGACTAGAGATGAATGAGTAAATAGAAAATTCCAGCTGTGGCCAGTTCTGTAGAGGTGCTCAGTGCTTAAATGCACAAGCTAGAGATGTTTTCATCTGTCAGAAAAGGCTAAGTATCTTGTGCTTGAGCTTGTGTGTGTGTGTGTGTGTGTGTGTGTGTGCACAAGTGTGTACATGTGCATGGAGTGGCCAGAGGATAATCTCAGGTGTTCTTCCTCAAGAACCACCCACCTCATTCACTGAGACAAAATCTGTTTTTAGCCTTTAGCTCATCAGTAGACTAATGAGTGCCAGGGATCAGCTTGTCTCTGCCTTCCCAGAGCTGGCACGTAAGTGTATTCAAGCTTTACTGACTTTGAGAGGGGAATATGGGGCTTTAATACAGCCCCTAATGCTTTCATGGCAACTTCATTGCTCACTGAGCCCCCTCCAAGCCTGTGTGAACTGTCTTTCCATTCATAGTATTATTCATGATCAGATTCCATTTGTATGGTTAGCATCACACAGACCCACCAAAGCAAGGATCTTGACTCTTCTCTCCAAACTATTGTGCCATTATTGCCTTCAAATTGAAATGTTTTCATGAAAGTGTTAGGAACCTTCTGACACTTATGACCTTCAGAATCCCCCTCCCCAACATTACATGACCAGTAACAATTGCTTGGAAGAAAGCTTCTCCAAGACTGAGTTGTGCAGCAGGAATCTGTCAGAATGTGTCTTTTCTGAGTTTGCGCTCATGATGGGTAGGTTGTTCAGTGATGCAACTGTATGTATGTTAGTCAAGCTCCTGTAATGCCCCTTCACTGACCTCTTAAAAGCTCTGCCCTGCAGAAATGCTGAGACTTATGGGCAACCTTTGGGCAGAGTGCAGGGAATCTTAGGAAATGATTAGATAGTACCATGTACACCTGGCAGGCCGAGCAGACTTCCCTCTACTCTGTGGGGTGGGCATAGAAACTAACACAAACTTTAAACTATACAGAGTTAGAAAAACAACAAACAAAAAAAGTTAAGGCATGCTTGCTGACACCAGCCTTAGGAAGCTGAGGCAGGAGAATTCAGGTTATTTTTAGCTATATAGCAATATTTTGTTGCTAAACACCAAAACAAAATAACTACAAAAAAATCTTTTACCCAATAATTTTCATTTTCATAAAACTGTTTAAATTTCAGAAAATTACTTTAAATCATGGTGGTTCTTTCAACTTTTCTTTTGGAAGTAAAACCTAAACAACTCAGACTTCTGACAGTTGACCCTTAATGAAATAATGATGAACTAATGTAAAAAATTATATAATATTTAAATAGATTTTAAAACTTTTAATGAAACTGTTGACATTATTGAAATTACTTTAAGTAAAAGGTTAGTCTCATAAACAAGACTTTAGATTCTGTGCTCCTCCCTTTGTTCCCCACACTGTTTGAAATGTACCCTACGAAACTGAATTCCCTAGGACTCTCATGCTGGAAGAAGGATAAGACTGAAATGTTGCCATAGTCAGAGGCAGAACCTACCTCCTAGAGTGCTGACAAATTATCAGATCCCTGTATGGCAAAGGCTGAAACTCAGATGATGGCAAAGATAGGTAGGATGGCACCTTGACTAATTATCCACACCTCTTGCCCTCTATTTAGATCTAAACCCCATGCCAGGATCACGAAATTGGACTTGAGGTACACTGGCATTCCTTTTTGCCCTTCCTAATGTGCCAACATTGAATAAATCTTTTTTCTCGTTTTGTTTTTTCTCTATTACTTGTTGTATTTGACTAATTGAACTCAGCTTATTAAGAATAGATGCCTGAACATGGCTCGATAGGACTACCAGGGTCCCCACTCTAACCCTATGAACTCTCGGGACACTAAAGTGACAGTCTTAAGAGACAGGCCTTTCAGGAGGTGCCTAGATCCAGACTAGCCCTTCTACCCTGTGAAGAACTGGCTAGAAGGAGACTATCATTAGCCCAGAAGTGACCATCTCAGGTCTCAACATTCTGCACTCTCAGATCCCAGCCCCCAGCCTCCAGAAACATCAGAAATAAATAGCAGTTGTTTTTAGGCCACCTGCTTTATGGAATTTCATTCCAGCTGCCCAAATGAATTAAGATAATGACCATTCCACTGTTCACTTATTTTATTATTACTTAACTCTCAGCCACATTATTCTTCATCTGACCTTGAACTATTTCATCTCAATTCCCCAAATAATGAAAGGAAATGAGACTCAGGAATTGAACAACTGAGAAATCATTTTTCTACCTGCTATAGGTTTTGAATGCTTTCTGATGACATTCTTAAAACTTTTGGTTGGTGGATGCACATGGTCTATTCATACATTCCAATAGGGATTTTACCTGACCACAATAATGTTAGGGCAGACACAGAAGTAGACAATGGAGAGCTATGGAGGGATGCAGGTGCAGCCCATAGGCCAATCAGTTCATGTCAGAGACAGTCCCTGTTCCTATTACAATGGAACTCACTTGGATACTGAACTGCCATGGGCTACATCTGTGCAGGGGTCTTAGGTTATCTCCATGCATAGTACTTGGTTGGAATAATAGTCTCAGGAAAGACCCCTGTGCTCAGAATTTTTGGTTCTGTTGCTCTCCTTTTTTTTTTTTTTTTTACATATATGAGTTTATCAAAATCTTTTAAAACATTACAGAAATGTTTCAGAAAGCAGAAACAAAGAAGAGACCTATGGGTAGCACTCCAGTTAGTAATGAACTATCATGTTAAATGTCAAGGTTACGGTTCTTCAGGCTGAGCTGAGTGTCAGAATAAGTAATGGATTTTTTTTTTTTTCAGATACTAGGTCTGTCTATTCAAAGTTCGACTAATTTAGAGAAAATATGGAGATCATTACCTATCTAGATAGTTTCTTTTTATTTTAATGGAGAGATACATGAATACATGATTAGCTAATGGGATGTTAAGGTTCTGTCAATTCCATATAAAATTGACTATAATGCACAATTAGCCATAGGTAAATGTTTTCAAAAATCTGTTTAGGTTTCATCACTGTAGGAGGAACAGCCTAACTTTTTATTGAATTACCATATTTTTATAGTATTTTCCCTTTCAAAAATAATTTGCAATTCCCTCGGTAGAAATTAATTAAATGAGTAGAATCTGCTTATCCTTTATTATGAACTTCATATTTTCATGTCTCTCCTTAAATGTAGCACTGGGCCCATTTGCTTTAAGAGCATGGTTATTCTGGAAAACTTTGACATTCTCCCATCCAACTTAATGATTGGCTTCATCTATTTTGTAAAATCTGCCATTGCAGCCCTGAAATTCCCTTCATCTTTCATAGTCATAATCACATCGGTTGCAGATGCCATGCTTGGGAAAAACTGCCATGGGCAGTTCAACACTGACAATACTATTCATCCTTGGGAGCTGAGGGATGCACAACAAAAGGCAACCAGTATGAACAAGCCAGACCTGAATCTTGAGGATGGTTTCTCCTATGAAGCTGTGCTGGGATGATGTCAACCCTATGAAAACTGTTGGAAGTGGACCTGTTTCAAATCTAGTTCCACACTTGCTAATAGTTTGATATTCACTCCCCTTGACCTACACTGAGGATTGACTACAAGAGTAAATAGTCCTTTTTTTTCCAGATTAGACCTAGTGTGTGTGTGTGTGTGTGTGTGTGTGTGTGTGTGTATGTTCATATTGTCATGTTCATGTGGGTGTAGGGTGTGAATTCCTGTGTACATGTGTGTGCCTGTGTGTTGAATCTAGAGGACAACTTTGGTTATCACTCCTTAGGAGAAGTCTACATTGTTTTGTACTAGAGTCTTCCACTGGCCACTATGTTAGGCCTGCTGGCCAACAAGCTCCCAGGATTAACCTGTCTCCAACTCTTCAACACTGAGATTATAAGCTCAAACAACACATTTGGCTAATATATGTGGGTCCTAGGACTCCAGATTTTATTCTTACCTGACAAACACTTTTTTTTGAGTGAGCCAGGCCCCAGAGCTGACCATGTTAGCAAGTGAATAAGCCTGAATAATGAACTAAGGCCAATCTTGATAATGATGATTGTAATAATAATGATGAAAAGGATGCCTGACTACTACGTATAATATCATACATTGTTTACGTAGAAAAACTTTAGTAATTAAGAGCTGGCAAGTATTACATTTACCTAGTGTTTATATAAGAAATATATATGAAGGTTTATAGGAAGACCAGTGAGCAAAGACTGGGTTTCTGTTAGCTCTTAGTTTCATGGTCATTTTGAACATATGGAAGGTACAGTATCAGAATATGCTCTAAGCATGGACTCCTGATTCTTCTGCCTCTACCTTCTGAGTGCTGAGATTTCAGTCATGAACCAACACACCCATTTATATAGTGCTAGGAGTCAAACCCAGGGTGTCCTGCATGTTAGACAAATCCTCTATTAGCAAGTTACAGTTCTAGTCTCAGGATTGCTTTGAGTTTGTCTAATAATCCACTGTCTTTCTCCTGGAAGCACCATCATTGGTTTGCACTACTTTTTCAATAAGTATCAAGAAATTAGCAACCTAAATCATTTTTTTTCTGAGCATCCCAGAGAATAAGAGCACTATAGGATGGTTTCTCATGGATGTGGGTTTGAAGGGGACATACTATATACGTTTAAAACCAGAGTCAGTCTTTGTTGAAATTTCCTCATGAAAAGGCAATCAGTCCTGAAGATACCTGATAAGCTAGGGTCAGATGGAAGGGGAGGAGGACCTCCCCTAGCAGTGGACTTGGAAAGGGGCAGGGAGGAGATGAGGGAGGGAGAGTGTGTCTGGGAGGGAAAGAGGGAGGGGGCTATGGCTAGGATTCAAAATAAATAACCTGTGATTAATAAAAAAAACAAAAATTAATAAAAAACAAAAAACAAATAAAAAGAAAAAATAGTTTTGCTCCGATTCTGAGAAAATTTTTGAAATTTTGCAAGCTTGTGCACAAATGCTGCCTCTTTGGATTGGGACCACCATCTGAACATGCGCAAGTTCTGATGGATTCATTTTGTTTCCAGGGACATATATACTTAAAAGATCAATACACATGTTTACACAAATGCAACCTGGAATAGAAACTGACCCACTGTTTACTGGGTGCATTTTAACCTGAGTTCATCAATATGTTCTTCAAGTTGAAACCAGAGATAAATTGTTTCCTGTCAGTGTCTTTAGTCCTCAAACCATTTTATATAAGACATATGTTGAACATGGTGTCCAATGTGGGGCATTAGTCTTTGTTCTTTATTTCTGCAGCTTTTAATATCAGAGATCTGCTCTTTTTCACTCATTACTTCCAAATGCATGTTGAAATTTTTGTTTAAGAAGTTATTCCAAGGGAGCCTGCAAGGGCAGAAGGCAGGTTTGAAGGGATGAGGAGATGAATGGAATTGATGTGCAGGATGTGAATTCCACAAAGAATCTATAAAAAGTTTAGGAAATAAGTTAATCCATATACCTTTGGATTTTGTGGTTCTTAAAATATTTCCCAGGAAAGGGGTAATGAGTCATCATCCACTAGGTCTTGCCAAGCAAGCACGAGAAACTATATCCACATTCCCAGGACCCATTTACAAATGTGGGTGTGGCCACACATACATCTGTAACCTTGTGTTTTGTGGGGACAGAGAGAGGAGAAGCACTGGAATTTGTTGCCTACCTACTGAGCTCAAGGCATAAGGTGGTTAGTAATAGAACAGGGCAGGACACTCAATAATTTCCTCTGGCTTCTGCAGTTGCATATGCACCAACACACACAAATACACATGCATGCACACACACACAGGCATGCACACACTCTTGCACACAGGCACAATCAACCATATAAAGCAACAACAACAACATTTTTCCCAGGAGTATTTCAGGGTAAAGTAGACTCTCACTTGACTAAATAGTGAAACTACACTTATTTTTGAGAAAAATTGTAGCAAATTGAGAAAAGAACAACAGCCGCAACATACAAACATTTCCTGCTGGCAGACAGCAAAGAGCATCACTGGCAGGAGTAACTGGCAGTCACCATGAGTCATATGAGTAGTCCACATAAAAAGAAGCCTGCGGCCCAGATGCAAGACTGGAGACTTTGGTGTCAGTCACTGGAGAAGAGGTTAATAGCACATTTTCCACAGCTGTGTCAGTCTGCAGCTAAGTGAAAAATTTACAATTTGGGGAAATACTAGAGACAAGGACAAAAATAGAAGATCAACCCCTGAACCAAGCCAGTTACTGTTTGGTGTCATCATAAAAATATCACAGTGATGCTATGCTTTTCACAGAATACAAGGCAGGCAATGGGATGAGGTGCAAGGGGGCCACAAAAGCATATAAGGGATTACAAGGTAGATGTCAATATAAGTAATATCAGAATTTGAAACAGGTAGTGCTATGTGGGAAGGGGTTACTGACCTCTAAGTGAGCTAAGAGATGGTAGAGGCAGGTAGATGATGAGGAAGACTCTAGGCCCATGCTGGAAATGTATGTGTGTTTGTGGGGATTTGCATGCATATGTGTGTATATGAATATATATATATATATATATATATATATATATATATATGCATATGTTTGTGTGTGTGTGGTTTGAAAATAGGAATTGGGGCTGAGTTTTTGTAGCAATCCCTCCAGTGGAAGTCTTGCCTCATTACAGGAGACACCTGGGTCAGGTTCCATATCTGCCATTGCTAGGAGTCTTATTAAGGGTCGTGTTCATAGGTTCCTGGGAGTTTCCCTTATCCTAGTTTTCTAGCTAGTCCAAGTGACACTTTCAAAAGCAGTTCTATTTTCCAGGACTCTCTGCCTCTGTCCTTTCCCCACCTCATTCCTTTGTTACCATCTTCACCCCCTCCCCCAACCAAGTCCTCTCTCTTCATTTATCCTAGATGTCTTATCTATTTCCTCTTTTCGGTGATATTTAAGTGTTCCCCTTTGGGTCCTCCTTCTGACTTAGACCCACAATTTGTTCTGCCTACAACTTATGCAGCGGTCAAAAGAATTGAGAGAATGGTCAACCGAAGACTGTCCCAGCTTGAGATACATGATTGAGAGGGAACCCAGACCTGACACTAATGATATTGTCCTATACTTGCAGACAGAGCCTAGCTATCACCAGAGAGGTTTCACCAAGCAACTGGTAGAAACTGATGCAGAAACTCACAGCCAAAACTTTTTTTTTTAATTTGTTTTGTTCTGTTCTGGTTTATATTTGTTTGTTTATATTGTTTGTGTTGTTTTTAAACACGGTTTCTCTGTGAAGCCTTGCCTGTCCTGGACACACTTTGTAAACCATGCTAGTCTTGAACTCACAGAGATCCACCTGTCTTTGCCTCCCTGAGTGCTGGGATTACAAACATGCACCATCACCCTTGGCTCCACAGCCAATTTTTTTTTCAACAAAGAGAACTTCCATTTAATCCACACTTATTTCATAATTTAGGTATATGTAAGAATTCTATTAAGTTCAAATTTTTCTACAGATAGATTACTTTCTTCTCAGTAAAGTGACACAATCAGTTTACTGAGGGCAGTGTAATTGTTATTGTCTCAACAGAGGTAGCATCAGTGAAATCTGGCTGGAAGTAAAGCTCTGATGGTTTTCATACATACCACTCTCCAATAAAAAAGATTTTCTTTTTTTTTTAAATTAAGCTAAAAAAAGAGTCAAGATGGAGTTTTTACTTTTCATTGCTGATTATTTGCTATTATATTCTATTACTATTATTTTCTTTTTTAATTCTTTATTAATTACACTTTATTCACTGTGTATCCCCCCTGTGGTTCCCTCCATCCTCTCATCCCAATCCCTCCCTTCCTCCACACTCTGCATGCATGCCCCTCCCAAGTCCACTGATAGGGGAGGACTTCTTTTCCTTCCTTCTGATCCTAGTCAATTAGGTCTCATCAGGAGTGGCTGCATTGTCTTCTTCTGTGGCCTGGTAATGCTGCTTCCCCCTCAGGGAGAGGTAATTAAAGATCAGGCCAATCAGTTCATGTCAGAGGCAGTCCCTGTTCCTATTACAATGGAACCCACTTGGATACTGAACTGCCATGGGCTACATCATAGTCCTTGGTTGGAGTATCAGTCTCAGGAAAGACCCCTGTGCTCAGATTTTTTTGTTCTGTTGCTCTCCTTGTGGAGTTCCTGTCCTCTCCAGATCTTACTGTTTCCTACTTCTTTCCTAAGATTCCCTTGAACTCATTGGCACAGGAGACAACTTCCTAAACAGAACACCAACAGCACAGGCTATAAGAGCAACAATCAATAAATGGGACTACATGAAACTGAAAAGCTTCTGTAAAGCAAAGGACACTGTCTTCAGAACAAAATGACTGCCTACAGATTGGGAAAGGATCTTCACCAACCATATATCTGACAGAGGATTAATATCCATTATATAAAAAACTAAAGAAGTTAAACAGCAACAAATCAAGTAATCCAATTAAAAAATGGAGTACAGAGCTAAACAGAGAAGTCTCAACAGAGGAATATCAAATGGCAGAGAAACAAAAAAAAATGTTCAATATCCTTAGTCATAAAGGAAATACAAATCAAAATGACCCTGAGATTTCACCTTACACCCATCAGAATGGCTAAGACCAAATACTCAAGTGACAACACATTCTGGAGAGGTTGTGGAGAAAGAGGATCCATCCAACACTGCTGGTGGGAATATAAACTTGTACAACCACTTTGGAAAGCAATCTGGCGCTTTCTCAGACAACTAAGAATAGCTATCTTCCTCAAGATCCAGCTATACCACTCCTAAGCATATACCCAAAAGAGGCTCAAGTACACAATAAGGACATTTGCTCAACCATGTTTGTAGCAGCCTTATTTGTAATAGCCAGAAGCTGGAAACAGCCCAGATGCCCCTCAACTGAAGAATGGATACAGAAATTGTGGTACATCTACCCAATGGGATAGATTTTTACTCAGCAATAAAAAACAAGGAAATCATGAAATTTGCAGGTATATCGTTGGATCTGGAAAAAAGATAATCCTGAGTGAGCTATCCCAGAAGCAGAAAAACGCACATGGTATATACTCACTCATATAGACATATAATATAGGATAAACCTACTAAAATCTGTACACCTAAAGAAACTAATCAAGAGGGAGGACTCTTGCTAAAATCCACAGCCAAATCTTAAGTGGAGCTTTTTGGAAACCTATTAAAGAGGAGAAAGGATTGAAGGAGTCAGAGGCATCAAGGACACCACAAGAAAACCTACAGAATCAACTATCCTGGGTCCATAAGTGCTCATGGAGACTGAGATGCCAAATATAGAGCATACATGGGATAGATTTAGGCTGTCTGCACATATATAAGAGTTGTAAAGCTGGGTCTTCATGTGGAGTTCCTAAAGCTGGAGCAGCGGCTGTCTCTGCATTGACCGCCTTTGGATCACTTTTCTCTAACTGGGCTGCCTTGTCTAGCCTCAGTAAAAGAAGATGTACCTAGTTATACTGCAATTTTATATGCCATGGCTGAATGATATTCATGGGAGGCCTCCCCTTTTCTGAGGAGGAGGGAAGGAAGTACAGATGAGGGAAGAGAATGGGAGAGTGATTTACTGGGAGGAGAGGAGGGAAAGGAAGCTATTTTGACAATGAAAAATGCATCATTATTTAATTTTTTACAAAAGATAGAAAATAAGAATTGAGAGGCAATGGGAACACTCAAAACCAGTGAGTGAAATCCACTGTCAACTAGGTCTGAGGAAAGGGACTGGTGGCCAAAATCTCTGTCATGCCAGCCTGACTTACCTTTGCTCAGATGCCTAAAACCTATGTTAGGAAGCTGGACACAGGAGTGCACACACCTGTAAACCTGTGTTCCTAGGAGAAGATAGGAGGGGGATACAGGCGAATCCTAGTAGTTCCTGGGTGAGCTAGTCTGCAGTAAGTACTAGTGAACAATCAGGAACCTTGCCTTAAGCAAGGTGCTAGGTAAAGACTGATGCTTATGACTATCAAGGTTATGTCTGATCTCCTCATGTGTACTTTGGCAGGCATACACACACACACACACACACTTACACATGAATTTGCACAGAGCTGTACACATACAGAACACAACCTCTCACACACAGTTTAGAAATCTGCTGTGAGTGGAACCAAAAAGATGAAGTGATTCAAGGCTGTATTAGTCGTGTGTACACTCTGGTAGTAGGATTTGCCACCTGAGCTTGTGAGAAAATATGAGCAATACATAATAAAGGAGCATTTTTCTTTCATTTCTTCTTCATTTTAAGTTTCATTTCATGTATCATTTACTGTATCCTTTGATAAAATAACCTGGCAAAGTAGGAAAATCTAATAACATTCTAATACTATAGTAGAAACACCAAGGATAAAGAGTCCACACTCACTGAGTGCTTACTATGTGGTTGGCAGTGCTCTGACTATGTGTAGCACTATATATCATCTAATACTACAAGATGTTTTTGCTGGAAAATTCAAAAGACTATATTAAGGCTACACAGCTAACAAGAATCACAATGGAAAAAATCACCACCTATGTAAATTCTTTTCAAGCAAAAAGATTCTGTGTTTGCACTAGGAAAGCAATGAGGGCTGAGATCTGGTAGACATCTTACCTTCTCACTTGGTTCATTTAGGACCCCAGCCCATGGGATGGTATCAACCACATTTAGAATGGCTCTTTTTAGTTATCCAGGTCTTGAAGTTTGCTCACAGACCCACCCGGAGGTTTGTCTTTTAGTTACACAGTATGTTTATTTTATCATTCCAACATTCCTCTAAGGCGTACACCTCCATGTAATTTTACAGATAAGGGAAAATGCTCAGACAACTGAAGCAAATAACTAACACACAGCTAGCTAAAAATACCAAAGAAGCTCTGTTACAATTTATTGAACTTCCTGACTCCTACTATTTATACAATGGCAAATCTAGTGTTACAATACTTTGACTCTAAAATTATAGAATGAAGCATTCTCTTTGTTTCTTCACTGCCTTCCTCCATAGAGATGGGGAAAAGGGCATGTGGAGTCTGTGTTTCTTTTTCATCAGCACACTCTGGGTGAGTGTCTTGTGTGTGTGTGTGTGTGTTCCAGATAGTTCTTATAAAAGATAATTTCAATCTGCTTTCATAACATAGTTAAAAGTAGAGTTGAGTGCCAGGAAAAGTATCTCTTTCATAAGCCAAAGCAATCTATCTTATCTGAGCTAAAAAAGGAAAAAAGAAATGAATGAAAACTGGAAGTCCAGATCAGAGATTGGGAAAAACTAAAATATCTTAGAAATAAGCTCCTTGGCTACATAATTTTTGATGATAGCTATCAATAGTGATGTCTCAAATTTAGAGGACAAGAAAAATGTCTACGTAGCCAAAACACACAATTAAAAGTTATAAAATAGAAATTTCACAAGTAGAAAACTACTTCTCAAAAAGAATGTATAATGTTAATTCAAAAACAGGTGAAAATAAAAGATCCTGATTTTATTTTGTATGGTATGTGTGCATGTGCAGGTGACGTGTGTGTGCAAGCAAGTGTGTGTGTGTACATGTTTATGCAAAGGACTATGTGTGAATGTGTGAGTTAATGAGACTGGGTGCAGATGTGTGCACATGTGGTGGTGTGTGCAGGTGACTAGAGTGCATGTGTGTGTGAACAGGTAACTCTATGTGCATATGTGTGGAGATCAAAAACTGTTCTCTACCTTATTTCGTGAGATGAAGTATCTCACAGAATCTGAAGCTTACCCTTTCAGCTAGGCAGATTCTGGGATCCTGTTCTCTCTACTGTGCCAGAACTAAGATTATATATGCTGTGACTGTCAGTTCATTCACTGATTCATTCATTGATTCATTTTGATATGGGTGTTTGAGAACCAACATTGGGTTCTTAGGCTTAAAAGGAAAGGACTTTCCCAACTGAACCATCTCTCCAGTCTATAAAGCTGTGTATCTGTTGACTCAAAAGATTATTTTAAAGACCAAAACCTATTCTCAAGTGTATCCTTGTTAGAGTCCCTGAGTACACCTCCTTCAAATTCCGTAAGTCTTGCATGCTGTTAAGTGATGGATTTCCTAAGCACTACCTTCTTCATATACTGTAGCTGATCTTAGTTATCAAGTTGACCTTTGGGAAGAGATAATCTTAACTGAGGAATTGCCCCCATCAAGTTGGCCTGTGGGCATGTCTGTGGGTGCATCTTCTTAACTGATAACTGATATAAGAGGACATAATTTATTCTGGGTTTTGTCATGCCCTTAGCAGATGGGCCTGGGATATATATGAAAAATGGCAGAGCAGGAGCTGAATCAAGCAAACCAGTAAGTAGTGTTCCTCCATGGTCTCTGCTTTAGTTCCTGCCTTTGGTTCCTGTCATTGGTTCTCCAGCTTCCTTGAAAGATGAACTGTCTCCTGGAAGTCACATAAGCCCTCTGTTTTCTCCAGTTGTTTTTAGCAAGTGATTCATCATAACAACAGAAAGTAAACTTGAATACCATATCACATCTTTGTATCTGACATGCAACAGCTACAGGTGCTTTTCCGGTTATAGTAGGTCTTGACAAGTGTCTCACATCCTTAATTTGCTTCCCAGAAGGTCAGATGTGTCCTTCCTCATGGTATATGTCTTTATTCTCTTGTGAAATTTTTTATCTTTCTGCTATAATTTTAATTGTATCCTCCTGTTGGATGTTCATGTAAATATTACTTCCTCTATAACATCAACCCAATTCACTAAGTCTGTTCCATTCCATATTCTTTAGACTTTCCTTGTAAGTGATTTCAAACTGTTATGGAATAATAATTCTAAATAATTTTATAAGGACATCAGCACAAGTGGCAGAGCATTGGTCATAGGAACAAGACCACTGCCAATAATGCAGAACCCTCTTTTAGCACCCAGAGTTGAGAGATTTGTTTAATTGAAAATAATCCCTTCTATACCATAATCCAACAGTAAGAGGGTCAAAGACTCTAAGCAGAGACCTGAATCTAGATGTATATAACATGTTAATTATACACATATTCTGACAGTGAGAGAATGGAGGAGTAGGAAAAGCAACTTGATGTTTTCACAGAACCATTTGATGTGATCACTGAAATAATAATTTGAAGAAGAATATAACATTTCAGGATGACTTTTTTTTCAGTCATGATGTTTTGGTCATAAAACATTGAGTGTAAGCAACTTCTTCAAATTTAAAACAATAGTTTTCAAGTCACAGACTTAACAAGCATTCCTATTTCCCTCCTTTAAACTTAGACAAACCAGATAGGCTTCTTGGAGCATGGTGTTTACAGGTGAATGTGAAATCAGACATGTGATATTTAATCTTCCTGTCAATTTAACTGGATCTAAACAAACCTTCCGACCTGTCTCAGATTGGGTTAATTGAGAAGGGAAGACTCACCCTAACTGTGGTATCAGCATCCCATGGGAAAGAAAAACTGAGCTGAGCAGTGGAGTTCGTCTCTTTCTATTACCTGACTTCAGGCCCAATGTGGCCATCTTCCTTATGATCCTGCTTTCATGCCTGTCCTACCATGAAGGAATATACTCACAAACTTCAAGCCCAGCAAACATTTTCTTTCTTCAGTTGTCTTTGTCAGCTGTCAGATATTTTCTTGAAGTAACAAGAAAAGTGAATAATACATAACAAGCATGCTCATCTGGGCTGTCTCTCACAAGAGACATGGTCCTGTAATCTGAGTCTTGTCATCTTTATGTGGTGTCATGATAATGAGGCTATAGGATGATCTAATATTAGATTTTGAAAATGATCTAGAGGTAGCTTATTTATAACTTCAGGTCATTTGTAATCATAATAAACCCTCTTTTTCTCCTGTTCTAATGTTGGTAGCACCTATAGACAGGGTCTGAGTCTATAGGAAATGTCTCCTTAATGATGTGCAGGTTTCAAGCCTTGGGTAATGGCTCATCAAGGAAAGTGCTTTCCATAGAGGTATGTGGATCATAGTTTGGATCCCAGGAACAAACATTAAAAAAAAAAAAAAAAGATGGATATGCTGGAATGTTTGTAATCCCAGTATACAGGAGGCAGAGACAAGGAATCACCACATCAAGTTTGTTAGTCAAATTAATTACACTGGCAAATTCTGTATACAAAGAGAGAATCTGCCTCAGTGTATAAAGTAGAATGGTAAAAGAAGACATCTGATGTCAGCCTTGGACTGACACATACACCCCTACATGAGTGCATGCAACATCAACCAATCACAGGTGATATGTACATTCGTACATGTATACACACACTACACTACACTAATCACACATACACACAGAGGCACACACACACACACACACACACACACTTCTGTACTCCCAAAGGACTTAAGCATTTTTTGTTCTCATGTCTCTATTACTTGTGTTTTGCCCTGTTTAAATAGAAGAAATCATAAAGGAGACCTTTTCTTTTCATCTGCAGTTGAAATGTTCTTTTTTCATTTCTGCTCCTGTGCATGTTGTCAGTTTGGATACTGGCTGGAATAAACAGATATCTTCCAGCCTGGTTCAGTTTTGCAACCATCTCTTCTTCTTGCAGCCACAGCTCTCTTTTGTCCAGCTTACATTTTTTTTTCTGGGTCAGTGTGCAGAGACCTCCCTCTCTTATCACATTCTGCATTCAGAAGACAGACAAGAAAATCTCTCTTACAGGTGCTTATGTTGGCCTCTATTTCCTGTTGACTGAGCAAGGGGAGCAGCCCTGAGCTCCTATCACTCAAAGTGAGCTTTGCAGGGACATCAGCAGAGCCCTTCATGTCTTATCTTAAGCTCACCTAACAGATAAATGGACCAGGGTGCCCTAGAGTCTCACCTCAGAGAGATCTGAAAGAAATAATTCAGGCTCAGTTTTCAGGTGTCTCCTTGATGACAGGAGGAGACCCAGTGATTCTGCAGGATACCTTCTCTAGAAATCACTTATTTTGTGACTTTGGAAAGGTTCCCCAACAGGCCGTGTATCCACAGTAGTGATAGAATCTTTCTTATATTTTGAATTAAAACACTAGGAAATCAGCCAGAAAGAGTGGATGAAACAACAAGGTTTTGAGTTCAGCATCTTGGTTTGCATTTCATTCCTTTCTGCCATACCTTGCAGGTTGTAGGCTTTTCTTCCAGCCCTGTGGCCTCAAGGGAGGCTACGTACTCTTTTTGTGGATCATAGTAGCTCTCACATGGCTACTATGTTGGACTTGGCAGATGATGAGACAACTTGTGACCTATCTTTTTCAATCCAACCCTTCCATTTCTCCATTCCATTTGTTTCATGATTTTTTTTTTTTCTTGCATAAAGGAGTCACTATCTTGGTGCTAAGAAAATGCCTTGGACAAGTAATCATGATAACTTATGTAATTGTCAGGCATAAGTTATGGATCTGCTGGCATTCCCTCACTAAAGGAGAAGATGAGGGTCACAGTACCCTTTCTAGGAGTCCAACAGTTACTCCTGCCTTCCCCCAACTGCAAGTGATTTTGAGAGATGCTAGAGAATATAAGATGTGAAAGGTTAACTAAAAAGGGAACTTCTTGATTCCAATTCCTGGACATCATCATCCATGATTATGTGGGGCTCACAAGGACAATGTTGGTTGGGGTCCACCTATGAATCTGTAATTCCTCTCCTATGCTCTTTTGGTAAGCCTAAAGCCAAGCTGAACCTTGGTGGAATTATGCTTTGCCTGTCATCCTCATCTGCTTTGAATAGATGTTTGTGTTTCCCCAGAAAAAAAAAGTAAGGCAACATGAGTGTTGAGCATGTTTAAGTGTACAGACTGCAGTGTTGCAGGATAAATATCCCTAAGCATCATGAGCACCTGTGGGATAAATCCATGAGTGACAATTGTGAGGAGTTTGAAATGTGAGTCCAGTACAGGAAGCACAGCACTGATAAATGAGTTGTACATGCTCTGATTGAGGCCTGAAATTCTGTGTTATGAAAAGCCTACTTATGAAGAAGGGAAAAAAAGGCAAAAAACTATTATTTCAGTTTTTAAAATATAATTTATAACTTTTACATACATAGGCATATGGTATATAGACCTACATTTATAATTTCATTCTTCATGTGTATGTGGTGTATGTGTGTGTGTGTGTGTGTGTACATATGTGTTGTATATGCTGTAAGTGTATGTGAGTGTGTTTGTGTGTGTGTTGTAAATGAACAGGGAAGCTGAAGGTCAACATCAGGTGTTTCCTGGATCACTGATTGTTCTCCATTTATGTTTTGGACATGGTCACTTACTGAATAGAGAGCTCATTGACTCCACTAGACTGGATGCTGATGAACTTTAGGGATGTGCTTGACACTGTCTGCTAGACCTGGTGTTAAAGAGACCTGCCATTATGCCCAGCTTTAATGTATATGCCAGGTATCTGAACTCAAGGTCCATGTATGAGCCATCTCCATTAACCTATTAATGTCATCCCCTTATTTGACATGTGATAACCACCTGCTTACAACACTGTGGTGATTAGAGGCATGCATGCACTAGGTAAAGATTAATTGAGTGTACTTGGGACACCTATCACCTCATAAATTCATGGTAAAATTGTTTATAAAGCTTATACTACGGTTATTTTGGAGAATACTATATTATTATTAACTTCAGTTGTCTTGAAATGCACAAGATCACCAGAACTGACTCCTTTCAGGTGAAATTTATACCTATTGATCCATGTTATATCTCCCCTTCCTAATTCTCCCCTGCCTCTGCTTGTGTGTAAACACTGCTGCTAAGGGTGCAGTCCACCATTATTGGAAAGGCCTGAGCTCAGTGCAAAATGGAAGACTACCTTTATCAGTAAAGCTTCATTGTCTCTGCCTGGGGAGCCCAGATCTCCACACCCTCTACCTGAAGAATGTCATGGAGACCTTAGGGAAATTACAAATCAAACTTCCTTTCTTCCAATAAGAACCCTTTCAGCAAGCACCTGGGATTTCTGGAATGCCTCTTCATGTTAATGAGGAATATTAGTAAGTACTTTAGCCCTTCAGCCAATGACATTCACCCACCATACCCCCACCCCTTCCCCAAAGTTTTATATAACCCTCATTCAGCCCAAATAAATTGATCTGCCTCCCCAAAGGTGATCCTGGAAGGTCATTTTCCTTCATGTGCATGAGTTGCCAAACCCCCAGTTCATCACCTCTGCTCCCTTGTACCTGAGGACCAGCATCCAATGACTCCAGGAATGAAGGCGAGCCATCTGCTAAGCCCTATTCTGCTCTAGGAGGCTTTTATTGCCCTCCCTTAGTCATAAATGATAAAATATATCCAACAGACATTCTCATAACACAATGTCTTCCAAGTCCATTTTTGTTGTCCTTCAATTAAAATGTGACAATGCGCAGGCTCCACTATCATTGGAATAATGTTGCCTCCCTATGCCCATTGTAGTGTAGCTCAGTCAGTAAAGTGTTTCTCACATAAGCATGAGGACCTAAGTTCAATCCTCACATCCATGTATAGAAAGAAAGAAAGAAAGAAAGAAAGAAAGAAAGAAAGAAAGAAAGAAAGAAAGAAAGAAAGAAAGCTGATGTGGTATTTTCTTTGAATTCCATTGCTAAGAAAGTTGGATAGGCCGATCTCTGGGGCTCACTGGTCAGCATCCTTGGTGAGGTCCTGCCTCACTCAACAGGGTGGTAGAAAAATACTTGAGTGGATTTATGATCTGCATATTCACAAGCATGCACATACTCACATAAGTACACAGATCCTCAAACTCATGTGAACATGTACGCACACATCCACATGCCTACATGCAGACGCACAGACACACAGATAGCTATTTATTTCTGGCACATAATTTCATAGCATCTGTATAAGAAAAAGGAAGAAAAGTCAGTCATAAAGTTTATAAACTTTTTACTCACAGTGAGTTTCAGAGGGCAGAAAAGAAAAAATAATGAATTAAAAAAACACAACAGTTGGGAATAATAATAATAATACTGAGGATTCCATCCACCTCTTCCGAGATTTTTCCTAAGCCTTGGAATTGTAAGAGCCAGAGGAAGGTGGGGAGTAGTGTGAGACACCAGCTTCTAGGAATGATGTGGCCATCACATGATTCAATTCACAGCATCTCTGATTACATGCATAAGATCTACGAAAGACTGGGCACTCAACATCCTGTTCAGAGGGAGAGCTCACCAAGCTTCAACCCCCTCTTAGGCTCTATGGACAGTTAATAGTTGGAGGGGTGGGAATGACATTTTCTTCAGTGAAATAGCCACTGCCAAGGTTCCCATGCTCCTGTAATGTCCACTAATCCATGCTAGTGTAAGTAACCTTCATGATATTCATTGGGCCATTCACTAAAAAACAAAGGGCATAAAAGTGGGGCCATTTGGGACATGAAAGGAGATAAGAGGAAGTGGGAAGGATAAAAAGGCATACAGGGTATGAATATGGTTTAAACATATTTTATAAGTTCATGAAAAGAAAAAAATCCAATCCCATCCACTCAAACATAACTACATCGATGTGTAATCACGTATTTATGTGTAGTATAAGCATGTGTATGTTTGTTTGTCCTTATTTCACATGTGTATGCGGAGGTCAGAGGAGGAAGTAAAGTGTCCTCCTTTATTATTCTATACCTAATTTCATTAAGGCAGAATTTATCAGTGAACACAGCACTGCTCTATCAGTGAGCAAGATCCAGCCTTCATCCTGTCTTCACACACAACAAGTGTTGATGGCCATATGATTTTATGATTGCTGGGATTTGAACTCAGATACTCATAGTTGTGCAGCACACACTCTTGACCTTTGAGCCAGCTTCTCAACTGTGGATGTAACATTATGCTTTCCTAAACGAGAGTCATTTCCTTTGATTGTTTCATAGCAAAAATACAGTGGATGGTTACAAGGCACCATCATGTTTCTCATTTGCCTGCATATATTCGCCCAAAGACAGAAAAATTCGGCCTGTGTGAGAGTCCGATCCCAAGGTCCTGCAAGAATGCTTGGCAGCTGAACCTTCTAAGTGTGCTTCAGCTCCTGAAGAGCTGATCCACCTGATCTTCACACAGATGGCAGCTTCTCATCCATGCCACATGCTTCTCCCTCCCTGTACACCGAGCCACACCCCTCAAGAGAGAGTTCTTGCTCTGAGTGTGAATTGGCTATTCAAGTTGCATAATTTAAAGTATGAGAAATGAAGCTATGATGTTTTTCCTCTTCCCTGGGCTTTCCACTTTTTCTTCTTGAAAACAGTTTCCTTGCCGGGAACATTTTCTCTCAAATTCTCTCAAGCTGTGAACATAATCTTATATACAGAATATTTTATATGTATCCAAAGCTGCATATTTGAAAAGGATGTATTCCTCTCTGGGTACTCATGTTGTGTAAATAATGTGAGTCTTTGTCCTAAAAAAATGCCATAAATTTCATGTATTATTGTATCAGAATTGTTTCCTCTAATTCAAATTGATAAATGAGTACAGAAATAGAAGCTGAACCCCTAAAGACTGACATACCTGGTCATCTTGTGAAATTTAGATATTTATACCTCACAATTAAATGGCATACAGACAGAAGGGCTATGTCCCACAGAACCCTGGCAGCTTTAATAATTCTGCCACCACTCATAAGGTTGTTGGCCACAGGAGATTCTTTACTGAATTTCTTGTCTGTAAAAATTATTCTTAGGCTGAAAATTCATCATTGTGGTCCCAAAGGTTAGGATTTGAGTGTTTGGCACTTTAACACATCCTTACTGTAAATTCCAGTCAGTCTTTCCCCAATGATCTGTGAAGTACCTACTTTGTTCAGGGCTCAGTATTGTCCCTTTCCAAATATGCCTGGGGGATAACGTGGTGTCTCCTCCTGCCAGCTAAGAGATGTGCCTCTGGGTGAGTCTCTGAAGGCGCCAGCTGAGGAGGTAAGAGCTTTCCCCAGACTATACAGCACAGTTATGGAAACCAGAATATAAAGAGGCCCAGGGAGAAGTTGCAGTATCTGCCTTTGGGACTTCACTGCCTGCATCCACCTCATGCTGCTGAGTCTGCTGACCTTCTCCACTGGCATAAGAGGCTGCTTTCTGCAGCTTTCCAGTGAATACCAGTGGGTCTGCAGGAGTTGTCAGGCCCTCAGCAGCAGAATAGGACTGCTGTGGCCTTCAGCCCTGCAGAGTGAAAGATACTAAGTTCGCAAGGCCTCTAGCCTGCAGATGGCCACTGCTAAATCACACCACTGGTGTCAGGTAAGGCAAGATAGTGAATGTGCTGTGTCCCAAGTATTTGTTCTTTCATTCTGTTCTCTGGAGACCTTAACTAATACAGATGGCAAGTGAGCATTAGTCAGCCCTCACACGTCCCCATACTGTCAGCATCTTTCATGCAGGAGCAGACGATGCTTTAAAACTATGAATGTTAAAACAGAATTTCATCATAAAACACTGTAGGGAGAGAAATCAGATAACACCTGCCTCCTAGTGATGATGAGGACAGTAAATAGTTGTAAGGTTTTCACAGCATTTTTTTTTTAAATTAAAACCTTGAATCCATCTTCTCTGTGCAATAAATCTATATTATGCTTAAACCAGGAAAGGTGCATGCAATTTCTATTCAATGTTTTTTTTTTTTTTTTTTTTTTTTTTTTTTTTTTTTTTTTTTTTTAACAAACAAGATGCAGCTTCTTTACCATCCCTGGAATAGCCCACAAAAGACAAAGCCAAGCATTTCAGTTGCATCTTAATTGGCTGGCAGGTCTCAGTTTTATGGCTCCACTACATCTGGCCACAGATACCCAGGCATTAATATGCAGGAGGGTAAAATGGGATATAAACTTTACAGCACAGGAGTTAAAAGAAAACAGGCAGAGCATCAGTCAATGACAACAGTACCGATGCCTGTCAAACGAAAGTTTCAGTAACAATTCTCCTCTTCTGCTAAGCTGTCTAAGGGACAACAGTTTCTCTTACATGAGGCACAGGCCTGGAAAGCTCTTGAAAAATGTACTAAAGAAAATGAAATTTTATGTATCACAGTCCTATGCATAAATCATTCTAAGGGTTACCAAGCCTTTTTTTATTTTTTTATAGAAAGTGAAATTTAACTTTTCCCAGAGTCCCTGGCCTTCAACACCATATTGAGATTTCTGAGATATCCAGTCTTGGGGGAACTAAGCACACACACACACACACACACACACACACACACACACACACACACGTGTGTGTATGTGTATTCTTTATTATAGTCTTTAAACAAATTTAAACAAAATAAAGTCATACGTCTCTGACTAAATTTTTTTAAATTTATTTATTTTTTATTAATTACAGTTTATTCATTTTGTATCATAGCTGTATCCCCCTTCCTCAGTCCCTCCTGATCCTGCCCTCCCTCCTTCATCTCTAGCCACACTCCTCCCCAAGTCCACTGATAGGGGAGGTCCTCCCCCTTTTCCCTCTCAACCTAACCTATCAGTTCTCGTCAGGACTGGCTGCATTGTCTTACTCTATGGCCTGGTAAGGCAGCTCCCCCTCAGGTCGAGGTGATCAAAATTTTTAAGGAAAATATTTCTCCATTTTTGCGACATCACTGATGGGTTAGAAAAGTCATTTGATGTTGTTGTCCTGGCAGGAATGGGGACATTCTGGAGACACTGTGCCATTTCCCTTGGTTATAAGACCATTGAAATGATTGAGCCCAAATAATTAGAATTTCCTAAAAACTTCTTGTTATACAAGGAAAAGGCTGGAGCTCTAGTGCAAGCCACAGGGGAGCGTAACTCCCGTGAAGATAGTTCACACAGGTCTGCAACTTGTCAAACCATGGGGGAGAAGAGACTGAATCCTAGACAAAAATGGATCAGTGATAGGTGGGGCAGGGTCAGCTATGAGTACCTTGTGCCCTGTTTTAAAACCCAAACACCATCTCAAAACCTGCAGATAGTTTTTGGGGAGAATAGTAAATGTATCTGTATCCCAGTTTGGTTACATTGAATAAATCTCATATTCTTTCAGTAGACAGTAGAGGAATGCCAAACTCCTGGCTGTACAAGGTGCTAAGAGTAAGTGCTTTGCTCTTCTCTACCCTGAACAAGACATATATTATAACATCCCTTCCAAGGCTCAGCAAACATTGTTAAGGACTCATCAGAAAGAATATAAAACCCAGAAGACAGGAAGAGGTCCTCATCAATCAGCCTTCTTTTGAATTTCATCTAGTGGATTCCTTTCAAGTTTGCTATGCAATAGTAGATCTGTAAGTCCACACCGCCTTGGAGTTTTGCTTAAGAACTAGAGACTAAGCTTCACTGTTACATGAATATAGATGCTCCAATATGAATGTTTGCTTTGGAAATTCTTCATATTCTTTCAGTGTTGAGGATGTGAGAGAATGTGCCCTCTGTGATAGCCAATGGCTGATGATAATGCCCTCCTGTGTACCCAGTGCCATTGCCCAAACACAGATTTGTAACTTATAGATGCCAACCAGTCATAATCATAATTTTCCAAATAAAGCCACCAACCCCAAAATGACTGTTTTCATATGCCTGTCTGTTTGGTCATTTTAAAGTGCACATTTCATAAGCAATAATGATTTTCCTAATCCTTGCAAATTGTTTGCTGAGCACAAATTAATGAGCTCTTGTCTCTTCTTTCCTTTAGCAACTAGAGGCTCCCTTTTATACTCTAGCTCATTTGTCACCCATACCCCAAATCTGTAGCCACCCAAGAGAGCTGTCATATAATTCTCATTGCTGTAGGTATTTCTTCCAGCTGAGCAATTTATATAGGTCACTTTCCACATTTTGTTGTTTCTATGGATATTGTGGTATGTGAGGATAGGTTTAATGAGCTATGGGGCAAAGATAATCCCCAGCAAATGCATCAATTGAACAGCTTTCAAATCAAATTTATAATGATGTCAAAGACATTTTAGAAAACATGTCAGCTATATCACTGAGGAATGAGGCAGCCAGGGCAAATACTCTGAAATTTTTTATCAAGAGTTTGCTTTGTAGGACACAAAGTAGAGAGATGGAGGCAAGATCACCCTGTTCAGTTTCCTGAACTCACCTGGTAACACTGGGAGATACTGTAGAAAAATATCAGAAGTAATATTTCAACTCTAAGAGGTGAACCAAAGGAAAGGTGCACACATGGGTAAGAACCCAACTGTAGTTTAAGTAATTAAATCAGGAGAAGTATGGCTGAATGCATCTGAGTCACATCTATGGTGACAGAAAGTATGCAGTACTGGAGAAGAGTGTTGAGGAACACATGGCAGCTGCTGGTAAATTCTAGTGATGCTGTTACCATGAGCACCAGCTATTTAGAGGAAGGAAAAGCATGATGCACAGTAATTTTCAGTAGCAGGATCAACATGCATAGTGCCCTAGAGGACATGACATGTCCTTGTGTCGGGTGAGTTACTGTTTAAGCAAATACATGCATATGTGAAGCTATGTGTGTGGATACCAGAGATCAGCTGCTGTTCTTGAGTACAGTTCTACTTGACATTGTTTTTCTGTATAGGCTGGACTTGATAGCCAGTGAACAATGACCTGTCTTATGTAGACAGACGAGGCCCAAGTTATATGAAGTTTACAAGAGAACAGGTACAAAAGTGTATTGGATTCTTGGGGTTGTCAAAGCAAACTCAGTAACATCAATAATATTTCATAATAACTTTGGAGGCTCTCAATTAATAGTTTTGTCAAAAGAATAGGTATACACAGGGGACTTTCTTTAGGAAAAGCACCAACCAGTAATGCTATACAGATTAATCACTAAGGTTTTTGTGTATTTAGTTTCAGCACCCCTGGGTCCCTACCTGCTGCAGGATGTGGCTGACATATCCTGCCCTCTACCCTGATTCCCTAGCCCAGGATTGGTGCTTCCCTCTCCCAGAGGCCCTTTACTATATAGTCCAGACATTTTGGTTCCCTTCCCCTTTCTCTCTGTTCATCTCTCTATTCTTTTTTTTTCATATGTTTTCTCCTTCTTCTGCTTCTCTCTCCTCTCTCTGAGTGTGTGTTTCTCTCTCTCATGAGGGCTAAGAGCTGCTTCCAATAAACCTGCATTTATATATAATTTCATTTTTCATTTAGCTCATTTGATAGTTTCAATCAGTCTTCAATGCAAGTTCTTGTTTTCACAGAACTGATGACATTTTTGTTAACGTCTTGGCAGTTAATTGGAGTTACATGTATTTCTCACTAGTCAGTCCTGTGATTTATTATAATACTTAGTTGCTGCTTATTGAAAATGGCATATAATTAATTTTTAAAACCAGCAATCATTATGTAACATTTGATGGGTTTGGATTGGTTGCATATGTTTGTCTAAGATAGAGTCTGAAAGAGTCAAATGCAGTAAGTGGGTTTGAAAATGTATACACAAATAAGGGTTATGGTCAGCAACAGAATATTAGAGTCCTTGATTCAAATCCCAAGTTCGTTCTACCTGTCTAAAGAGATTGTTTCTGGTCTCAGCAGCTAATAGTGGTGGTTTTACATTTGTGATTTCATACTGCTGAGATCTTTGTTGAGTCAGTATCTAGAGGCTGTTCCATCCTGGAGTTCTCCTTCTTTCTGTGGGGTGGGGTAGGGGAGACTGATATTTAGCCATGTGCAATAGTAACATTGCACATCTTTATATAGATCTCTACAGGAGAAGGTCTTCATTTTCTGAGAGGTCTTTAGAGAATTTCTATCAGGAGACCAAGAATGTGGGTCAGTGGGTAGAGTGCTTGCATAAGCAGGCACTATAAAAATTTGGAGTTTAACCCCAACACCACACAAGCATGGCATTATGGTACCTGCCTAAAACACCAACATTCTGGACAGCAGAGCCAGAGGATCAGAATTTCAAGGTCAAACTACATTATATAGCAAGTTTGAGGCCAAATTGGGAGATATGAACTAATTTTATTTAGAATTTATCTAAGCAGTGAAACAAACGGCAAAAACAAGCTCTTGCCACTGGAAACCAGTCAAAAGTGAGCATTTTTACTTTTTGAACAGCTACTCAACCCACTTGAAAATGAATGTGCTATTAATTACCTCATGTGACAAGGAGAGAAACTCAGATATGATTCTTTGGTTTGTATGCCTCCAAGTGAAATGCTCAACATAACAGCCAAGCTGCAGTCAAGTCCCAGCTGTTATTTTAATGCTACACTTGGATGCTTTTCCTGGGAACCGACTTAAACAAAATGCCAGCGGCTTACAATCTGCTGTTAAATTCCTGGCCCATCAGGTGGTTTGTTCTGCTTCCAGACCCCGTGGCATCTGCTAGCAGATTACTTAGAAATCTGTACCCATTCTGGAGAATAGAGGTGATTTCTGCTCCTGAAGAAATCTGATCAGGGGAATAGTAAACATTCCAGGAGCAACTGGGCCTCCAGTCCATCTCATACTATCTACCACTTACTTCCTTAGTCTCTGGAAGCTACAAAGGCCACTCTCCTTTGAAAATACCCCCAGGGATGTGAACAACATTACTGTGTCTGTGCTTCTGTACAGGAACTTGTGTTTGAGGTTGTGTGCTTGTCTGTGCACATATATGAGGGAGAGAAACAATGTCAGGTGTCCTTTCTAAGACATTATAATTTCTTTTTTTTTTTATTTTTTTATTGAGGCAAAGCAATTACTGGCCTGGTATTCACAAAGAAGACCATCAGTGGTCCCAGGGATCCACCAGTTTTTTCTCCAGCGCTGTGATTACCAGGAAGCAATACACACACACACACACACACACACACACACACACACACACACACTCACACACACACAAATACACAAATACGCACATTTTTTTAATTTTTATATTAATTACATTTTATTCACTTTGTATTCCACTTATAGACCCCTCCTTCATTCCCTTCCAAGCCCATACTCCCTCCCTCATCTCCTCCCATGCTCCTTCCCCAGTCCCCTGACAGGGCAGGTCCTCCTTCCCTTCCATCTGACCCTAGCCTATTAGGTCTCATCAGGAATGGCTGTATTGTATTCCTCTGTGGCCTGGTAAGGCTGCTTCCCCCTCAGGGGGAGGTGATCGAAGAGCCAACCCCTGAGTTCATGTCGGAGACAATCCCTGTTCCCATTACTAGGACACCCACTTGGAGACTGAGCTGCCATGGGCTACATCTGTGCAGGGGGTCTAGGTTATCTTCATGCATGGTCCTTGGTTGGAGTATCAGTCTCAGAAAAGACCCCTGGGATCAGATTTTTTTATTCTCTTGCTCTCCTTGTGGAGCTCCAGTCCTCTCCAGGTCTTCCTATCTCCTCTTCTTTCATAAAATTCCCTGCACTCTGCCCAAAGTTTGCCTATGAGCCACATCATCTGCTTTGATACCATGGTGGGTAGAGTTTCAGTGGCCTTCTGTGATAGGCTTCTGTCCTATTCCCTGTTTCTCCCTCTTCCAATGTTTGTGGCATTTGCCTTTCTGAATGAGGATTGATCATCTTACCCAGGGTCCTCCTTCTTGCTTAGCTTTTTTAGGCATACAGATTTTAGTATGTTTATCCTATATTGTATGTCTAATATCCACTTATAAGTGAGTATATACCATGTTTGTCTTTCTATTTCTGGGATAACTCACTCAGGATGATCTTTTCTAGTTCCCACCATTTGCCTGCAAATTTCATGATTTCTTTGTTTTTAATGGCTGAGATGTTTTCCACTGTGTAAATGTACCACAATTTCTGTAACAATTCCTCAGTTGAGGGACATCTAGGCTGTTTCCAGGTAATGGCTATTACCTGGAAAGAAAGAAAGAAAGAAAGAAAGAAAGAAAGAAAGAAAGAAAGAAAGAAAGAAAGAAAGCTGCTACAAACGTGGTTGAGCAAATGTCTTTGTTGTGTACTTGAGTATATTTTGGATGTATTGCTAGGAGTGGTATAGCTGGATCTTGAGGTAGCACTATTCCTAATTGTCTGAGAAAGCACCAGATTGATTTCCAAAGCGGATGTAGATTTTTACATTCCCACCAGCAATGGAGGAGGGTTTCCCTTTCTCTGCATCCTCTCCAACATGTATTGTCACTTGAGTTTTTTTTCTTTTTTTGTTTTTATTAATTACACTTTATTCATTTTGTATCCCCCCATAAGCCCCTCCCTCCTCCCCTCCCTATTCCACCCTCCTTCCCGTTTCTGCATGCATGCCCCTCCCCAAGTCCACTGATAGAGGAGGTTCTCCTCTCCTTTCTGAACTTAGTTTTTGATCTTAGCCATTCTGATGGGTGTAAGGAGAAATCTCAGGGTAGTTTCAATTTGCATTTCCCTAATGAATAAGGATGTTGAGCATTTCTTTAAGCATTTCTCCATTTGCTATTCCTATATTGAGAATTCTCTGCTTAGCTTTGTACCCCATTTTTAATTGGATTACTTGATTTCTTGAGAGGTTTATATATTCTGGATATTAGTCCTCTGTCAGATACAGGGTTGGTGAAGATCCTTTCCCAATCTGTAGGCTTTCATTTTGTTCTGATGACAGTATCCTTTGCTTTACAGAAACGTTTCAGTTTCATGAGGTCCCATTTATTGATTGTTGATCTTAGAGCCTGTGCTGTTGGGGTTCTGATCAGGAAGTTGTCTTCTCTGCCAATGAGTTCAAGGCTCTTCCCCACTTTTTCTTCTAACAGATTCAGTATGACTGGTGTTATGTTGAAGACTTTGATCCACTTGGAATTTAGTTTTGTGCAGGGTGATAAATATGGACCTATTTGAATTTTTCTACATGAGATATCTAGCTACAGCAGCACAATTTGTTGAAGATGCTGTCTTTTTTTCATTAAATGGTTTTGGCTTTTTTGTCAAAAAGCAAGTATCTATAGATGTGTGGGTTTATTTCTGGGTCTTCTATTTGATTACATTGATCCACCATTCTGTTTCTATGCCAGTACCATGCAGGGTTTATTACTATTGCTCTGTAGCACAGCTTGAGATCAGGGATGGAGATACCTCCAGTAGATATGTTGTTGTACAAGATTGTTTTCACAATTCTGGGTTGTTTATTTGTTTTGTTTTGTTTTTCCATATGAAGTTGAGAATTTTTTTTCAAGGTCTGTAAAGAATTGGGTTGGTATTTTTATGGGAATTGCATTGAATCTGTAGATTGATTTTTGCAGGAGGGCCATTTTCACTATGTTAATCCTACCCATCCATGAGCATGGTAGATCTTTCCATCTTCTGATATATTCTTCAATTTCTTTCTTCAGTTTTTTTTTTTCAGATGTGTCTTTCACTGTGTGGTTAGAGTCACACCAAGGTACTTTATGTTGTTTGTGGCTATTGTGAAGGAAACACACAGTATTTTTCATGTGGTGCATGAGGAAAGAGCAGAGATACTTATATTTCAAAGTCAGCACTTCATTGACTTCACTCACCTCAGTTAAGCAGTGTGAATTTCCGGGTCCACTTATCATTTTATTTTTGATGGAAGAAAGGTGACTTTAGGGTTCAAAGAAAGTTAATATATAAGTACATAAATATTGTTAATTTGAGAACTTTCCATGTGTAAGGGATGCTGGGAGTCTATGTTTTATAAACCTTTGGCAGATGCAGGCTTTATTGCTCAGAGTTACGAAGTTCTGTTGAGGATGACAAGATTATCAAGTATGAAGGTTCAAACACAGATTTGCTTAAATCCTGAGCTCTTGTCCTAATCTGAGCAAAGGAGAGTTCAGCAAATCACTTTTAAATTAAAATGGCTCAAGTTAAACAATATAATCCTGCTCCAGTCTCAGTGAGCAATCCTCCTCCCCATCTTATCTAAATCCCTGGGCAGACACAGGGTAGAGACGCACTTGATCTACAGTTGGATAAACAAAGACAGGGCAAGATATAGACAGAACTCAAAGTCCTTTCACCACCCCTGTCAGTACCCATTATGCTGAACACCCTAATAAGTAGTGCCTAGTTATTTCTAAACAGGCTCATTTATTTTCTGTTTCCCTTTCTTGGCTAAATCAGGAAGTCATACAAGTCACTGAACAAGAGAACAATGAACAAGTCCTTTATATGCCCCTTCATCTAGGGTCAGACAGCATGGAGACAGAGAAAGGGTTAAGACTATCTCCAAGAAACAAGGCACCTGGGAATCTGGGTTTGTGACCAGGAACTGCTTGGGTTATGAGCATGCCTGTGTAGTTGGAGGGTCAAGGTGTGAAGATGGAATTTTCTTCTTTAAGTATCAGCTCTTCTACTCATCCTGGAGTTTGGTTTTTGACTTGCACCGGGAACTTATTGCCATGTTTTTTGTTTATTTGTTTTAATTTTCTCTTCCTTTTTGAAAAATCCTAGGGTTTGGAACCACAGTCTTTATTCATCTAAGGTAAGTGCTCTACAACTGCAACTGAGCTTCAGACCCACTCTTTATTGGCTCATCAGGACATGGGGACATGGGCACCGTCTGTCCCTACTGTGCTTTGAGATGAGTTACCAAAGAACTTGGCACAAATATCACTATGGAAAGGAACCTACTATGGAAAGATACTTGGTATCGCGAATACACTCACTTCTAAAGTCTTGAAGGTCAGAAATGAGGAATGGAGACATCCAATCAAAAACAAAGAAACAGAATCTACCTGCATGTTGGGGTGAGAGTTCAGATGGTAAAGTTATTTCCTGGCAGGCATAAGGAACTAAGTATAGTCCCCAGATTCCATTTTCAAAAATAAGGATTTTTTTTACATATATCTGTCATACATTATTATAAAGTCATGAATGCTTATAAAGGCAGATTTTTGAGGGGCTGACTTCCAAGTTACCCTAGTTTGATGAGTACCAAGTCAATGAGAGATCCTGTTTAAAAAAAAAAAAAAGGAAAATGATGATGGACAGCAGCTGGGAATCTATAGTGAAGCTGTCCAAAGCCCAAGAAACTATAGTGAGGTTGGCCTCTGACCTGCTCATGCATCCACAGTTACAGACACAGAAACTAAAACACCTGCAACCTCATCAAACATTGTCTGTGACTCATTTACAGGCCAGCCAGGATACATACTTATTAGGATGTGTTATATCTGAACAGGAATTGATTCAGGAAAATTTCATATCTCTTCTGAATCTTGTTGTTTTAATGTAAAATGTCTCCTATAGAATCCCGTGTTTGAATTTTGGTGCTATGTTGAGAAGACTGAGGTGAAGCATCTTGGGAGGAAGTCAGTCACTAGGGTAAACCTTGATGTTTTATAGCCCACTTCCACAGCCTCTATTCCATAAGTGAGGATGTTCCATGTTGCTGTCATGACTTCCCTACCAGTACCACGATGAAGTATATCATCCTTGAACGGCAGAGACAAAATGAGCCACTTCTCCCTTAAGTAGCTTTTGTCTGTGTATCTATCACAGCCACAGAAGTAACTAAGCCAGCGATAAAGTTGATGTCACTACCATTGCACAGAGAAAATAGAAAAAAATATTCCTCATATCAGGGTTCACAATTATTGCTGAGGACCATGAATACTTAGGTGAGGAGGGATAAATCAGGGTGCTGTGTCTTTGATGTTTGCCATTGCAGTGATACTGGTTTTTGCTTACAACCTTACAGTAATATGGTGGATTACAAAAATTATCTCATTTCAAAATTAATATTTAATACACAATATATGTGCTCAACATTTTCTAGATATTTTCATAGTTATCAAAAAGTTTAACAAATTAATTGATTAAAATTTATAGCCTAGTACAAATACAACACGTTAAGATTAACTTTGTGTATATAAAGAACATATACTTACTTAACTGTATAATATATACATGTAAATAAATTTAAATACCTAAACACAAATATATTTACTTTAAATCTATACATATAAATGAATGTAAATTTGAGTAATAATATAGACATATTTATAGATATATGTACTATATCTGTTGAAAGAATCTATCAAATCTTGCATAAGTACTAGGATCACATTCTGAAAGTAGCATTTTACCACTCGCTTCTGTACTTTTAAATACAGCTACCTCGAAGAATTCAGTTCCAGAAAATAAAAAAGGTTTATAAACAGTCACATTGATTTGGAAAGTTAAAGGAACTCAAAAATTTGAGTAATGTGACTGGATTTTTAAAATCTCTCCACAGTGTCATTTGAAGTAAGATTTTGCATTCTCTTACATGATAATTTGGCTTTTGCATTGCACAGAACTGACAAAGCCATTTATTGAGTTGTCATCTAATTGTTTCAGAAATTATTAAATGACAAATCCATCTCAAAAAGTGAATGTTGACAAGCTGACATATTATGTGGGATGAGGGAGTTGCATAAAAGACATCTGAGCTGTGCCTAGAATACCTGGCAGGGAAAGTGAAGCAGAACTGGAGAGCAAGACTAAACCGCCTTTTCCTGGATGAGTGTGAAAGAGAGGCCACACTGCACTGACCTTGGCAGGGTGGTTGGTCTTCACTTTGGAGTCCCTGGAGGTTCAGTCACTTGCCTGTGTACACTCACAGCAATAATGCAGCCTTAGCATTTCTAGGTGTGGTGAAAGGCCATCTCAATGGCAGCACAGCACAGAAGAGCAGCTGCTTTAGATTAAGGCTGAGGAAGGTTTTTGCCAAGAAGAGTATATGTTCAGTGTTCCTGTGTCTACTGGAGGTGGGCCACAGACAGCAAAAATGCTTAGAACATCATGGTAGTGTGCATACCCTAGCCTGCTTAGTCCTTATCCCTTGGCAGAATCCTCAGTTTCTCAGTTCTTCAATAGAAGACTAGCCCTCTGGCATTGCATCTTGTCTGAAAAGACAAAAGATGACACAACAATGTGGCCAAGTCATTATAAAGCCAAAACTGCTTCTAGGAAAAATATTACAACTCCACTTGATCTACTAGCAAGCCTGAACCATGCATCTCCCCTCCTTCACGCAGCTCTTCATGGTGTTCTTTTCCATGCAAATGTCTTCCATTACACAGAAGACTGCTATCTTACCTTTAAAACAGAACTAATCTATTGTTTTACACATGCTTGATACCCTAAATTATAATCAAACAAGACAAGCAAGGAGGGACACAGGATTCTTTGATAGCTCCAGCACAAAGAACTCCTTCTTTTTACAATTTAGTTTTAATTTTTTGTGTGTGTGTATATATATGTGTGTGCACGTGTGCATGTGGGAGTGTGTGCGTATGTGCAATTGTTTATTTGTGTGTGTGTGTGTGTGAGTGTGTGTGAAATGACTGCGATGCTTTCAGAGACAGTAGGTATTAGATGCACTGGAGCTGGATTTACAGGTGGTTATGATCCACAATAAACAGATGATGGAAACTGAACAGAACTCAAGTCTACAGATGAGCAGTACACACTCCTAACTGATGAGCAATCTCTTCATCCCCAGAGACCTATTCTCTCTGATGCCTTTGAATGAAAAACAAAACAAAACAACAACAACAAAAACAAAACCACTATTACTTTCACTCGTAGGCTGTATCTCAGTTTATGATACATTCTCAGGTTACTGAATGGAAATAGTAATTTTCCAGGCAAGTTTTGGATGCCTGACACATGTTATAGTCACTTGGTGATTCCCTGTGGTTCAGAACAGTGTCAAAAGCATCTGTACACTCTCAGACAGACAGAAGAATTTTCTGAATATAAACCATTGATGCTGGGCATAGACATGAAACACACCAACTATGCTTACCTCCATATTTTGTTTGTGTGGTTGGTCCACTTTTATCATTACCCTGCATCCATCAGCTTTGCATTAACCCTCTGCCTGCAGCTCACAGAGAGGCAACAACAACAAAGCCATTCTTAACAGCAATGGTCCCTTATGGTTTTCATATCACATTTCTGTCCTTACAACTGACTGCTATTGTGATAATGAGCTTAATAATTATTTTGAAGATGAATTTCCTTTGTGCTTCTTTTCTTGTTTAAAAGCTGGGGAGGGAGAGTCTTTGTTTCCAGGAGCCTTTCCAGGCCTGGAAGCTTTCCAGTTGACAACATGTCAAGTAGACACCTGGGGCTTTGGATTTTGGCCTGGAGTTCACTTCTTGAGGCGTCAGCAACTCCCCCAGGCTCTACCTATGGCTCCTCTGTTTGCTGCAAAGGCTCTGAGCTGATTGTCTTTAATAAGCTTCCCTAGGTAACTCTGCTCATAACCAACGGAGAGTTTACCTTTCCCATTGTGCTTTCAGTTTACACAAAAAGTGCTGACTTCTTAGGCTTGTTTTGCTTTTTGTATTCAAAGCTTAAATTAAAGAAACTGAGAGCTGGTGTCCTCTGGGTACCTTAACTAAGTGGATGTCACACACTGGCTTTAAAAATAGTCATAGTTTTCACTGTTACAGCTCTGGTCAAAGCTAATCATGTACTTGAATCCTCTTACATTTTACATAGAATGAGGTCCTAAGCAGCTGCCTCACAATAACTTGATTTTTTTTCTTTTTTAGAAATGTAAATTCTTAACCCAGCTCTGACCTATTGGGTCAGATGTTCTACAAGCAGAGCTCAGCGCACTGTGCCTTAACAAGCCCTGTGGGACATTTTGAGGCATGCTCAATTTTTGAAATTTCCTTGTTCAGGTCATATGAGGTCAGAATCCCCATTAAACCTGCTTTTCAAGGAAGGAAGCTAAGCTTCCTAGGGATTTAGTTATCTATCAGTGCCACAAATTATTTTCACCTTCAAAGCAGAGACACAATATGGAGGAAAACAGCACTTTAAATATAAAACACAAACTGCATGTACAGTATTAAAAAGTTCAGTAATGAGGGTGGTGATGGTTTTGATGGTAAAGTGCTTGGTGCATAAAATGAGGGCCAAACTGAACAGTTGAGTGTGGGAATGTGCATTTGTAATCTGAGCATAGGCAGAGACAAGTGGATTCCTGGGGTCTCCTGGACAGCCAGAAGAGCCAAATTCAAGGGATCCAGGCTACTGAGAAAACCTATCTCCAAATTGAGGAAAGACACCTAAATTCGAGATCTAGCCTCTGCATGCCAGCACACACATGTGCATACACATCAATAAACACACACACACACACACACACACTTCAGTAAAGAAAAGGCAGTTAAACATAACTCTCCCTCTCTTAGGCATCATATTTAATACAATTCAACCAATTTAAAGAAGCAAAAACTATGTTAAAATTTAGATACTAACTCTGATTCCCTTTATTCTCTGGAGAATGTCTTCAGAACCTAATTGTTTTATATATTGAATATACTATTACGAGACAAACTTCTTGGGAAATAGGGAGTACTTTGACAGCAAGCTTAATTTCACAACAGTGGATTTAAAAGAATTACTTTTAAGCAGATCACCCCGGTCTTTTGATAGCAATTGCTGAATCCTCTCCCGCCACAAATGCAACCAGGGAGGGGGCTGCAGTTATCTGCTCCTTCATAGAAAGTGTCTGTATGAATACTAATCCTGAAGACTACATGTTGGCTCCCTGTCTGTAAAATGTGTATCAATGCCACCTGTGTAAATGTGGGAAAGCATTATGTTTCTGAAGAAGTTACATCCCTCTCCCCCAGTTCTCACATTAAGAAAGAAAAATAAACAGGCATCAGTGAGGAAGGTTTAGGACTAAGTGTGGAAGCCAGAGTGCTAGAGAGAAGGCTGCTGCGGCTGGAGCATGTTGATTTGGTCATTTGTTCCTCCATTTTCAGCAGCGTTCCTTCAGCATTCAGAGTATCTCAGGCCAGCAAAGACCACAGAGAGCCACTAAGGCATCTCAAGGAGAACTGAGCCTCAGCAATCTATACTTGGTGATGTAAAGCTAGGTCAATGTGAAGATAAGACTTCTTACCTCCACAAGCAAGGCAAGCTGTAAACCAAAGTGTCTGAGCAGGAAGTATGGAGGAATGAATGCTGGGGTCAGGAAAACAGTTACACCTCACCTGCCATGGCTGGTTGCAAAGATGTGCTAAGTTAGTGTGTTACATTTTTATGCAATGGCACAAATGGGATCCAACCTAATGCATGGCGGCAATTGATTTTTGCATCTGTGGTCCCTGTTAAATTGACAGCCTGAGTGTGCTTCATTAATTTAAAAAAAAAAATAGCTTATTCTTTGGGAGTTTTACTGAAACTGTATTCATGCATAAACATATGTGTATTCATATGTTTATTCATTTTCAGAGAATTTCATACAATGTGTCTTGATTACATTTACCTCTCACACCTCTGCCTCATTGTTTCCAAATCTACTCTTTATCCCTAACCCCACCCTCTACTTTTAGTTTTCTTGTTCTTTTTAGAGAATACTTTCAGACAGCAAATGTTCTGGTCTTCTGGCTCGTGCAGTATTTCTACTCATTTGTAATATTCCTTAAGCCTCACATGTTGCTGGGTTGTGTTGTAAATGTATTACTTGGGGCAACCATACTGTGGTCAGTTAATCCTGCATTTTGGTCAGTCATGGCTCCCATAATGGTCTCTGTCTACTAAAGAAAAATAATAAAGATCTTCTTTGATGAGGGGTGAGAGTGTGCCTATCTGTGGATATAAAGGTAAGTATGCAGAATGCAGTCAGAGATATTTAGGAAGGAGGCTGTAGGAAGTTCTCCTATAGGCTCCACAGTCTCTCCAGCCATGGGTCACTGGCTAGGTTTGCAGAAGCAGATATGAATCCCATGCTATTGAGCATGCCTTATGTCCAAGTTCCAGCAGCTATTAATAACTCCCAAGACATAAGTATTACTCTGGCTTCCTCAAGAATATCTTGGTCATAGTTGTGGTGTGCAGTCATTGTAGCTGAAGAGGGATTGTGATTACTTTTCTCCATAGCATTCATGGCTCCTTTCAACACTATTACAGCCAGTCCCCAGGGAGGCTTCCATACCAGAACTACATTAATCCCTCCAAGTCCTATGTCTAAAGTGTGTTGTGTCTTCAACAGTAGAGTGAACCTTCTTTTCCTGGCACCAAGAACAGCAGCTATAGCTTATCTTGTTTAAGGTTTCTTAGACTCATGACAACTCAAAAGTTTCCCAAGTCTGAACTGGGATTTTTGTTAGGTAGGCACTGGATTTTGTTTGTGGCCATGCATTTCCATTATAAATAGAATAACTTCAATGAATATATATATGCATACACAAAAAACAAATATTATATGTAATATTAAATAAATTTAAAATAATATAATTCCTTAAGGCCTTTGTCAACAACCATAGTATTATTCATTCCTCCTCTTTGACCTTCAAATATTTTCAACTGAAAAGTTAAGGGCCATAGCATGCACTTCTAAGTGTATATATGTGAGAAAACAAATGAGAGACATGTGTCTAAAATGTTGTCAGTCACCAACCACGGTGACCTATTCTTTTAGTCATAGCACTCTGGAGGCCGAGGCAGGCAATAGTAATGAGCTCATAGCCTGTGTGGCCCACCCAGTGTGTTCCAGGCCACAAAAAATTCCCTACAAATATCATAACTTTGATGGCATGTTGTTGTATGTAGACTGATTACCTCATTTTAAAAGTGCTAAAACAAAGACCGTGGGATGGTACAGGGGTTAAGACTTGTTGCTATACAAGCATGAAGGGCTTTTTCTATGCATGGATCTCTCATAAAACTCTCATAAAACAAACAAACAAACAAACAACAAACAACTAGGTTTGACAATGTGCCTACCTGTGTACCCAGAGCTGTCAGGGGCTGAGGCCAGATGATCACTGAACCTTGCTGACTGCAAGCCTAGCTCCAGCTTTACTGAGTGGCCCTTTCTCAAGGTACTAGGTTAGAAAATGACTTAACAGAACACATAGTATCTGCCTTTATTTTTTGAATACACAGATGTGTGTAGCACATACACATACCCAAATAAGAATGAGGGCCATGTTTTAGTGCTTTCATGTTTCTAGGCATACAGGAAAGGAAAAGAATGCATTTTTAAGACACTGCTCATGCATGTAGCCTGATGATAGGCTTAATGAGAGCTTGAAAGATGTATGTTGGTAGTAATGAGCTTTTTTCTCTCAATTTGTTTTCTGAAATTGGTGGGCTTAAAATAGTATATCAACCAGTGATCAATACTCAGGACATGGTAGGGAAAGTTGGCAAAATAAATGTGTATAAATCAGGAAGATAGAAGAGCATCTCCTGGAAAATTTGAGAGCCACTCAAGGATGAAATTAGGGAACTGATGACTGAAATGTGTAATCCATTGTTTCAATTGACCTCAGAGTAAGGAAGATGCTAGGTAACAAGTGCAAGCCTTTATATGCAAAAACACCCCAGAAAGCTACAGAAATCTCAGAGCATCACACTGTAGAGGCTGAAGGACTCTAGTGTCAAGATGGCTCAGGGGTCTGATCCTTTTAAAAGTGAAATGCAAAACTAATTTAAAGAAAACACAGGATATTCGCAGGAAAGTGAAAAGCAAGTGTATCCATTGTTTTTCTGGTTACTGTGACAAAATAGCTGACAGGAAACTTCCTCAAGGAGAAGCATTTACTCTGGTTTACATTTTGAAAGATATAATTCCTCATAGCTGCATGTCTGCAGGAGCAGAAGGCTGTTCTTCATATTGCAGCTACAGTCAGAAAGCACAGTGGGAACACAAATAAAGTATCTCTGTGTCCACCACATCTTCCCACAAAACTACAAAACACCCCAAACCAGATTTTTCCAAGGAGACTTGAGTTTCCATTTTGATTTAGTTGAGCATTGTGCTCTGAAATCTTGGTGGAGGCTGCTTCATCTCCTTAGGTTGAGTTACTACCTAATGGCTTATGTTTAGACATCATCGACAGGCAGAGCTGAGTTTATAAACTGGCACTGTTGCTTTCTTACATGTGGCAGAGCCCAGCTTTCTTGAGCTTTTGGAATCTCAACGTCTTCTGCATGATCCAGACAGAAGAAGCTACCGGCAGCAAATGTTTGTCTGAAATCTTCACTTGAAAAGGGCTTCTTGGAGTGTGTTTGCAAAAGATAAATGAATCAAGTTATCACTGAGGTACATGCTGTCACTGGTAAGGTGGGATTGGAACTGAAAAGGGAAAGCAAGTGGTTGGGAGGCATAGAAAGTTTAAGCACCAATACTCATACCAGTGTGTCTTCTTTGTGAATACAGTGAAGAAGGGGTGGCAGTGCTGATGTCATCAAAGACTTTGGATGACTTGGAAGTCTCCAAATAAGAGAGACATGGATGGGGTCACAGAAACAGCTATTGTAACTTTCAATGCATGTGTAAAAGCCAACAGGAGCATCAAGTACTTCACTTAACCTGCCTCACTAAAGACCTGAATCCTGAGCTGAGGAGATGGAGCATAAGAAAGGCTATTCCTTCTAGAGGGATGACCTGGGTCTATCTCTGGAACACAGATGGCCCAGTGGGTAAAGGCACTCTTCTAATGTCGTGATTTGGGTATATTCCTGGAACACAAAGAGTGGAAGAGGAGAATAGACTTCTGCAGCCTGTCATCAAACCTACACACACTCCCCACCAACACCAGAAAAGAAATCCCTCTGGCATGTCTACACCACAAATTAGAGAGATTTCAGTGCTCAGTGCCAGACTAGAAATTCTCCAAATTGGATTTTTAGCACACAGAGATTTTTCACCTATTTCAAAAGTATCTTTCAAAGGTTCATATCCTGAAGTGAACTTGAAATAAAAGAAATCTCTTGAGCGCTGGTAAGTTAATGTCCCACACTAAGTGTGCTGTTTGTATTGTTTGGTATACCTACTTTTAAAATTCATTACACAATAAGGCATATAAAAGTCAAGCCTCTGGAAAAGACCGAGTGAGCATTGGGATATAACTGTTGGGAGAGAACTTCCCTGTGGGCATGAGTTTCATTCCCAGCAACACAAATCTAGGTGTAAAAGAAGTGGCTCAGCATGGACAGTGCTCACCTAACAAGGATGAAGGACAGAATTTTAATCCCCAGAACTAAAAGTTGAGTGGGTGTTGCATTTAGTCTATAATTCCATTGCTCAAGAAACAGACAGGAGCTCCTTAGAACAAGCTGGGTAGCGAGTCTAGTTTAAAGGTGAGATCTGAGTTCAAATGAGAGAACTTACATCAGAGTGTAGTAGACAGAACCATCAGTGAGGACATTCTCAATGCTATCCATGGGTCCCATATGTTTATATTACACATACACATACATTGTGTGTAATATACATTGTGTGTAATATACATTGTGCGTGTGTGTGTAATATAAACATATGGGAAAACAGAGGGAAATTTGAACAAGTGTTAGTTCATATTCATGATAGTAGACATACACACACATTCACACATGCCAAAAACATACTAAAAAATCTTTAAAATACCAAAGGAAAGTTATTTCTCTACTGCTTTCAGGCAGCATTCTAACGAAGCTGATATTTACTATCCATGGGCTTAAGTATTGGGGTAATATGGAAAAGGAGCCATTCAAACCGTTATGTTCAAAAAATCTCTCTCTTTATTTCATTCACTAAATCTGTGACATTTTTCCCAAAGTAAAATTAAAAATAAAATTCAGAAGCAAAAATGAAGGTAATGTATTATGTGTGTACATGTGTGTGCTTACCTGCATATTTATGTTTGTGTGTTGAGAACAGAGGTCAACGTTAGATATATTCCTTAGTCTCTCTCCACCTTCTGTTTTGAGTGAGGTGTTCTAACTGTCCTGGAACTCACTGATTTGGCTAGACTGTCTGGCAAGAAAGCCCAAGGGATCACCTCTCTGACTCCCCAGAGTTAGTGGTGATGTTTTTGTCACTATGTTCACCTTTTCTCTTCCTTTTTAATATGTACACACTGGAGAATGGAACTCAGATCCTCATACCTCTACTTTCCACTCACTATGGCATCTCCCATACCCAAGGCAATGTATTTAACCACATCCTGATTTGATTCAAGTTCTAATATTAGCTAAAAATGAATCTTTACACATTTCTGTACAATGTTTGTAGAATACCAGTTTGATAGACTCTCCTAGACCATTTCAAAGTTTAGACACTCTTTGTAACACACATCTACAGTTAAGTGTAGTTGGTGATTTCTTAGTTTTATATTTAGCAGCATGTAAGTCAAACACTGGGGTTAGAATTACTCTTTCAGGGTAGGTTTGACAAGTTTCATGCTTCAAGTGAAAAAAGAAAGAAAAAAAATTGAGAAAATTTAAAAATGTAACAAAGGATAAACAGACCATAATTTCACTATCAGGTATACTTAGAAATAAAATTTAACTGTGACTAATGATGTTAATGGTGCCAGTCAGTGTCAAAGCTGCTGATAGTAGTTAGGATAGGGTGGAAACTTTCCCTTTCTAGCTTGCAGCTCTGAGAGCCTTGCAGATTCCATAGGCTTTGTTCTAAACTCTCCCAAATTAGTCCTGTGTGGAGGCTTAGTTCTTCATAGATGTTGAAGAAGGGACTTCCTGCCTTGAAAGGAAAAGAAACAAAACAAAACATACAAACAGATACTTGAAAAGTGAACCAGCACCTCAAGCATGGTTTATAGCCCTTTGCCGGCTGTTCCCAAACAGAGAGAGATCCCCTCCTTGAAATGCATCCTGAGGCCCAGGGAGGCTAAGAGAAGTGTACTTGGATCTGCAGAAAAAAAGACTTGGATTTTTTTTTTAAATGGAAACAAAATAACTCAGAGCTGCATCTCCCTCTTAAAACAACTAGTTCTGATTTCAAACTCCCAAGAAAATAAATGATCTCTCATTCTTTTTAGCCTGTAAAGTCAACATAAAATTTTGAAATTGTTCTCTGGGCAGGAGGACTGATTATTTTTCATTTGAAACTGAACAGCAAACCAAGCACAAATCTGTAAAAAATTTATGTGGACTTCAATACTGAGAAACAAAATAGAAGTGCTTTCAAAGAATATTTTCAAAATGAAAAGCCATGCCCGGTGAGAATATTGCAGCTGATATCATAAGTGACCCATGTAAGGCTGACAACACTGATACTCAGTGTTCTCTGTTTGCTAACAAGAATGCTCAGCTTGCTCCTAGTCTCAATTAGGGACTCACATGGTGAACAAGCAGCAAACATCAGTGCAGCTAAAGCACATTCTTTTCAGCAAGGCTGGGCTAATATTGGAAGATATGGTAACTGAAGTCAAGGCTGTAACCAAGGAGGTTCTGAGAGGGTAAGATTTGTTATCGATCACTATGTCTTCACATTTTATGATCTTTCCAAAGAATACACTGGCAAAGTGCCATAAACCAAAGGTGTTGGTTCACTTGAGTTTCAAGTGTTTGGTTTCAAGGCTTTTTTTTTTTTTTCTTCCTAAACTAAAACGAGCATTTGTTAACATGTTATTTTATTCAAAGCAATAAGTTTCTCCTTTTTTATATTTACATATGTTCATGTATGCACACATGTTCACACAGGTGTAACTGTGTGTTGCAGCCTCAGCATGACTTCTGGTATCTTTTTTCTCTGCTACTCTTTAACTACTTAAGTAATGTCTATTGACATTCTGTCTAGTCTGGCTAGCCAGCAAGTTCTGGGAGACTCTAAGGATCCCATCATTTCTACTTTGCTTTTTTGTGGCTACCAGGGATCTGAACCCCAGACCTCATCCTTTCGTGGAAAGCTCTGTGCCTGCTGAGTCATCTTCCCAAGCTCCAATCTCAGCCTCTGGAGACATCTCAAGGTAGTGTCACACTAGGCCCCTTGTCTCTACTTTTCTTGTAGCTTCCTGACAACTTTTACTTACATGAAGCTCACAAGTATGGGACTGCAGCAGAGAAGAAAGTTCTCTGTTAAATCTTAATGCAGGTGTATTAGTCCCAAAAAATTAATCACTGACAGTGTCAGGATATGTCTAAAATTTGCCATTTTATTTTTATATTTGAATGTTTTTAGAAACTTGAATGGTAGCTGTTCAGCCCAGTCAGATCCCTCAGGCAGAATCCTATATTTAGAAACATTGGGCAAGTGACAAAGATGAGTTATTTGGGTAAGGTATTAAAAGTGTCTGATATAAATATGTATGTGTGTGTGTGTGTGTGTAGATAGATAGATAGATAGATAGATAGATAGATAGATAGATACAAGTAAATTGACAGCTACAGCCTCAGCCAGTGTGATGGTGAATGTTAATTGTCAATTTGACAAAATCTAGAGTCAGCTGAGAAATGAGACTCTGAGCATATCTGTAGCGAATTATAGTGATTGTGCTAATTTAGATGGTAATGCCTTCCCACAGTGGGTGGCAGCATTCCTTGGCTATGATCCTTGACTGTATAGGAGTAAAGAAAGTGATCTGAGCACTATTATAACATCCATTGTTCCTTCTGAGTATGGGTACCCTGTGACCAGCCACTTGAAGCTCACTCAACTCTGACTTCTCTGCCATGATGGATAGTAACATTGTTCCATAAGCCCAAATCAGCCTTTCCTTACTTCTGTTGCTTAGGTTGGCAGAATTTTACCAGAGCACCATTAAAAAAAAAAAAAAAAGAAAGTAAGATAGCCAATGACACAGCCTTACTGACAATCAGATTTTTTCAGCATGTTTCCCTATTTTTCAGATGGCATACATATTCTGTCCTAAAACTCTCATGATTGCAAGAAAGGTATGAACCCATTGAACACTCTACAGCTGATACTCTGACTTTCCTTGGGATAGAGCTACATTGGACCCAGAGCCTAGATTTGATCACATTATTTCTGAAAAGCAGGACTGTGCTTAAACCCGAACAGTCTGGGTACAGTAAGATGGCAGAAACACTCACTGTTTAACATTGTACATCTCATCTTTAGTCACTGGAAGAGGAAAGTATTTCCTACCCAGATGCTGCCTTCTTGCTTGTACTGTTGCCAGTTGTGCCCTGTGTCGCTGAACATCAGGCAATAGCTTGTCACCCAGTCAGAGCTCCCATATCTTCCCTGCGTGGCCACAGCTGTAATCTCCACTCTGTTTCCCAGGTCCACCTGGAGCCACTGTTGGTCATTGGAATCTGCTGGGGACCAACCACCAGTGCCTGGAATAGGATGAAAGAGAGACTTGTAACAATGCCTTAGAAAGTCACTTTTTTCTATGTCAAAGAACAAAAAAAAAAAAAAAAAAAAAAAAAAAAAAAAAATGCTCAATTAAGGCACAGTTCCCTGACTATTAAAGTTTCAGAACCAACTTTCTGTCCTGTAACTCAAGCTTCCAGGTTCAGGGAAAGTGCAGTGTTTTTGGTGCCTCCTTCTAGCTCCCTCTCCTCCCTTCTCCCATTCCTCTCTCTTTCACTCCTTTCCTTTCTCTGTCCAAATCTGTACTACGAACCTAGCAGGGAACCTCTATTTCACTGTGGGTACAAAGCTGAAAGAAGACATTGAATGAGCATTTCACATTTCACATTCATTGGGCATCATTAAATCATTTAACCTTTAGTCTCCACAAGGTGAATGCCTGTAAAAGGGAAAGAAAGTTCAAAGAAAGCATGTGAGGACCCTTCACAGGAGAAAGACAAAAGTTTCAATAGTGACACAGGAGACAGGTCTCTTAGGAGCTGCTCACAAAGGCCTTTCAAAGACAGAGACAGTAAAGATGAAACCTGAAGGATAGCCATGCCTGGGAAGATGGGAAGCAAAGTTATGCAATCACCCATGCATAGGGAACAGAAGAGGGAATGGTATATACACAACCACTATGCATGAGGAAGCATGACACATTTCATATGTAACCTGCTGTACCAAGACACACAAAGACTGTAACAGCTGCTGGACCCAAAACTATTCATGAAATTTGAACTTTGTGGGTGGTCAATATGCATTCTCATGAACTGGAAGACTCGTGGCTTAAGGTTTTTGTGTCCTTCTCAAGTAGGAAAAAATAAATCAGTATACACTTTTATTGACTTCTGAATTTTTTACTCCTCCATAACTTGGGGTAAGGGGTGTTGCAGAATGTCTTATGAGATGGACAAGTGTGTGGTGAAAACCAACAACTTTTTGAGTTTGTCTCTTTTTCAAGTAGGAAGAAATAAATCAGTATAAACTTTTACTGTGTACTAAGTTCTAAAGTCCTCTGAAGCATGAGGTGAGGTAACCTCAAGATGTGTAGACAAACTGTGTGATAACCCACTCCTGTTTCTGAATAACATCAAAATTGAGTGACCATGAACACAAATACACGAAGACATGAAGTCAAAAGTGTCAACTGAGACAGTGTTGTTCCTAACCATGACTGATGTCATCATGATTCCTAAATATAAATGAGTGTCATCAAGCCTGCAGTTGATGCTTAAAAGCATTTACAAGAAATTTCAATTTCAACAAAACTTTACAGTTTTCTTACATTTCTTTATTTATTCATTTCTCTATCTATCATCTATATCTATCTATTTATTATTTTGTCTATGTGTCTTTTTGTCTCTCCATCTTTGGACATTTGTGTGCCAAGGTATGCATGTGAAGGTCTGGAAACAATTTGTGGAATTCGGTCTTCATCTTTTATCACTTGGGTGCCAGGAAGTAGGTGTCTTTACCTGCTAATGTTGGAGGTACCCTGATGGTTGAGATTGTAGTTCTTGCCTGTACAGCAATAGCCATTAAGAGTTCAGCTCTAAAAGCAGAACTCCTTCCCCTCACAGGGGTCCCCTGCTTTCTGCCTGATTTTATCAGAAGAGTGTTTTTTAGAAACAGACTCCCCACTTGATATGTGTCTTCTGACACAGCTCCTGGTAGCTCTCTCCTCCTTGTGCCTATATGTTAATTAGGTACTGAGATTCTATTCTTATGATAGGAGCGTGCCATATATAACAAATCAAGCATATTTGAAGTGTCTAGTTTTAACCAGTCATGTACACCTATTCTTGGAGCCACCCCACCTATTCCCCTACGGGTATATCACCTTTGTTCTATGGAATTAAAGTTGAACTAGCCATCAGCTGTTTCTTGTGTGTGTGATCCCTGTCAGGTTCTCACTGGCCTTTTGAGGCATGCTTCTCATCTCCTGCCCCACTTGACTTCATGGACTGCTGGGATGCAGCCCCCAGGCAGGAGAAGAATCAACTTGCTGAGCCATTTCTTTTTTAAGTTAGAAGAGAAAAAAAAAATTCTACTTTAGACATGTACAGCATCTAGAATTCAACCATAGTTAAAAAAAATAAAAACAAACAAACAAAAAATATAAAGCAACAGATGATATTAAGACTGTGCCCGTGTTCATTTCTAACATCCTACAAGCCTCATTAACTGCATAATTATTAGATGCTTAGCTCCATCTTAGTTTAGCAAATCAACACAGTAACTGACATCTACTGCTCAGGCCTAAGGAACTTTCAGTGGATTTTAGTGAATTATTTATAACTGATTTATTTATAATTAGCGAATTCCATCCATAAGTAAAAGTGTTTAGAAGATTTAACAACATAGCAAGATGGTATTCCTGGTTTGGGGCATATAGAAGAAAAATAATTCAAATTCTAAATATCTTTGGAGGGAAAATGAAGATATGAAATTTTAGCCATATGAAATGACAAACCTTGTTGACATTACTTCTTAAGTCTTTTGCCATTACCAACAGTTTTTTTTTAAACATGGTTTTGCATAGCACACAAAACACATTTTATCTGTTTGTTTTTTCTCTCTCTCTCTCTCTCTCTCTCTCTCTCATCTTTACAAACTAGCAGGTTTTTTTTTCTATTTGTGGACTGATTAGATTTCATACAGCAGGAAGCTACATACTTGATAATGAATGTCTGCCTTGTAGAGTTTTGGCATCACCTACAATATGATGATGGTTAGTTATAAGTACCAGTATGTCTCCGAGAAAGACATTTTAATCACTGTACTAGGGGTGGCAGAACAATCATCATTCAGTGAGAAGATATCATGCAATCCCTGGACAAATCACATAATATAAGGAAGCAGAGCAGAGGTACACTTGCCCCCTCTCCTGAGACTGAGGCATCTGCCTTCTCCTGGTCCTGGCTGGCAGGAATCCAGGCTCAAACATCTTTGGGCTTGGAGAGTTACAGAGGGAGCTACCCATTCTTTTTTTTAAATTTAATTTTACTTATATATTTATTTATTACAATTTATTCACTTTGTATCTCCACTACAGCCCCTTCCCTTATCTCCTCCCCATCCCACCCACCCTCCCTCTTTTCCCCCTGTGTCGATTCCCTAGTCCCCTGATGAGGGAGGACCTCCACCCCCCTTCTATCTGACCCTAGCTTAGCAGCTCTCATCAAGGCTGGCTGCATCATCTTCCTTAGCTCAAGAGTTACTCTGAGAGCCTTCTCTGTTCTCAGAATTTTGGTCCTGCAGGGAAGCCCCAGCTTTCCTGAGTCTCTAGTTCTTAGAAATTGCACATGAGGGTCTTTTCACTTCCATGACCACATGACCAAATTCCACAATGAGCCTCTACCTGCTTATTTATATCTATTATATGCCTATTTATTTTGTTTCTTCACATATATGTTCATGTGCATATGCAATATATGTGTATAAATATATGTACATAGATTTCTCTCTCTCTCCAATTCCAAATGAATGTAGACATTAACTAGTTTTGCCTCTACTTATCATTATAACCCATCCCTTTTCCTTCTGTTCTTCAAGATTCCATACTTCTTGAACAGCTTTTCTGTCTCATCACTTCTCTTCTTAATGAGTTGGATATTCCTTGGTGTGGTCATCCTACATTTGTATGACAGCTGTTTTATTCATTATTTATTTATTTATTTATTTATTTATTTTTACAATTTATTCATTACATATCCCTATTGAAGACTCCTCCCTCACCTCCACCCAGTCCTGTCCTCCTTCCCTTCCCCCCTCCACTTCCCCTAGTCCACTGAAAAGGAGAGTTCTTCTCCTCTGCCATGCCTATAGCTTATCAAATCTCAAGTCTCATCAAAAATTCCTGGATCCTCTATGGCCTGGTAAGGCCACATTGCCAGGGGCAAGTGATCAAAGAACAGGCAACCAAGTTCATGACAGAGAAAGCCCCTGATCCCCTTACTAGGAGACCCATATGGAGACTGAGCTGCCAGTTGACTACATCTGTGCAAGGGGTCTAGGTCCTCTCCATGCATGGTCTTTCTATGAAAGCTATGGTATTAAATTGACCAAACATCATACTCTGACAAGTATTTATCGCTTAGCAATTTTAAGCCATATCCTTGGAAATGAAAAACTGTGTATCTTAATCCCCAATCTCTAAGAGTTTAAATCTAGTTTAAAGAAGATGGCTATATTTTACTGTATGTGTTTGTATATGTGCATGTGTCAAAACTGATGCTTAGTTGTTTAGAAGAGGCAGGGATTTTGTATTGGGTGGAAACATGAAGGAAAGAAATGAATGTAGCTAACTAAAACAGGCTGCAGGAATTTTATACTGTTATGGAAATCACTATACTAGAGGGGCTGGAGATTTAGCTCAGTTGGTACAGAGCTTGCTCAGGGCCTGGGACCAGCAATGTACAATTTGTATACGTCCCTAAAAGCCTGGAATCCCAGCACTGAGGAGAAATGGGATGGAATAACAGAAGTTCAAGGTCATTTTCAGCTGCAGACTGAGATCTGCGCCAGCCTGAGATGAAGACACAGTTGCTGAAACAACAGAATTCTGAGGCTTCAGTGGCACAGTGTGGTGACTTATTAATAGCAACCTACTACTTTAACACTTGAAATTTAACAACACTATAGAACAAACAAATGCACACAGACAAAAAGGAGTATTGAAAGAGGAGGCTGTATCCACTAACTTGACTGCCCTATTTTACAATATACACTGATGCCAAATCATGGTACCATATAATTTAATATATACAATCAATTTGTTACTTATGCTTCAGTAACAGCATGGGAAAATAACTGAGCTAATGAGAATCATACACACCTATTTCTCTATACAATACTGAGTTATGAGCATCCTTTGGACAGAGACATGTAGAGGATGCCCTTGGATACAGTGAGGGTAGGGCAGGAGATTTCTTGGTGAGTTTTGGCATGGCCATGGCATTCTGCCCTGTGCTGAAATTCTGTCTGCTGTACTGTATAGTGAATCCACAAGGCCTTCTGACTGGAATTGCTCTTGTTTGTTTTTTAAGTTATATTTTACATAAGCTTGCAACAGGACTGAATTCCTAGATACACAATCCAGTATTAAGGGAGAAGTTCTTCAATATGTTTGTGGCTATCAGAATATCCAGCATTTCATACCTGTGGAGCTATCTATTCTGGGGGTGGTATGTTTGATGCCTACCCATTCATAAAATTAAAGGAGAGATTTAAGGGACTTCATGTAGAAAAGGAATTCTCAGGCTCTCATTTGTTTTGAGTTTTGATAGTTTATAGACAGGACATAAATCTCATCTGAGAAGAAGAAAAATATTTTTTCTACAATTTTCAGTAACAATTACTGCTGAGTAGTTTCTTCTTTGCTTGCTAGATTTTATACCTGCCTGTCCATTCATAGGACAAAATTCATTTTTCACAACATTAACATACTTTTATGTTTTACACTAATGTAATGGTAACATATGTGCATACATTCCTATGTTGGATATATATATATTTGCATACAGATATATTCATTTCTTTATTCACTCATATGTGCATACATATTAATTTCCTTGGGTTCTTGAGTTATGAGTTTACATTCCCAAATGTTATGCAAACTAACTTTTTAAAATACTTGTGTTTATTATTTTTAATTTAAGTGCATGTGGATATTTCAATGTGTGTTGTATGCCTGTCAGAATATGGCATTATAGCCACTGAAGCCAGAGTTACAGGTGGTGGTTATTTACCCATTATGACACACTGGTCTGAAGTAGAGTAGCCAGCCTCAGGCTTCCCACCATGCAGAAAATGATGGGTATAATTAATCATTGCAGAGACACTGTCTCCAGTCAGTATCTGTCTAGTATAGAAGTAACTAGCCTAAAATTAGGTTCTCAGGTTCCCCAGAACTAGATAAGAAGTTCTTAGACAGTGCTGACCTAGTATCAAACAATTTAAATAGAGGTGAGATTAATTGTGTTGGGAAGCACTTCTAGAGCTGTTTTAGTATTTCTCAACATGTGTTTCTTCCTGAAATGAAAGTGCAGCCTTCCTGTCTGTATTCTAGCTTTCTCTCCTGCTGTGGCAAAGCTCTTCGTTCCACTGTGCTATGATGGGATTTTTCCCCCGTTTTGAATAGTTCAGCCCTTTGGCATCCCAAGGGCTCAGTTCTAGAACCCTCTGCAAAACATTCATAAATTCTCAAGTTTTTTATATAAAATGACAGAATACTGATTCTTCCCAACATCTAATATGTTGTTAATGCTAAATAAATAAATGCTGTACAGTATTGTTGGGAACAATGACAAGAAAATACTCATGTTCAGCGCATAAGTGATTTCTGTTGTTTCCACCAAATGAACAGGGAGAGACTCTTAGATGGCTTGATCAAATAAATCTCTATACATATATACATCTATACATCACAAAATCAATATCGAAATATGATTAAAATATAGCTAAATATCCAACATTATATTAAGTTCACTCTGCATTAAAGACCAGTCAAACCTAATTAGTCTAGCTTTACCAAACCAAGTACTTGCCCATGGTTCTCTCTATCTGGTAAGGTTACATATTATTTGTATTCTTGCTTGTAATTAAGAACAATTAATATATTCTTTAAATAGTAATATTAATCTTAGCTATTAAATTAAAACTAATAGTTAAATGCATTAAATATTTTAATAAACAATCCATTAACTTATCACAAAGCATGTTTTGGTAGCTATGCTGACATATAAATATACTTAATAAAATAAATATTAAAAAAGTAATCTGAAGCAGCTGAACCTTCAAGCTCTAGGCTAGTCAGACACCTTTCCTAAAGAGGGTATAACACCTAAAAGATGTCACTAAAGGTTGTCTTCTTTCCCTCCCACAACACACAACTACATGCAAGGTAAACATGCAAATACACTAACACGCTGTCTCTACAGAAACAAGTACACACACACACACACAAATTTACACAAAGAATTTCACAGAATGGCTATGTACTCCCATGAGAGAGCCATGCGGGAGGCCCAGGGTTCCAGTGTTAACACCTCAGACAGCAGCAGCAGCAGCAGCAGCAGCAGCAGCAGCACCAAGAATTCCTTGGTGGATGTTTGGTTTGGAGGATCATGTTGATTATTATGTGATGGGAAGTATTTTTGCTATAGACTTAACTTCTCAGATTTCCTTCTGGACTGTCACTTTAGACGTGACCCCTGTTTAGACAGAGTGCTCCCTGACTTTTTAGCACTCACAATGTCCTCATCTAATATTTGGGTTTAGGGTTTAGTCACTGTACATACCCATTCTCCAGTTCAGTTGAGCTGGGCTGGAACTTCCAGTAAGATCTGAGGAGCTGGAGAAAGCCTTTGGTGAGAGGATAGAGGCCAATGGGTCATCACAGTTGTCTGAAAAGGTGGTGAGAACAGGAAAGGTTAGATTTCATGAGCAAGAAAATATTCACAAAGATGAAACTTACATTATAGGAACTCTCTTTTATTAAGCATCTGCTCTAGGAAAGGTTGGGAGGTATTTTTCAGTGTGTCATGGCAATTACTACTGCACTTACTTCAAACATGGTATGGCTTCTTTTCATTGATGAAGAAAATGAGGGCTGAAAGGTTCAAGCTTACAACACTTATTAAATAGCATAATCAGAACTCTCAAGAAGATTTGTTTGAGTGAAAACCCAAGCAACCTATCCTTTCATTTAATTGAGCATTTGAGTAAACCTTCCCTGCATGCCTGTGTTTAGGCTATGAGAAGCACAGCTATTATAGGGCCATATTTATTTTCCTATCTTCAGCCTCCAAGAGCCCTTGCAGCAAATGTGTCTATCAGAATAGGGTAACTTTGACTTTCTTACTACAACTTGTGTGTGAGCCAGTGGGAAATGTGCTACTTACATGCTCACTTATGTCATAGGAAGTGAAGAAGAATAGTCTGAGACATTGTACACTCTTGAACTAGATAGGCATTTCGATAGCTGACTTTCTAGCCTTCCCTGGTGAGGTACTTTCTAAGGCTGCTTTGCTAACACTAAACAAGACGAGGCCATGGATTTACACATAACTTGTCAACAGAGTTATGCCTTTCCACAGTCATACTAGTCCATAGCCACTGGATTTTAGACGGGGAAGCACAGGCTTTATACCAAGCACATACCTCATACATAAGGGGTTTGAACATTTGTGCAAACCAAAACTATTATTAAGATTTAATTTAGGACCTCCCAATGAGTGGACTTGGAGAGGGACATGGGAGGAGATGAGGGAAGGAGCATGGGATTGGGAGGGAATGAGGAAGGGGGCTATAGTTGGGATACAAAGTCAATAAACTGTAATTAATATAAATAAATAAATATTTAATTGCCTATAAAATGTATCAAATATTAAGATGTAAAAGCAGGGACAGAATATGAGTAAATATATCCTTAGATTTGATATAATTTTTAAAAGATGAAATCACAAGCAACAACAACAAAATCCTAATTTTGCTTGTTTTCCACAGACAGTGTCATACTTTGTCACTGAGACTGTCTTGAACTTTCATAAACCTCCTATACCAGCCTCCGAGGTGCTGGGAAGACAGGCATGCATCACCATGCTCAGGAACAAAACTCAGTTCTATCTCAGTGAACTGCACATTTGTTTCATAACTATAGTAGAGCAATCATTAAAACTGTGATGTTTGAGTCCTCTCTAGCTGTATCTAGCTGTATTCTTTCTTTCTTTCTTTCTTTCTTTCTTTCTTTCTTTCTTTCTTTCTTCCTTCCTTCCTTCCTTCCTTTCTTCCTTTCTTCCTTTCTTCCTTTCTCTCTCTCTCTCTCTCTCTCTCTCTCTCTTTCTTTTTCTTTTCCTGTGGAGGAGAGGAGGGAGTGGGATTGCAACTAGGATCTTTAAAAGCTCCACCCTCATTGTGGGTTTAGTGTTTCAGAAGTACAGTTTCTCATCCTCTGCCATTCTATCACATAATAACTCAACAAGTTGGCCTTACTACATACTGAAACCTGCATATCAGAATTTTCATGCTTCAGAAATGTCAACAACTATTCATTATAAGTGACTCTGGCTCAGATATTCTGTTACAATAGCACAAGCTGGTTTAGGGGACTTCGTCATCAATGTGCTGTAGTGATGCATTTTTCCTGAATCATCCAGGAGGTGCTCTTTTATTTTAAGGTCTTTAACAATGAATCTACTACACAAATGGACTCAAGTAAAGGTGTGTGGAAAGAGTGGGATGGTGACTTGATGGAGGCAGGAACAAGAGAGAGAGAGAGAGAGAATCAATCAACCAATTAAGTAATCTCACAAAGCAGACATTCTTTTTCCATTTTGTACACAACTGATTTTCTAGGACATTGAAAAATGACTTCCTAACATCTAGACAAATGTTATTCACACCAGATATGAAATGTATCACTCAAGGAAAATTTCTGGTATGCAGCCTTTTTGGAGTACGTGTTCTGACATTTGAAAAGAACATTTACATAGGATCATGGTTGTTTATCCAGCCAATTCTTACAAAGCATTAGAAACATGAGGCTTACATTCTTGTTTGTTAAGTGTGTTTAAAAATCACTTAGTAAACTGTGTTTCAGGTGTCTCCCAAAGGTAAACATCTAAAAATGTTTGACAAGAATGAAACAGAGGCATATCCTAACTAAAGAGAGAATTTGCCAGAATCCCATCAATGGCAGCTTGATGTCTCTAGGACTTGGGACATGTCAACAAGAGAACATTAAGCATGTGGCTGCATTATTTCTAACTCGCAATGAGACTGAAGGGCTGTATGGCACCACAAAACACTTGCTTGTCCTCTCTCTCTCTCTCTCTCTCTCTCTCTCTCTGTCATACACACACACACACACACACACACACACACACAAATACAAGGCAGGCATTTCATTTGATTATGAATCCTTTGTCATTGAGAAATATCAAAATATCAGACACAGCTAGAGGTATAGCTTAATTTGCAAAGTGCTTGCTGTGCACCCATAAGGACCTGAGTTCAACCACCTTGACAATAAATTTAGAAGGATATGATCTCCATTAGCCTCACAGCAATAGAAACCCCATTCCCTACTGGCTATTCCCACCTATGATATTTCTGAGGACAGTGTTTCCACTTTGGTAGTCGGCAAATCTGTGAACATTGACTTCAGCTAAGGGACATGCCCAGAAAAGAACTTTAAGTGTCTTGTCCTCACAGTCCTGGTGTGCTTAAAGAATAGGTTTTGAAAAACCCTTCTGAATTGAGACTTTATGTCTCAAAACAATAATAAAAATGGAAAAACTTCAAACCCAAAAGGAAAAGAGGTAGTCTTGCTTTCCTTCTTGAGTGAGGAGGTGGTTCCCTCTGGCATTTCCGTGTTTACCCAATAATCTTGACAGAGAATAAACCAGGCCTATGAGCTTGGAGGTCTCAATTTCTAGATTTGTTTCTTCTGCAAGGGTGTCTGGAGACAATCTTGGTAAGTAGACCAAGCTGTGTTTTCATGTCTGCTAAGCAGAGTTATCTGTGCCATAAGGATTCATAAGCAATGTGATGGAGTAAACATAAGAGGAAGAAAAGCAGTCAGTATGAAGCCCACTTGAGAGCAGACAGCAGCTTGGGCTTCTGGGGATAACTGCTGCCATCTAGAAGGAGATCTAAGTCTTACTCCTAGGATATTACTCCTGTGATATGAAACCTTCCCAAGAACTTCTGCTGCAGATGGCTCTTGTATACTAGGGGCTCCCAGTGAGCCAAGCACACAGGAGAAATACAGAAGAGAAGAGGATGTAGATGTGTGAAGGGGAAGATCACAAGGTGTACTGAACCCACAGCTGGGCATCCTGGTAGAGGCTGGCTTGACTTCACACCCAACATGTCTGGTAAGGAAGAAAAGGAAATGCCATCTGCTCCATCACTCCTGCAGGCTTCCAGGAAACCTGACACATTGTCTTTCAAATTTAGACTCTTCTGTTTCCTCTGTATCCTAGGGTGAATCTCCCTCCTCCAGCATGCCTCTGTGTGTGTGTGTGTGTGTGTGTGTGTGTGTGTGTGTGTGTATTCCATGTTTTGTTTCTACACAGGGTCCTCTGACCAGGACAGGATGGAAAAACAGGTAAGAAGTGAAAAATAGAAGCAACTCATGTGGTAGTTTTTGAGTATCTGCATGTATACTCAAGAACATTGATGCTTCATACTGCAGGGGAGGGGAGGATTTGTTCTTTGGGGGTAAGACAACCACAGTGCAAGGATATTCATTCATGGCACAGAGCAGAACACACAGAATGCATGATAAATCTAACATTAGCACTGGTTTTTAGAAGTTACTGTCCAATGTTTAAGATGCTGCTGCTTTAAGTAATATTGTTTTGTTGTTGTCAACATAGATTTTTATTCATTATTGTTAAAATACCAACAGAATTACAGATGATACTAAAGTGAAATTGTGTGAATCATCTTGATTACTATAGTAAATTGTCTGTATATGGGGATTTGGAGCTTAAGAGATTCACTTAAATTTACTGGCAAGATAAAATTCCTTTTAGAATTGAATATGTAATGAACTACTTTGTTTAAAAGATAAAAAGTATGAATTCTGTAATGTGTCTTTACTGATACTTAGAGGTAATAAGTCAGGATTTTGCCTTCATTTATTTTTTTCTATTGTAACCTATAATTCCACTTAGTGAAGAATGTAATAAATCCTATGGTTTTGCTTTTAAATATGACCTGTCTCCTTCCTCTGCCTTAAATTTCAAGGACAAGTAGCTTCATAATGAACAGACCAAAAGACTACAGTTCTCAAAAGCAGAGCAGAGAGAACCTCACCTTAAGTGTCTGACTTTTGTCTCACATTTCTACACCATGTGAACACGTGATTTTTGCATCACCCTGTGGGCACTCAAAGTCAGAATGTTTGCTACAGTAAGATAGTTTACCTGAGGACCTCAGACACACACCTGAGTTCAGCTAGCAGCAGATCCTCTTTTATTTTAACAAAAGATGCTGGAATGTGCCTCAGTGGTAAAACAGTTGATTATCCAGCATAAAGCCAATGGGTCAGTTCCTAACATCAACTCCAATAATTAGTTAACATTAAAAATTAAGTTTGAAAAAAATTAAGTTTGAAAATTCATGTTTATCTGGCCATTCACCAGTGATATGCTTGGCCTGCTGGTTTTTTGTTTGTTTGTTTGTTTGTTTGTTTTTGTTTTTTGGTTTTCTTTGTTTTGTTGTGGCTGTTTCTATTAATTATTTCAACTTACATATCAGATATAGGTCCCTCCCTCCTCTCCTCCCAGTCCCACCCACAATCCACAAAGCGATTGGTCAATAAGCAAAGAAACACTGTGTGAGCAAGAGAGCAGATTCACAGTATGCTTTGTCTAGAGAACAAAGCTGAGAAGCAATACCACAGCTCCTCTCATTTTGATGTGGAACTTAATATTAGGTACAAAAGTCAGGTAGGACAATATTCTATTAATGTACCTCATGCATAGTGTGGCTTGACAATTTATGGCACTCTCCATATACCCAGCAGCCATCAGGCATGAGCCACATTCACTGGACTGAGTGTTGATGAAGTTTCTGAGGCCCTGTGGCAAGGGAAGGAGAGGCAACTGATTGAATTGAATGGACAATGGGCATTCTGGTCTCCCCATTGTTTGTATGCCTCCTGTAAAACAGTAGTTCTTTGATAAAATTCATGAAAAGAGGTACTCAGATTTTACATATCATAAAATAAATGCCCAGGGTATTGTAAAAATGACTTGCATTGCTAGTTCCAAGAATGCCTATATTTATCCATTCAGCTTTTGTTATGAGTTAATATATTGAAATAGTCTTTGCATTTGTGACATTTCGGTGTTCAAAATGTTAAAAAAGAAATAAATAAAATTCACGCTTATGAACAATTAAATGCATATAGAACTGAAAAGGATATGGCTTGAAATACAGGGTCCCGGGCCTGCAGTGATACAGCACTCTGTCTGGAGCTCTCTGGGGCCAGCAATTAAGTAGTTCCTATGCTGCTCGGTCAGCTCTCTGACTTACAGAGGGACTAACAAGGGGAAGTCCTCTGTGTGGTAGAGTTCTGAGATGTCAGGAATAACAGTAGGAACAGTACAGAGAAGACAGTCATGAGGATAAAGACTTGGCAATGGCCATTATGCATACACACACAAATATTTTTTGGAGGAATGTGAACATTCAATCATGGTTAATGTGAATGTCTGACTATTGTCTGTGTTGAAATTGCTCTTCAATGTTGCAGTGGTAACTAAGTGGTAACTACTTAGTGTGAATGTAGCTCTTTCTCTCTCAGACAGTCCATGGATGTTCCACAGTCCCAGCTGTAAATTGCTTCATTATTGAATTACATAACCCTACCCCAGTCATACTGTTCTTTATTTATTTACTTACTTTGTTACTTATTTGTTTTTATAGAATATATATTATCACATCCGTCTGCTAGTACCTCCATCTCCCTGCTCCCTTGAGGACTCTTTATACCACCACTCTCCCAGGTTCATATCCACTTTATATTTTGGTTGTTGTTTATAACCCCTACCAATTAGTGTTACCTGTATGCCCATGGATTTTGGGACATCCACTAGAGCAAAAGTAATCCACTAGAATCTGTGTCCCCAAAGGAGAGTGACCTTCCCACACTTGGGAGCCAACAACTGACACTATCTCATTCAATACCCGACTTGGAAGCTGTCCACTACCTTTGATGGAATTTTGACAGGCTTAGTCTGGTACAGGTCTTGGGCACATGGCTATGGCTCCAGGGCAATGACGTGTGCAAAAGCCATGTCATGTCCAGAGGTCTTGTTGATGGTTGCTAACTTTTGTTTTCATTTTAAGATAAATATTTTGTTCCCTGCAAACTACTTTACTTTATTGTTTTCCAGTTCTGTCCTGAAATCTGATTTGTCAATGGCTTGATTGAATTCAGCAAATGTTTTTTGCAGATTTCCTTCAGGATGTCTTCTAGGGTGTAAATTTAGAGGCTGACTCTGTGTGATACAGTGAATAAAAGGAATAAAGATTGCTAAGAATAGATTGTATTCTTAAAGAGCAGTATAAAAAACCTCAAGGTTGTATCAGGTCCTATTCTGAAATGTATGCGGAACAGTGTAACTCACAAAAACCCACTCTTGGCATATGGATCCTGTTGCTTTCCCGCAATGGTAGGTGTAGAGTCAGAAAGCCAGAGGTCTCATCCAAAAGATAAGCCAGGTGGTTCTTCTGAAAATAGGTTGGCGCACTAACAGGACTGTTGTGTAATGAGCCACCAATGGTGCAGAGTTCCATTAGAAAAGTTCTGGTTTTTCAAAGAGGAGAGCAGGTACCATTTGCAAAGGATTCTATTAGTTAATACATATCTCTCTTGGATGGACAGTGGAGACTGTAATAGAATACATCTGATGTGAAAGTTGAAGGGGAAATACTGATGGTTTAGGCTATGAGAAAAGATGAGACCCAGGAGATAGGCGAGAGCCGTTGGCATTAGGGAGTGATAAATCAAAATTAAGTATATATGAAAATGCCTTAAATAAACCTAACATTTTTATTCCAAATAATTTAAAAATTAAATTAAGCTAAATTAAATGAAAAATATAATGACCTACACTGAGAGCCTAATAACTAAGTACAATCTTCAACATGCCACATCCCTAAAAAGGAATATCATGATGAGAAATAGTTAATTGTAGAAGGAGAGAGAAGGAATTACACACGGCAAAATATGCACATGTTACCAATGAACTCTTTGGGAGCAACAGTCATTGTCTTCAACTATGTAAGCTAACTGTGAGCTCACTACTAGCCGCTAGCCCAATGGATAGATTCAAGCCCATGTCACAAAATCAGGTCACAGTCCTGATTTTGAGAGCAAGGGGTCACAAAACAAATAAAGTAGAAATGAATTTGGGAGATGGACCTCTAGGGAAGAAGGGGATGACAGGGGTAAGAGTAAACAATGCAGTGTGTGTGTGTGTGTGTGTGTGTGTGTGTGTGTGTGTGTGGTGTGTGTGTGTGTGTGTTTGCCAAAGAACAAACATAATAAAGTACAAATATCATGTTAAACCCTAACAATGTGCATACTACAAACTACTTCAGCTGGCAGATTTATCTTGTGTAGTGAGGGATATGATGCCTGGAGACCTAACCCTCAGTGTACAGGAGCTAATCTCATCACCTATGCATAGCTTAGATGTTGATAGCTCTGTTTCTAAGGTCCATTTGTCGTAAAACTTTCGGAGCCATCTATCTGCCACAATGCTTATTGTTAGTAAGACCCAAGAACTCCTAAATCTCTAGCTGAATAAAACTACTAACTCCTGTAGTTTTATTCTTCCATGAGGGTGGATCCACTTGTATGCTTCTCCCAGTCTCAGTTTATACGGCAGACATGCTTTGGCTGGAACATGAGCTGTCCTAGGGTACATAATTAAGGAAACAGAAGAGAGTGAGAGAACCTCTTCTACTCAGGGCCTACAAGCTAAGTGTAGGCAGCACAGGGTCATGTTACACACGGAAGAGGCGATACTGACAGAATGGCTCTGTTGGACACCTGACATACATCCAGTCCCAGGTCAGGAGAATAGTACATGGAGCAGAAAGTGAGGTCTGCACAGCCCAGGGATCCTCTTGCCTCCATCACATTTACACTTTTGAAGAACCAGAAAGTATGTTTACAAATATTTTCCCCACCTCTTTTTTTCTTGTCCTTTGTATTTCTCCTTTTCATTTCTACTATAATTTTATTGCATTTTAATTTTATTTTTTAGAAAGCTTTCTAAAACAGTATTACACTTTTTATATTTCTGTAGTTCGGTTTATTTATATATTTTATCTGACCATCAATTACTTTTACTTTTCTTTTGCTCTTTTCTCTTCTCCTCAAAAAATGTTTATAGTTTGTTCTTTTTTGTCCTTTCTTTTACTTAAATCTTTTGTTTCCTGTTTTGCTTTCCTTTTTTGTATTCCTTTATTTCATTCATTTACTGTTTTTTATACTTTATTTTTTTTAAATTTGTAAATGTTTATTTATACTCACAGAATCAGCAACTTAATGTGCACACCACCAGAGGAATGACTGTATTAATTATGACTCACATATAATGAAATATTCTGCTACTCCCATAAATGGAATATCTAAATGAGTTGTCATATAAAGTTATCAAAATAAAGTATTTGTTATTTTTATAATATTTCTTATGTTATTTTACTCAGAATTTTTTTTTAATTTTTCATCAATTACACTTTATTCATTCTGCATCCCCCCATAAGCCCCTCCCTCCTCCCCTCCCAATCCCACCCTCCCTCCTCCTTCTGCATGCATGCCACTCCCCAAGTCCACTAATAGGGGAGGTTCTCCTCTCCTTTCTGATCTTAGTCTGTCAGTTCACATCAAAAGTGTCTGCATTGTCCTCTACTATGGCCTGGTAAGGCTGCTCCCCCCCAGAGGGAAGTGATCAAAGAGCAGGCCAATCAGATTATGTCAGAGGCAGTCCCTCCTCACTTTTATACTTTAATCCAATGCATTTTAACTGGAGGATCTGAGATCACTTCTCCTCTGTTTCCAAGTCACAGACAAACGCTAAAAACTTCAGGGATTCCAGACTTGGAAGGCAGTTTCACTTGCATGTATACATGCACACAGACACACAAAATTGCCCCTAAACACACACATACACACACACAATTAAAATAAAATAAATCTTTTAAAATATTTCTCATTACAAATCCCCCTCATGTGATCCTGAATTTCCATCTATCAATATTTTTTACTATGTCCCCATATATATGTGTGTGTGCACATGCACAGAAAGTTGAAATTAAGATATTGTCATTTATAAGAAAGGTCAATAATACGTAGAGGATGTAGTATAAAATGGTAAGATTGGAAAAAATAAGGATGATAGAAAGTTACATGTAGAGACGATGTTTTTCTTCTTTTGAAAGTGCACTGTACAAATGATTTTATATAGACAATAAATATGAGAGAGGAGAAGCATTTTAAGAACAGCATTTCTTTCAGTTCAGTTCTTATCAGAGTTAGGGGTTTCTTTTCTAGAGCTGCATCTTTCTCAGTGGGTACTCATTCTTTTTCAAATACAATAGGATTGAACTTCTAATAGCTAATCATGATCTCCCATTGATTCATTGTAAGTTACACTGAAAATCTTGGTTACTCAGGAAACCATGATCTAAAAGTGCTGCTCAATCAATCTGTTCACATTCATAAAGCTATTTCAGCTCACATGTGTGAGCCAGAAGTGTTCCACAGTGTCTTCCTTCTGCTAGCTGGGAATTAAAAAAAAAAAAAAAACAAAAACTAAATAGAATCAGCTAGAGGTGAGGCCTAGTCAGGTGACCAATAATACAAAAACTGATTTTAAGCCTAGTGAGTCTCCTTTGGATGCAAGAGGCTTATCTTGGGAGTTTGAACAAATAGTGACCTTCTTTGGTCTTTAAAGATAAAGAAATGATGGTAGGCCATTTACACTAGAAATCACCCTTAATGTCCTAATTTGGCTTTCTTTCTTCTGTGTCTGTTTGTGTGTGCACAAATATATGTGCTCAAATATGTGCATAAATGTGCACGTGTGTATATGCATTGAGTATGCATGCATGTCTGTGTTAAGATTTATGTTGGAGGAAGTGTGTCACTGGGGTAGGCTTTCAGTTCTCAGATGCTCAAGCCAGGCCTAGTGTGGCTCTCTTCCTGCTGCCTGTTCAGATCTAGAACTCTCAGCTGTCTCTCTAGCACCATGTCTGCTTGCACTGTCATGCTTTCTGCTATGATGATAATGGACTAAACCTCTGAACTGTTATCCAGCCCTAATTAAATATTTTATTTATACGAGTTGCTGTGGCCATGGTGTCAGAAAACAAAACAAAACAAAAACTCTAACCACGTAGAAACTTGCTATCAGAAGTCAGGTAAGGAAGGTCTTTGAACTCTAGATCTTCCTGCTCTGTCTTACAGCTGCTGGATGGAGTTAAAGTCATACACCACCACCCCAGGCTGATCTGATTATTTACCTCTGGGAAAGTCCTCACCTCCCTAAGCTTCCAACTTGTGAAAAGTAATTAAAAAAAATGCTCAGACCGGGGTATGATGCTTCATGCCTTTTATCTCAGAATTCTGGAGTCAAAGTCAAGTAGATCTCTCAGTTTGAGAGAGATCTGGTCAACAGATCCAGTTTTAGGACAGCCAAGCTTAGGCAATGAAGGAAACCATGGGGAAAAAAAGCTAGCAAAGATGTAATTATGCAGTTTGGAGTTTGGAGTTTGCACAATTGGTTTTATGTCTTGCTTTGGGCCAGTATTTCCTCACTATGTTCCCTTTCCTCCCTTTTAAAACAGTAATGTATATCCTGTCCCATTGGATGTTGGAAGTGTGTGATCTGTTCTTCATTTACATTTTACAGGGCGTTATAGTTAAGAGATGTCATAAGTCTCAGGAAAGACTTTGAACTTTGGGCTTTTAAACAAGTTTGAGACCATTATATTCTATGAAGACTTGAAGTTGGACTAAATTCATTTTCCATTATTCTATAAGCCTATGAGGACCAGGGAGTGGAATGTGGCAGTTTGAATATAATGGTTTCGATAAGCCCACAGTGAGTGGCACTATTAGGAGGTATGTCCTTGTTAGTGTAGGTCTGGCCTTGTTGGCAGCAGTGTCTCACTAGGGGTAAGGTTTGAGTTCTCAGATGTTCAAGTCACACCCAGTGTGGCAGTCTTTTCCTGCTGCCTGCTGATCTGGATGTAGAACTCTCAGCTCCTTCTCTAGCAGTATGTCTGCCTGTAACCCTGTAAACTTGCCACCAGGAGGACAGTTTTAAACTTTTAAAACTGTAAGCCAGCCCCAGTGAGATGTTTTCATTTAAAGGAGATGTAGTAGGTCCCCCCATCAGTGGACTTGGAAAGGGGCATGGTGGAGATGAGGGAGGGAGGGAGGGACTGGGAGGGAATGAGGGATCGGGACACGGCTGGGATACAGTTAATAAAATGTAACTGATAAAAAAAAAAAAGAAAAAAATAAAGGAGATGTAGTGGACATGATGTCTCTTCACTGAGAGTACAAACTTTAATTAATTAAACAATAGGTATAATGGGATTAGGGATTAGGCATTGTCACCTGAGATAAGTAAGAGACAATCATATAAAATTTTCAGTCTATTGAGTTGACACGTTATTATATTCACATAAGTGCCATCAATATTTTAAACACACATACTTGCATAAATTCAAGAATATGACTGTATGTATTCCTAATACTAACGTATGACTTTAAAATGTAGCCATTAAGATAGGATCTGCCATGTTTGTGTTTTAGATACTAAGCTATAAAGCAGAACAACACTGCACTCTAGATGAGGGACACCGGTGTTTGGTTTCAAAACTTTGCTTTTGACAACATGACCATTTATCAAAAACTTCAACAGGCTCTTTCCTAGGGACTAGTTTGCAGTGGCATGAATTCTTCCTATGGAGGAGGCTTGAGAAGCAATCATGAGAGCAGTGGGACTTGCCTGGCTGGTGGGGCTGGGATGACTAAGACACACTATATCCTTGTCTGAAATGTTCACAGAATAACAAAAACAAAACGAAGAAAATTTGTTAAGACTTCAGTTTGCAAAGGATAGCCTGGATCTACATGTGCACTTACTTGCAGGTGCCTGAGTGTGTGTGCTTCTGTGTGTGTGTGTGTTTAGGTGTATGCTTGTGATGTGTGAATGATGGTACTGTAGTGAGCATACATTTTAGAGGTTCCTATTAGGAGGACATAGAAGGTACAGAAGCAGTATCAAAGCCTATTTAAGACAATGAAAATTAGGATGGAGGGACTGTTAGGAGAATGAACTAAACTCTATCCAAAACACATGATCTAGACCTGGAGGTCAGAAAGGGATGGCAGAACGAAGGATTGTTTTGTGCTCAAGACTTCTGGATAAACTGATTGTCTTCCTTGTTGTCCTACAAAACTCATAGGTAAATTCTTCAATTAAGACATCTTCATCTCAAGAGAAAGAGAGGTGATCAATTGTCACACATTTAAATAACTAGCAAGTCATAATGAAGTGCTCATCTTCTCTTGAGATAAATAAAAACAAGATGATATTATAGTATTAAGTACTATTCTGTTGCTTTGGTAAAACATCACAAGAGCAGCTTAGGGAAGAGCTTACTTTAGCTTAGTGTTCCCCAAGGATGAATGAGTTCATCATAGAGAGGAGGCATGGTGGCAAGGGTCATGCATGGTGTTGGGAGCAGGAAGCTGAGAGATCACATCCAACTAAGCTGCAAGCATAAAGCAGAGAAAGAGAGACAGACAGAGACAGGGAGAGAGAAATGGAAGTGCCTTGAGGCCTGAAGTTCTGAAAGCCCACTCCCAGTGATGTGCTTCCCCCAGCAAGACAGTACCCCTAAACTTTCACAAACTTGGAGACCAACTGCTAAGTACCAGAGCCTATGGGGGACCTTTCATACTTAAACCGCTACAGTAAGGAACTAAAACCTACACATCTGCGTTCTTCTGTAACCAGTCAAGAAGCAAGCCACAGGATTGAGGTAAGGTGCTGTATTTCTAACTGTCCAAAGACAGGGAACCATGAGCCTTATATTCAAAGAAATGAAAGATAGTACGTGCACACCATTGTGAGTCCTCACACAAAATATAATTCAAAATATAATTCTAGTTCATTGTTTTTGAGTATACCTTCATGGTCAGACTCTTGGCCTTTTTACATCCTGGCTCCACTCTTTCCCAGTTTACTGGTAGTTTCTGGGTATGCTGTACCCCTTAGTATTGGACATAATTAAAGATGTACATTTATTTGGTGGACATCACAGTGTGACATCTCTTTTTGAGTGCACATACCATCTTTTCCTCTCTTTCACAATGAGGATCACAAAGTGTTTCATCAATAATGAAAAGAAAAATTTTAGATATGCTGAAGGCAGTCTATATTTGGAACAAAAATCTAGGTACTGATCAGTTAGACACTACTTTGTGTCTTCATGTGGTGTGTGTGTGTGTGTGTTTGTGTGTGTGTGTGTGTGTGTGTTTGGTACACACATGGGTATATATTAGTATGTGTATGCAAACTCAGGTATATGTGTATGTAGGTATGGTACATTTCTGTCTATCCAAATGGAGACCAGAGGACAACCTCAGGTGTTGTTCTCAGCACCTTAGATATTATTTTCTGAGTTAGGGGCTCTGGCTATAACTCATGGATTACATTAGAATGCCTGGTCAGGAAGCACCAGGGCCATGTCATTCTCTCTTTCCCACCTATTGCTGGGATAACAAGTGTGTGACATTGCATGGACATTTTTTTCAATATGAGTTTTGTTGATCAAATTTAGAACCTAGTGTTTGTAAGGCAAACACTTTAACTCCTAAAATGCAAAAAATATTACCAAATATCAGGAAAAAATCCAATTTACCAGTGCACACAGGGTCGGAGTATGAGCTCTTAATGTGAATATGGAGGAGATTAGTTCTATCCTCAAATATGTATGATTTTTTTTCTTTTTGTTTTGGTTGTGACATAACACCTTTTTTTCTTTTTTTAATTTTATTAAGTACAGTTTATTCACCTTGTATCCCAGCTTTAGCCACCTATCCCATCCCTTCCCAATCCCACCCTCCCTCCCTCTTCTTCAACTATGCCCCTCCCCCAGTCCAATGATAGGGGAGGACTTCCTCCCCTTCCATCTGACCATAGTCAATCAGGTCTCATCAGGACTGGCTTCTTTGTCTTCCTCTATGGTCTGACAAGGCTGTTCCCCCTCAGGTGAAGGTGATCCAAGAGCCAGCCCATGAGTTAATGTCAGAGATGTTCCCTGGATTCTTTATTTGATCTATAATGTATCTCAGGCAGCTAGAACCAAGGATGGTGCTCACTATCTGACAGGGAATGAGGCATAGAATCCAAAGTGAGATATCCTGGGGAACAAGTCACTTATTCCAGCAACAGTGCATACTTTGCTAGTAAAGATATGTGAAATACACTTTATTCATTCTGCATCCCCCCATAAGCCCCTCCCTCCTCCCATCCCAATCCCACCCTCCCTCCTCCCTCTGCTTGCATGCCACTCCCCAAGTCCACTAATAGGGGAGGTTCTCCTCTCCTTTCTGATCTTAGTCTGTCAGTTCACATCAAAAGTGGCTGTATTGTCCTCTACTGTGGCCTGGTAAGGCTGCTCCCCCCACCCAGAGGGAGGTGATCAAAGAGCAGGCCAATCAGATTATGTCAGAGGCAGTCCCTCTTCACATTACTATGTAACCCAATTGGACTCTGAACTGCCCTGGGCTACATCTGTGCAGGGGTTCTGGGTTATCTCCATGAATAGTCCTTGGTTGGAGTATGAGTCTCTGGGAAGTTCCCAATGTTCAAATTTTCTTGTTCTGTTGCTCTCCTTGTGGAGACCCTGTCCTCTCCAGCTCTTACTATTTCCCAGTTCTTACCTAAAATTCCGTTCACTCTGCCCAACAGTTGCCCATCAGGCTCAGCATCTGCTTTGATAGTCTGAAGGGCAGAGGCTTTCAGAGGCCCTCTGTGGTAGGTTCCTAGGTTGTTTCCTGTTTTCTTCTTCTTCTGATGTCCATCCTCTTTGCCTTTCTGGATGGGGATTGGACGTTTTAGTTAGGGTCCTCTCTCTTGCTTAGTTTCTTTAGATGCACAGGTTTTAGTGGGTTTGTCCTATGTTGTATGTCTATATGAGTGAGTATATACCATGTGTGTCTTTTTGCTTCTGAGACAACTCACTCAGGATGATCCTTTCCAGATCCCACCATTTACCTCCAAATTTCATGATTTCCTTATTTTTCATTGCTGAGTAATATTCCATTGTGTAGATGTACCACAATTTCTGCATCCATTCTTCAGTTGAGGGGCATCTGGGTTGTTTCCAGCTTCTGGCTATTACAAATAAAGCTACTACAAACATGGTTGAGCAAATGTCCTTTTTGTGTACTTGAGCCTCTTTTGGATATATGCCCAGGAGTGGTATGGCTGGATCTTGAGGAAGTGCTATTCCTAGTTGTCTGAGAAAGCGCCAGATTGATTTCCAGAGTGGTTGTACAAGTTTACATTCCCACCAGCAGTGGAGAAGGGTTCCCCTTTCTCCACAACCTCTCCAGCATGTGTTGTCACTTGAGTTTTTGATCTTGGCCATTCTCATGGGTGTAAGGTGAAATCTCAGGGTTGTGGTAATGATACTTGCTTTTTTGCCCAATGCTGGAATGCTAGTAAAGTTAGGTATGCCCTGGTTACTCGCATGCCTCACTGGGTGCCTATGCCCATTGATGCCCCTCACGCTATGACTCTCTTCAGACAGAAAAGGGATCTTGGAACTACAGCCACCATTGTTACTACCATCTCATTGACGGCTGTTGGAGCTACCACCAGGGCATTAGCCATGAGTCATACTGGGCAGACTGCTCAGACCCTGAATAATCATTTAGCCAATGTAGCTCATGCCTTAGTTGTACATAAAGGAATTAATGCTCAACTAAAAGGAAGCTTGATGGTGTTCAATCAGAGGATTGACCTCTTGCAGGAGCAAATTGATACCCTATGGCAAATCGCTCAACTTGGCTGTCAATAAAAGTATGCTGGACTTTGTGTCACTAGCATACAACATGAGAATTTTTCCTGTGCTGCAAATCTGTCTAAACAATTGTCGAGCTATATTTTAGGTAATTGGACTGGAGAATTCGATACTACGATGGAGCAGCTGAGAGTGGCCATTGTCACAGTAAATTCTACCGGAGTGGACGCAGGACTAGCCACAGGATTATCAACATGGATTGCTGCAGCCATGAATCATCTGAAGGAATGGGCGGGCATGGGAGTGTTAGCAGGCCTTCTGGTGTTGGTCTCCTTGGTTTGCCTGTGGTATATATGCAAGATTAGAGTCTCACAACAGTGTGATGCAGCCATGATCATTCAGGCCTTTACAGCCATTGAAGCAGGACATTCTCCCCAAGCATGGTTGGATACCATAAAAAGCTAAAATGATACGCTCAGGATGCGAGGCTAAGCACTGCACTCAGGGTCAGCCGCTTTGGACCCAGAGAAGAGCATGTCTGATTGCATGCGGGTTGATGCCCCAGGTCCCGCCTCTGAGAAAAAGGTATCGGACGGTCTGATGCTCTTTGGGTGGATGACACCTAAATGAACATCTGTACAAAGTCCCAATTTATTTCTAATATCAGAGATCAGACCTCTACTCTTGCTTGATGCGTCTAAAACAAAAAGGGGGAACTGTAGAGAGCTGCGGAATGCTATGCCTTAAAGATGGAGCTGGTTTCCGCCTCCCACCTTCCCGATGGTGAGTGCTCTCTGTCATGAACAACTCCACATTTGGCTAAGGCCGAGGATCTGGCTTGCTTCCATGTATGTGGACCTATCTGCATTGCCCCCGTGGCACGCCTGGTTTGGCTACCCAGAGGCTATTTAAGCTGTGGGCTAGCTTTCCCCGTGGTCCGAGGATTGTTCAATGTTCCTGAATAAACTGCATTGAAAAAAAAAAAGATATGTGAAATATATCAGAAATGAGTAGAATCTGAATATATAGAGCCTAGAGATCTCAAGAATGTGCAAGCCATGCAAAGCAAATTAAATTTCAATGCTTTCGGTACCACCCATTGCTAAGAAGGTGGCCCTCAAACAACTAGCTTGGGCAATTCAAGCAAACTCACCCCTTCTCTGTGCTGCAGTTTCTGGTAGGAACACCAAGGATGGTGACTCCTTTCCACAAGGAATTGTCAAGCAAAAGTGTCAGGAGCCATAGGCAGACAACAGTGTTTGTCCACTGGAAGGGTTCAGTTGAAAGTAATGACAGCATTGTGATGATAATTTACCGTGAAGACTACTGAGGAGATGATGTGTACATTGTCTGAATCAGGAAGGTGTAAAGTGATAACACTCCTGTTTTGTCATCAGGCTCCTTGTTGGCTTGAAATTCTTTGTTTTATTTTCATGACTGAGCTATTTCTTACTTAGCAATGGTCAGTACTGACATGAGTAGTCTTCCCTAACACTCTGGTTCCAAATTAAATATGGTTCTCCACTAAGTATTTACTCTCTTCTGGAAAGGCATTTTATAGCTGCTGTTATATGTGTGTATGCATGTTAGTTTGGAGAATGTGGGTGTGCACACTGACTCAGGAACAAGTAGAGACCAGAGGTTGTTTTCCTGAAACTGCTTCTTAACTGCCAGTTTTGAGAGAGTCTGTCACTGATCCTAAAGCTCACTGTTTTGGCTCTGCTTGATGGTCAGGTCAGCAGTCCCTGGTCATCCTCCAGGCTCTACTCCTATACTGTGAAGCTACAGGAACACACTGCCTCACTTAGCTTTATGTAGCTATTACTTATAATAAGTCATGTCCTCAGGCTTACAGATCATGAAGCTATCCCCCCAAGTCCCTAGAAAGTCATTTTCTTACTGAAAAGGAGACAGAACAGAGCTTACAGCTAAATTCCCAATCCATTACCCTTGGGGTTTATATTCTTTAATATGGTGTTGTTTAAAAGTGTATCTAAGCCAGAGGGGGGAAAAACATATTACATTTGTGAAAATAATGTTTTTAATAACAAAACACTTAAAACCCTGGATGAGTTTACTGGGCCAGGATGTGCACTGACTGTGTTAAAGCAGTCTACATGGAGTCAGATAGCATGCCGGATGGCAGAGGGAAACTCGGTTCCTGTAGTGCCCATCCTTTGGAAAGTTCTCTGGTATAGAAAACACAGCCATTTGATGGCGCACATCCTACAAGCTCCGTGGAATGACCTGCTGCTTCTCAAATGTAATGATTCTTGAGACATTTCCGGACTCTAGATAATGAATTTTTTGAGGACAGACTAAAAATAAAACGCTCGTTCCTGCCAAAATGCTTCAGCATGTTCTACTTTTCCTTGTACAATTTTCTCCTTGCTTGTCCTAAATCACAACTGTGATTCTTGAGCAAACATTGGCTGTAGCTGTGAGAAAATAAAATGCTATAAATGATAATATCACTTAGACAGGTCCAAGAATTCTGTTTTATAATTTGATACCAGCAATAAAATTTAAGTTAGTCAGAGGTATGGTCAGACGAAATCAACCTTTGTTTTCTACCCAACTCTAACCTCTTCAATTATGAATGAATAGATTAAAAATAGCAGAAAAACACACTGTATTGTGTTCAGTAAATATCTTCCATTTCGGAAAAATTCTTTAGCAATTAAGAAATAAAGAAAGACACACTGAAAAGCAATTATAACCCTGAGAAAATTACGTGTCATTGCTCAATACAAAGCCTGGAGTGTTTCAAAATGGAGAGCAGAGATTTTGTGGAGGAGGAGGAAGCGGCTGAGAATCAAAGCATTTTACTATGATGTTCTCTCAAATCATGAGATGATGATTCTCCAATTCTCAGTAATGTCAAATATAAGTGCTTTTATTACTGCTTTTTTCTTTTCTTTTCACATGGTATTTCGTTTTATAAGATGAACAGTACTGACAAAGTGCTCATTTGAAAATATTCTTTCTCTAATTTTTAACGTGTGTGCATGTTCACATGTCTGCATGCAGCTGAGTACCTGCACATGTGGATACTCAAATGTGATGTGAGTTTTACTTTAGTTATTGAGCTGGGATCTCTCAGTTGAACCCAGAGATTGCTGATTGGGTCATCTAGCTTTCCAGTGTGGACTCGGAGATCCCTTGTCTGCATTTCTGCAGTGTGAAGTGCTTGGATTTCAGGGGGCTGCAACACCTGCTCAGCTTTTCACAGAGGCTGCACATCGTAAACCCTGTCCCAACACTTGCATGATAAGTACTTTATCCACTGAGCCATCTTTTTGGCCCAGTTAAGGGTTCCCCAGCCCCTCTCCACAAAGGGTTAAGTTTAGTTTAGATGTCACAGTAGTTTAGAAATCTCCTTCCAAGCACTTCTTCTAGGAGAGAAGACATTTTCTATAACTTCCTCAGCTTTATCTCAGGTGTTTAAAGTCAGCAGTTTGGAGAGAAAAGGCAGAATGAAAAAAAAAAAAAAAAAAAAAAAAGCCTTGGTGTTTACCCTTGGTGTGAGGATTCTAGGCATAGTTGTTCAAGGACACTTGGAATAACTAGGTCACAGCCTGTTTCCTTAAAGTCTGCAAAATGCCTTCAGAATGCAATCTAGATTCTTCTTCTTCTTCTTCTTCTTCTTCTTCTTCTTCTTCTTCTTCTTCTTCTTCTCTCTCTCTCTCTCTCTCTCTCTGTCTCTCTGTCTCTCTCTTTGTGTGTGTGTGTGTGTGTGTGTGTGTGTGTACATGTGCACCTTGAAGCCCGAGTTCATCACTACTCATCTTCCTGAATTGATTCACAGATTAGGTACTGAGACGAGATTTCTCACTGAGCCTGGAGCTTGTCATCACCCTCTTACCCCAAGGCTGCCCAACAGTGGACTTGAGTGTGAAAATCTTTTGTTTATAGGAAATTCTAATTTAGGGGTAACTACTATACATACAGACAGGGAAGATGGGCATGTTTCTCCTTGACAGGAAGTATATTTGTCATGAACACTGGACATTACAATATACAACCTCTGACTCCATTTCAAGTTCCCTGCTGCCTCTAATGAAGTAATTCCATTAATCTCATTTGGATCTACAAGGTCACTTCTGATTGGCTGCAAACATGACTAAAGAACTTGCAGTAGCTCAGAGATCTTAGCTTTAAAACTATCCACAAGACAGACAACCTTGATCACCTTGGGGACTTACTGTGAGTCTCAAGTCAGCTGCAGCTCACACAACACCATCCTCACCAACTGCACCTGAGGATCTTTTCTTCTTTTTCCTTTTCTTCTTTTTCCCTTCCCTTCCCTTCCCTTCCCTTCCCTTCTTCCCTTCCCTTCCCTTCCCTTCCCTTCCCTTCCCTTCTTCCCTTCCCTTCCCTTCCCTTCCCTTCCCTTCCCTTCCCTTCCCTTCCCTTCCCTTCCCTTCCCTTCCCTTCCCTTCCCTTCCCTTCCCTTCCCTTCCCTTCCCTTCCCTTCCCTTCCCTTCCCTTCCCTTCCCTTCCCTTCCCTTCCCTTCTTCCCTTCCCTTCCCTTCCCTTCCCTTCCCTTCCCTTCCCTTCCCTTTCTTTTCCTTTCCTTTCCTTCTTTCCTTTCCACTTTTTCCTTTTTCCTTCCCTCCCCTTCCTTCCCCTCCCCTCTCCTCTCCTCTCCTTTCCTTTCCTGTTCTTTTGTTTTTTCTGTGTTTGTGGCAAATTCTATGACATATGAAAAATTCCCGAATATTTTCAGATTCCATTAGTGGACCAATCAATTTTTAGGACTACTCTATAGCTGTGCTTAGGCACATATGGGAGAAGGAAGTTAATGGCACAAAGCCATGTATGCCTCAACTCAGGCCTCTGCCCTTAGAGAAGGAGTCTGCCTCTTGGCTTAGTTTGGTGAGGTTTTTGTTTTGTTTTGTTTTCTCTTACAACAAAGCCAGCAAGACACACTATGAAAGTAAAAAGAAAACCATCTCCAAAGTTAAGTTTAGGTCTGCTAAATTGTTATATAGCAGTTTTCTTTCACTAGAAGGATAGGAGAGGCTCAGGAGACTGAATAAAACTTGAAACATAAAGAAATGTCACATGTCTGAGGATGCTGAAACAAGATTCTCTAGGATCCTCCTCAAGATTTTAAACACATTAAACACCTGTTGGAGGGAGAGACTCTGCACAGCAGATCTCCTGAGTAGAGATTCTGAAACTTGTTGAGGAGCCTGCAAATGGTGCAGAGAATTCCAGGGTTGATGCCTTCCTGTGTTATCACCTTGGCATGGGCCCCTGTGATGCAGCTGCCTATGTGTTATCCTGGTCTTGTATGTACAATCACCACACTTCTGAAACTATCTCCAATAAACTCATTGGCTCCTAAGAGGAACTTTGGTAGGAATGTCATTTTGTTTGTTCTGGGTTCTTTATCTGTGGTGGATAGATACCCTGCAGCCATCTACATTATAGCTCCTGCCCTGGGCCTACAGCTGGATGTGTTTGTCTTCGAAAAATGCAGATTTTTTTGTTCCAGACACTAAAGTGTGGTTTGTTTAGTGAGTCTCACTGGATTTACTGGCCTAAGAAGTTTCCTTTGGCTTTTTAGTCCATCCTAGAAGACACAGCTGTGGAACTGAGAACCTTGTCTTCACTCACTGGAGTGTTCATGTCTCCATACCTCCCTGCTTCTAGCATGCCTAGACTCTTCAAGGCTATGCTTCAGCTTTGCACTAGTGAAACAACACCAACAAAATCAGAAATTGAAAAACCAAAACATTTTTTTTTATCAGTTACATTTTATTAACTCTGTATCCCAGCCGTGTCCCGATCCCTCATTCCCTCCCAGTCCCTCCCTCCCTCCCTCATCTCCACCGTGCCCCTTTCCAAGTCCACTGATAGGGGGGACCTCCTCCCCATTCATCTAATCCTGTTTTATCAGGTATCTTCAGGACTGGCTGCAAAGCCCTCCTCTGTGGCCTAACAGGACTGCTCCTCCCTTCGGGGGTGGGGAGACCAAAGAGCCAGTCATTGAGTTCCTGTTAGAAATAGTCCTTGTTCCCCTCACTTTGGGAAACCAATTGGTTACTGAGCTACCACAGGCTACATCTGAGCGGAGGTTCTAGGTTATATCCATACATGGTCCTTGGTTGAATGTCAGTCTCAGAAAAGACCCTGTGCCCAGATATATTTGGTCCTTGTGGAGCTCCTATCCTTTCCCCATCAGACTAACTCCCCTTCTTTCTTATGATTCCCTGTACTCTGCCAAAGGTTTGGTCATGAGTCTTTGCTTTGAAAACACTGCTAGTTAGAGTCTTTCAGATGTGCTCAGTAGACTCCTGTCATACGTTCAATGCACATCCCATCTGTCTTTCTAAATGAGGATTGATCATCTTAACCCATGTCCGCTCAATTGATTATCTTTTTTAGGTGTATAGATTTCATTATGTTTATCATATCTTATAGGTCTATATAAGTGAGTATATCCCATGTTTGTCTTTCTCCTTCTGGGATATTTCACTCAGAATGTTCTTTTCTAGATCCCACCATTTGCCTGCAAATTTCATGATTTCCTCCTTTTTGATTGCTGAGTAGTATTCCATTGTATAAAAATACCACAATTTCTGTACCCATTCCACTGTTGATGGACATCTGGGTTGTTTCCAGGTTCTGGATATTACAAATAGAGCTGTTATAAACATGGTTGAGCAAGTGTCCTTTTTGTGTACTTGAACAAACTTTCGGTATATACCTAGCAGTGGTATAGCTGGGTCTGGAGGAAGCACTATTCCTATTTGTCTTAGAAAGCGCCAGATAGCTTTCCAGAGTAAACCAAAACATTTTGTGAGGGGACCTATTCACATATGTGTGTGTAGTTGGGGGGGGGAGAGATTTTGAAACTTCCACAGTTCATCCGGATTGTAGCTCTTGTGTACTTTGAAACAATGACTGAAATATCCAGATTGAGAATGGAAGATGGGGACATGCCTCTCTCGGTATGGACCGAGAGCCGTCAGGAAAGGATACAAAATTCTCTCCTTTTTCAGAGATAGGCTCAGATGATTGTATTATACTTATTTGTTTTGCATGTTGATGTCAGAGCACAATGTTTGGGAATGGGTTATCCCTTACTATGTTCTACCAATAGAATTCAGCCTGTCAGGATTGGCAAACCGCACCTTTACTTTGAGCATTCCACAAGACTTGATAGTTATAATATTTTTTATATTTGCAACCTCCAGAGATTTAGAGCACAAACAAGAGTTATACACTTATGCAGATTAGTAGCAGAGTATATTATCTTACAATAGACATTCATTAACACAAGCTTCAAAAGCCCCTTTATAGATCCACAATTGGTATAGGTCTTAATTAGTCAAGCTCTGACTCTGAGCCAGAGTAAAGTAATGGTGACTGACCAAGCCCACATAATATTATGCTGGTTTCTGTGTCTAAGATGAAATAAGAGTTTGAGTTGTATAATGTGTATTGAAACATTCCCTCTGTACTTACATAGATATTTGAGAAAAATCTAAGTATACAAAATTCCTACGTTTCTTATGTGGCTTTAATTATCAACTCGACTCAGCCCACATCAGTCATGTGAGAAGACTCTCATCTGGGGGACTGCCTAGATCAGACTGGCCTGTGGGCAGGTGTGAGGCCATCATACTGATTGTTAATTGATACAGGAGAGTACACCCCACTATGAGTGGCACTTTCCTGGGCAAGTGGTCCTGGGCTGTGTAGGAAAGCTGGCTGAGCCCAAAGCTGGGAGCTAGCCAGCAAGTAGTAGTCCCACGCAGTTTCTGCTTCAGTTCCTGTCCTGTCCTCTGTTAATAACAGACCAAGACCTGGAAGGATAAGCTAAATAAAAACTTTCTCCTTTAAGTGGCTTTTTGTCCAAGTGCTCCATCACAGTAACAGAAAGGAAACCAGAGCACTATTTTAAATCATGTCAAGTACTACTTTTCCTTTTTCCTCATTCCTCACCTGCCTCAGTGTGGTCCTTTCAATGACTCACAACTGGCCTTGTCCCTTACTGCTTCAATTGAACTTTGCTGTCTGTATTGCCCATGAGGTGAAGTCTCAGGAGGTGACATAAGCATATTCTCTGCTCCAGATGCCAAGTCCCATGAGGAGGCTGGTGTCATGTGAATGGAATAAGGTCCTGAATAATCTATTTACCCTCTCTATACATTGTCCTCTTTGGCAAAAATGAGGGCAGCAGCCTTTCTTAGCAGTGCTGTTTCTAATAGGATTAAATGTGATGACACATAAAGGAACCAGCTGATTGTCAGAGTCCTAAATAATCCTTTGCTTTCTTTTTAAACATCCGTGTTGTTAAATATATTCTGCTTACCAGGCAGACAGACATGATTTCTGTAACTTCAGAAATGGTCACTCTTTGATACTGTCTTCTCCTTTATAAAAGTGATATGCATACCTAAAAGTGCTCCAGTCTGTGAGGATGGAGTGACCCACAATGATGCAGTTGTTACAAGTTCTGACCTGGTATGAGACACTTGAGTGAGCTTTGAAAATGATGGATGGCTGGATTAATTCTTTACACACACTGCTACTCAACTCTGGAACTCAGGCTGGGGGAGGGGAAAAGTGAACCACTCAGCATTGTTCCTGTATACAGTGACTGACTCTAAAGAACTTTGAGGTCAGAGGAAAAGGTCTATGAGAGTTTGGAGGAGAGCTGGAGGGAATTGAGATTACAGTCATCAAGCAGATGTCAGACAGAGTGGAAACATGATAACCTAGTGGGTGAATTTTGCCTCTTGCCTGTGATTCACAATCTACTTAGGGTGTGAAAAATATAATGTAAGGAGCTGAAAGAGATGGGTCTGTCAGTAAACTGCTTGCCATCCAAACATGAGAACCTGTGTATGATTGTTTAGAACCCCTATGAAAAAACCAGGTGTTGTTTCTTGCAGTTGTAATCTTAGCACTGGGAGTGGGGTAGAGGTGGAGACAGGTGCATCCTTGGGGATCATTGCCACCTGTAATGAATGAATCATTTAAACTCTTATGCCCTGCACCAGAGGAACGTCACATGAAATTGTCCCCTAGTGTCCACACCCATGCAGATAAATATGCTGATACAACTGCATGCATGCACACACATGAACAAACACAGGACCACAAAAAAAGAAAAGATGAAAGCTGAGGGGGGAGGACCTGAACTCTCTCAGTAAGGCTAGAGACTGCAAAAGGCAAGGGTTTGCACTAGTGTGTTTGTTCCTGCTGCCAACAGGATGTTTAGAGATCCATTTAAATCTCACACCTTTGACAATCATGGATTGTGCAGGTAGACAACTATGAATAGCTACATCACATACTGTATCCTGCTAAAAATGACAAAAGGTGAAATAAACTGTGATATGAATTAAGATGAACACAGGATTTTAAAATAGTTAAGAAAAGTGTCCAAACAGGTTTATGTCAAGAATGTCAAAATATTTGAGAAACATAACGATCAGTGCATGAAATCTGTATGAATGAACTCGTCACAGGGAGGGGAGTGAAACCTAAAAAGTCCACTCAACGTGACAAGAATGACTTTACATAGAACACTATGTAATATTATTTCCAAAATTAAAAGGCAAAAGAAATATTATGATCAGTTCAATAGATAAAATTTTTGTATCCAATGAAACATCTAAATATCTGTTACTGACAAAGAATTTTAGCAAATTAGAAGCAGGAGATCATTGTATGAGTCGCTTGTCTTGTTGCTCTGAGCAGATGTCAAACAGGCAGCAACATAAAGACAGACAGATTGATGGTATAGGCCACTTCAGAGGAGAACACAGAGGGATAGGAAGGTGGGGAAGTCTGTGACATGGCACCTGCAGTCAGGACCAGAGGCAGAAGGGTGCCAGACTTAGCTGGCTTTCTCTGTTTCATTCAGTCCAGACCCCAGCTTTTTGGGATAGAGGTACATTCAAAGTTGGTCTTCCATAGTCACTTAAACTATTTGTAAATATTCTCATAGACATACCCAGAGATGTTTTCTTAGTGCATTTTACTCTACTGAGGATGAAAATGAGCATAAACCATAGAGGTGTGTGTGTGTGTGTGTGTGTGTGTGTGTGTGTGTGACAAACATGATTAAGATCAGAAAGGAGAGGTGAACCTCCCCTATTAGTGGACTTGGGGAGTGGCATGCAAGCAGAGGGAGGAGGGAGGGTGGGATTGGGAGGAGAGGAGGGAGGGGCTTATGGGGAGATGCAGAATGAATAAAGTGTAATTGATGAAAAATTTAAGAAAAAAGGGAAAAAAATAATTTAAGAACCTTAAATGACTTTCAAAATTGGAGGAAAACATGGAGTTAGTCAATTGGCATGGAGCACGTCTCGCCCCTGGGGGCAATGGTCTCCTGAACCTACTCAGACCTTGGACACCACCACTGCTAGTACTAGAACTGACGCAGGATGTTCCAACGAGGGGTTAAGGCTTCTCATAATATTTCCTATAAGCCCACACCTGTTTGTCTATATCCCCCATTTTTATTCATTATTAGCCAGATAGAGCCAAGTAATTGTGGTAATGATACTTGCTTTTTTGCCCAATGCTGGAATGCTAGTAAATTTAGGTATGCCCTGGTTACTCGCATGCCTCACTGGGTGCCTGTGCCCATTGATGCCCCTCATGCTATGACTCTCTTCAGACAGAAAAGGGATCTTGGAACTACAGCCACCATTGTTACTACCATCTCATTGACGACTGTTGGAGCTACCACCAGGGCATTAGCCATGAGTCATACTGGGCAGACTGCTCAGACCCTGAATAATCATTTAGCCAATGTAGCTCATGCCTTAGTTGTACATAAAGGAATTAATGCTCAACTAAAAGGAAGCTTGATGGTGTTCAATCAGAGGATTGACCTCTTGCAGGAGCAAATTGATACCCTATGGCAAATCTCTCAACCTGGCTGTCAATGAAAGTATGCTGGACTTTGTGTCACTAGCATACAACATGAGAATTTTTCCTGTGCTGCAAATCTGTCTAAACAATTGTCAAGCTATATTTTAGGTAATTGGACTGGAGAATTCGATACTACGATGGAGCAGCTGAGAGTGGCCATTGTCACAGTAAATTCTACCGGAGTGGACGCAGGACTAGCCACAGGATTATCAACATGGATTGCTGCAGCCATGAATCATCTGAAGGAATGGGCGGGCATGGGAGTGTTAGCAGGCCTTCTGGTGTTGGTCTCCTTGGTTTGCCTGTGGTATATATGCAAGATTAGAGTCTCACAACAGTGTGATGCAGCCATGATCATTCAGGCCTTTACAGCCATTGAAGCAGGACATTCTCCCCAAGCATGGTTGGATACCATAAAAAGCTAAAATGATACGCTCAGGATGCGAGGCTAAGCACTGCACTCAGGGTCAGCCGCTTTGGACCCAGAGAAGAGCATGTCTGATTGCATGCGGGTTGATGCCCCAGGTCCCGCCTCTGAGAAAAAGGTATCGGACGGTCTGATGCTCTTTGGGTGGATGACACCTAAATGAACATCTGTACAAAGTCCCAATTTATTTCTAATATCAGAGATCAGACCTCTACTCTTGCTTGATGCGTCTAAAACAAAAAGGGGGAACTGTAGAGAGCTGCGGAATGCTATGCCTTAAAGATGGAGCTGGTTTCCGCCTTCCACCTTCCCGATGGTGAGTGCTCTCTGTCAGGAACAACTCCACATTTGGCTAAGGCTGAGGATCTGGCTTGCTTCCATGTATGTGGACCTATCTGCATTGCCCCCGTAGCACGCCTGGGTTGGCTACCCAGAGGCTATTTAAGCTGTGGGCTGGCTTTCCCCGGGGTCCGAGGATTGTTCAATGTTCCTGAATAAACTGCATTGAAAAAAAAAAAAAAAAAAGAGAGGTGCAAATTATGGAATCTATGAAAATTATTTAGCATGTTCCATCATCAGGGAAACATAAAAGATTATTAAAATTCCATATAACCCTATTAGAACTCGACATAAAGAACACAAAAATGACAGTGAGACTGTGGGGAAGCTGCCCCTATGCACTGTTGACTGAAATATTAACAGTTACAATCACTCTGGAAATAGACACAGAGGTCCCTTGTATAGGTAACAATATGGCTGATATAAGATTCAGTTACACTGAATCACAAAGTGTCTAAATCAGCATCCACAGATCGATTTTCACATGCATGTTTATGTAGCACCATTTATAATGGGCAACACTTTGAATCAGCTTGAATTGCTTAGCACCAAAAGAATGGGTGTAAAAATGGGATCTATATACACAATAAAGTTCTATTCAGCTGTGAAAAGAAATATAATTATATGATTGATATGAAAATGGATGTAACTAGAAATCATCATGGTAAGTATAACAATATCAAAGCAGAAAACCTAATTTTACAGTCTTGATTTTAATATGTGTGTGTGTGTGTGTATGTGTGTATGTATAACATGAAATGAGGAGGTTACTAAGGAAAGGACTGTAAGACAGAGGACTGAAGAAGACCAAGCCTCCAGATGCTGTGTAAATATCCACATTCAAATGTGTACCTATACAGGCATGCTCTTGCGCACGTATGGGCATACACAAAAAGAAGGTATGGAGATGCTTTTGAGCTGATTTGAAGTCTGCAACACCAGCTACCTGTCATTTACACAGACCACTTCACCCACCATCCTGCCTGTGCTATTGTTTGGAGAAGGTGTACGTGTGTCCAGATTCCCTTTCAGAGGAAAAGCTGGCACAACCGTGGCAGAAGCTTTGTGCAGACAGTTTCTTCTCTGGGGCATGGCATCCTGGAAGGAATTGTGCACAATAAGCCTCACCGATTCTTCTGCTAGTTGTTAGTGTAAGGAACCTTGTGTGGCCTGGGCTGTATGACCTTGGGCCACAATGGTGTGTTTCCTGTTCACTTTGTATTTCCCTCCAGTCTTTAGCCTTTTCAAACCGGCTCTTAAAAGTGTTTTATAACATTTACACATATTTAATAAATTTACTTCAAAGTGCTACTCTGCTTTGTTTCTAATTCAGTCATTTGTTTGTTTATTAATATAACTATGTCATGACTTTCCTATGCCATGTCTTCTAAAATGTTTTGTGACTATTTACAGTGAGGGCAGTAGATGCTGTCCAGACCTTTGCATTTTAAGACAATCTTGATGGCGGTCCATGAAACATGCCATGTTTTTGTGACAGTCGATTTCTTTTTGTTATTCAACACTATGGATAAACATGCTGTCTTAAAATAGAAATATAGACAGTGTGATAAGTCAATATTGATTGCCAAATTGATATGTTCTAGAAGGACCTGAGAGATAAGACTCTGCATATGCCCATGAGGGATTTTCTAGTTTGGGTTCAAGGAATCCGCAAGACTCAGCTTAAATGTATGTAGCACCATAGACTGGGTACCTGGGCTGCCTAAACAAAACAAGCTGAGCACCAGCGTGCATCAGTCTCTGTTTCCTGCATGTAGATATGATGTGACCAGCTGCCTCACTGTCCTGCTGTCCTGCCCTCTCCAACCATAAGTTGCTTTGTCAGGTCACAACAATGAGAAAATTAGCTCATACAGAGAACAATAGCAGAAATGTCTGGCAGGACTGCCATAATCAGGGATCATTTCCTTGTCCTCACTCTGTTATACAAACTGAGTCATCGATCCTCAAGCCAGCCCCTCAACAGGGGAGTTATCGTAATAACCATGATAGGTGGAAACTGAGGCTCATAATGGATAAAGTTTAGCCAGGAAATGTGAAAGTATAATTCCAGAATCTTCATCTGTTCTTTCTTTTCCAATTGCATCACATGCATCTTTAATTACTTCACACCCAGGCACCAGGGTCTCTCATAAAACAGCTCTCCATTACCTCATTATCAGAAGCAGTGTCTCCAACATTGTAAGCTACTGTACATGTGGCTTGACAATTTTTTCCTTCCCTTAGGCATTTATCAAATCACCATTTCCTGATCATGGAAAAAATGCTGCTATTTTTATTAAATATAATGTTAATTTTAAGAAGGGATGGACAATAAAAGACCAAAAGACATTTCGATTTCATCTTCATTGTCAAAACGACATGTTTCATGGTAACCTGGGTTGGTTGGCACTACTTTATGTAAATATTCAGTTCTTGAAAATTTTGAGAAAATTAAAGACCTTTATAAATAATCACAGCATTGATGGCATTTCTTAGTAAAATCATTAAATGAGGGGCTGAAAGCATTGGCTTAGTGTCTAAAAGAACTTATTGTGCAAACATAGGACCTGCATTTGAATCTCTAGCACGCATGTAACAAGCAGGGCACAGCTGCATGCTTTCCTGAAGCCTCAGCACTGTGGGCAGTAGAAACAGGAGGATCACTGTGACTTGGTGGCCACAAGTCTAGCTGCTGGTTCAGGGGAGACTCTGTCTCCAGTGACTAAGGCAAAGACTGATAGAGCAGGATACTTGATCACCTGTCCTCTTCTAGCCACTGTGTGTGTTCACAGGCACAAGCACCTACACACATACCTGTATATACTGCGCACACACACACACACACACAAACTTATCAATAACAGACACACAAACGTGCAAATGCAGACACATATACGTGAACACACAAATAAAAACACACACATCCATATCCACAAATTATATATGCACACACACTCATACATAGACATACATAAAATATAAATGACACAGACACCCAAACACATCCACAATGGACATATGAACATGCAAATAAACACATAAACATGAAAACACACATCAACGTATACAAATTACATAGCACATATCATATACAGACAAACACAAAAGAAACATAAAATATACATACATATAGATCAAAACACTGACAAACATGCATGCATTACTACCTCATATACACCAGTAAACCTGGACATAGGTGTACAAAGGAATGATGTGGTATATCACTAGTCTCAGTTTATTCATTCTCCTACATTTTTGTTTATTCTTCTTATACTTCAATTCTCTTTCCTATTAATAATGATTATAATCCACATAAATCCAATATGTATTTTATATATCTCACATTATTGATTTTCAAGCCTGAAAAATTAAATTTTCGAATAAATTATATGGGAGCAGGCAGAGAAGAATTGATAGCGCAGACCAAACTAGCCTGAGATTTTTACTTACTTATTTTTTGAAGATTTAGTTTTTAATAGTTTTAAATAGAATAGTAAATGGGGGTATATAAGTCTCTCTGTGTGTACTTGTGTGTATTTGTGTATCTGTCCGTCTATTTTTCTGTGTGTATGTGCATGTGTGTGTATGTGTGTGCATGTGCAGGTACCTGTTGTGTCCTGAAGAGGACACTGGAGACACTAAAGCTGGAGTTACAGATAGTTGTGAACTGTGTGGCATGGGTGGTGAAAACTGAACTTGAGTCCTCTGGATGCGAAGCAAGTACCTTAAACATTCAGCCATCTCTCTGATCCTACACCTTCATTTTTGTGAAACAAATTTGGATTATGGTCCCTTCCATTGCATCTAATCTATAAGTGTATGTGCGGTGATGTGGGGGCAATGTGAATTAACTCTGAGAGTATCTTCACTGTGCAATCCTTGACCACAGGTAGAGTTTGTGTGCCTATCACTTATTCGTGACTAAGCCCAAAAAGAATCTGAATGCACCATTCCTGAAAGTTTTCCTATGGTGAAGTCTTTTAAAATCTTCTGGCTCCCTGCTCATGTGGCAATTCATTTTAGTCTCTGCCTCTCTCTGCCACCTGGCTCTCCAGCACAAGCCCATCCCTGATCCTGCAGTTCTGTGCTTCTTGCCAGTGTACTAATTAGCAAGGAAATTCTCATTGCTGTTTAAATATACATCATTGATTTTGGTATGCCTGAGCCCTTTTAACGTGTTTTTTATACATTTTGAGTTGTTTTTCACCCTCTCTGGAAATGCCTTTGGATAACTTGCTCATTTGCCAATTGGTATGCATGCATTTTCAGTCATGGTTTAAGGCTCTCAGGCCTCTTCCATAGTTTATAAACTATCTCTTCTTAGGACACTGTGAATAACATATACTATTCTGTGACCAATCAATTAATTTTACTTATTGTGCTCAAAACAGAAAAAAGTGTTGAACTAGTTTTATTTTTGTTACCATGATGAACACCCTGAAAGAATATTTAGCCTATAATTTTAAGCTTTGTCCATTATTTGGGGAAGTCAAGGCAGAAACTTAAAACATCATATCTTTTACACATGCAATTTTATTATAACTATCATGTTAAAATGTTACACAAAAATGCTACAATATTGTGCTATTCTGTTATATTATTAATGGGAAATGCTTAAGATGTAGAAACCTAATAATTTGAATTCCTAACTGACTTGAATAAAATGGAAAGTATTGTTCAATATTTGTAATGACTTGTGATCCTTTAAAGCAATCAGAGAGACCAGTGGATACATCCTTGTCAAATCATCAACTTTTCCAAAGGAGAAGGCTGGGCTCCCCCTGGTTATCTAAACACATACCTTACTGTGCACATGGAGTCTAATTCCTGATAGTGCCGTGGATGACATAGGTCTTCAATGTGTACATCAGTACATGATCCTACACCTGTTTCTCCATAGCTGCCCTGGCCCTATGTGTGATTCACTCATTTCAGAAAACGGTACAAAGAATGTTTACCCTCTGTGGAGTAAATCAACCTGAGATTGCCTGTGAGGTTGTATTACAGCATCATATGTGTTCTGTAACCCAAAAAACTACACAGGCCAGGCAAGCACCAGGACCCAAGGTGAGTGAGAACTAGAACACTCTTAGTGGCCAGGCACAAAGCTAGGATCAGAAAGTTACATGCATAAATCATCTGTTCTCTGACCTCATAGATCATAGAGAGGTTGAGTCTCACACTGTTTGATTTAGTGACTCAGCATTCAGGATCACCTTCTCTCCTCTTACTCTACTTTGTTTTTCTTTCTTTCTTTTTCTTTCTTTCTTTCTTTCTTTCTTTCTTTCTTTCTTTCTTTCTTTCTTTCTTTCTTTCTTTCCCAAAGTCACATACAAAACATCTACTAAACTGTCAGGCTTAAATCTCAGAAATATTATCAAGGACTAGTTAAAATTTAAGATTTAAATTTTACGAATAGATTGTGAAATAGAGAAAAGACATCATTAAAATGAAACATGGCTTCCCAAAGTTTCCAGTGAGGTATTATATGCCAAGTGAAAGGCTAGTATCTTGGTGCTTCTCTAAATCATAACAATTTTGCTTTTCAGGAGATGAGCATGATCCAGAGCTTCTGGAGCATCATCTTCATTCCGAACAGAATTTCATAGGGTCAATTGTTTGATCCTCAAAGACATGTTAGGGTTCACTTGCTCAGTATGGGAAATGATTGATACATAACATGGTTTCCTGCCTTCAGTTCCTAGCAATAGTTAATGCCAGGCCTGTTCTTGCTCATCTCTAATACCAACATAGGAAGTAGAGACAGAAAGATTCTTGGGGATTGATGACCTGAAGAATTGATATTCTACGAGTCTAGCTGAATTTGTAATCTGCAAGTCAAATAACAGTGTCCTCAAACTGTGAACCAAAATAAACTATCAATTTCTTACATTCTCTTTTTCAGGTGTTTTTGTCACAACAATGAGAAGAGTAGCTAAAACAAGCCCATTGAGAGAAGTAACACACCATGTACACTAGAGAATCGTTATGCTGAAAAACAGAAAAAGGGAAAACAAAGTTGAAGGTCAGTGCTGGAAGCAGCAAAGGATGAGACACATTTAAGTTCAGTAATCAGGATGGGACTAAATCAAATGAAAGGACATCTTGGCATGGGTCTGCTGGAGGGACCTCAGCATATTCTAGCTGATGGGGTTTACTGAGAGAGTTGAAACCTCAGAACTGTGGCTTTGTTAACCTTTGCAGGGGCCTCATTTTGAGATGGGACCCACCAATAGGTACATAACAGTCTATTTGTTGTATGTCATACAACAGGTTGAACTGGGCATTGGAAACAAGGGGCCACTAAAGCACCACTGCATTAATCTGGGCAATGGAAACTAAAAAAAATAAATAAATAAATTTAGAATTTTTGCCCAACCACTGGATAGAAAAGGCAAGACAAGCTTCTGTTTGCATGATGAAAGCAGAGCGAATGTAACTTCCTAAGAGATTCTGTGTGGTTCACAAGAGGAAGTGGGCAGTTGGCAAGATGGGCTCTGAGGTTTGGAGTTTGACAACTGGTGAAAGGGATTTGCCACAAATGAGAGGATAGAAAGCCTGCCAGGTAAAGAGTGTGGCAGAGTTTTGTTCTGACATGTAGAGTGTCTAATAGATACCAGTATCCATCAGGTCACCAGCGGGTAGAAGCTGGTGCTCCCAAACACAGAAGAATAGAACAAAATATTTTCCCCAGATTGTGAGATGATAGAGGAAAGCTAGGTTTAGAGGTCACGGTTGACAATAACCAGTAGGCTTCACTTCTGTATAGAGGCAGGCAGGGAGACAGGATTACAGGATGAGACAGAGGTAAAGAACAGGAGCCACTGCATTCTCTAGGGAGAAGCAGATTTTTCCATTTGCTGAGGCAAGGATGGAATGTGCAGCACTTATTGTGACCTCACTATCCTCCAGGCCCGATCTCTCTTGGGAAATTAACAAGCAGAAACTAGGAAGAAGGGAAAGTGACTGATACTGTACCATAGTTAATTCTGACTCTTAACCTGATGGGATTTAAAATCACCATGGAAACTCACCTCTGAGTATATCTATAAAAATGCTCCCTGAAAGGTTAATTGAAAAGGGAAGAGCTGCCCATGTTGGGTGCCCAGAGTAAACAAAAAGAGAAAGCCGCCTGGTCTTTAAGCACTCATGTCTTTGCCTCCACCTCAGAATTACAAATGCAAACAAGCCAGTCACCCCTTCTCCCACCATGTTAGGCCAAGTAGTCTCAAATTGGCACAAAATAAACCCTTCATCCAAGGAAGTGTTTTTGTCTACTATCTAGTCAAAGCAATGAGAAACTAACTTACAGAGAAGACTCAAAATCCCAGGACAGAATCTTGACCTGGAATGCAGTTATTTTTCACAGAATAAATGTCATAGGCTCAATCACCAGGTCTTCAGTGTGGAAACTGAAGATAAAAAAAAAAAAAAAAAAAAAAAAAAAAAAAAAAAAAAAAAAAAACAAAAAAAACCATCTGAAAGAGGAAGGAGACTTCACATTCTCACCAAGTGAAGGCTACTAGTTTCATTTTTCTCCCTCTTCAGGGAACTTGTGTTAGAATCCATTATTAAGTTTTAACTTCGGCCTAAAACTAGAGACTTCCTGACCTCTTTAGCCTGATGTCTTCATCACATCCCAATTCTTGTTTTCACATCAAAGAACAGGGAAGCCACCAGTGAAAGTACCCAGACACCAGAGACTGGATCAAGGAAGAAACAGTTCTTCTCACTTTTGCTGTGAGGAGCTCCTGCTCAGCTTATTCAACCCACCATGGAAGTCTCAACTTGCCCAAGTGTCATTCTGTTTGGCTACACAGCTCCTGTGGCTGTCTGTCATAAAGCCTAGCTTCATGATTATATTTAAAAACATGGGCATCTCGTCTCACCTTTGCTGTGAATTCATGTAGGCAGGATACATCAATTCATCTTGTTATGCGCCTGCTGTGCCTTACTTGGGTCCAGTCCTATGAATGACAAATGCTGAACTAGCATCCTATTACTTCAGAACTACCTCACCTTTTAGTTCCCATTAATAATTGTAATTCCATTACCTCATTGTTGGGATGACCTTTTTGTACTGTGTGTGAAGGTTGTCTTTGTATATTCAGTTGTTAATTCTGTATCACCAGATAGCTGAATACTGCCCAGATTTTGGTTTTGTTATTCTAATTGCTCAGCACCTGCATCATACTTTGTAAACTTAACACTTCACTCACCTTCTGATCTTCTGATCGGTTTAATAAAGAATTTAACAGCCTATTGTAAAGGCAGAAAAGGACAGTGTGACTTCAGGTCCGTGAAAGGAACTCTGGGAAAGAATCAGGTAGACTAGTTGCCAGCTTGACATGGACATACAAGTGCCCAAACGACTAAAGTTGAGAGGTAGCAGGCCACGTGGCCACTTGTTGGCCAGGCCAGTATTGTTTGATTAGAATAGCTGAGAACCTGCCCAGCTACAGGGCTAAACTTGTAACAAACATATAAGTCTCTGTGTCATTATTCGGGAGTTGGCACTCCAAATAAAGTCCCGTTTTCCCTCATTCACTGGGTCTATTGAAATACCCACAGAGGAGCACAAGCTTCTCTTCCCCCAGTAACAGCATCTTAAGGACCTTCAAAGAAATTTTCTTCAACAGTAACAAGCAAATCTGTCCAGTGTGGGTAGAGTTTTCTATCTTTTCTCTTGGGTTTTAATTTTCCTTCTGTTACTTATATATAACAATTACATTTTGACTCCAAATGAAAAGTTTGACTGTGTGAACATAAAAAAAGTCATATTTGTTCTGCCTATTTCAAAATATCTCATTTCACTTTTAAATCATGGACACTGCCATTCCAAGAGCAAAGTGAGAAAGAGAAGTATATTTGTGTCTGGAAATATAAGATGTGTAAAATATCAACAGTACAACCAAAGCTGGATATGGAAAGAATTATTTTTTTGTAAATGGTTACAGTTAGTGTTTAGAAATACCTAGGTTATTATAAGAAAAATGAAGAAGGGGCAGTGTAACAGTTCAATTGCAAAAGTACATTTTGTATGAACATTAGGACCTGAGCTAAATTTCAGAGTCCACATAAAAAAAAAAATTGACACCAAAATGACTTAATGACTTAAGTCATCAATAATGACTTAATGAATTCCTAGGGACTTTTATTTGTTACTGCAGTGTTTCACACCAGCTTCTGTTGAAACAACTGCTTTTCTCTCGGCCTGTGCTGATCTCAGATCTTGGCTCTATGCTTAGAGATTAGAAAAAAATCCTCAATGAAATCCTAGTTCCTCTGCTTTCAGATAGGAGCTTCTGAGCATGTTGCTAATAGATGCTGCCTGTCATCCACTATGGTTATACTTTAAGGGTAACATTCATCAAGAGCAGTAGCATAAAGGCAATATGCTCTGTGCAGCAAGCAGCCAGCAACATATAGGAAGCCCATTTCTCAAGTTTTTCTCTTTTTAATATACTATGTCTCCTTTTTCTCATGGAACCCAATTAACTGAGTAAGAGAAAGCAGTGGAGAGGGAGCAGTGAGTGTCCTGCTGAAATCTGGACAATGGGCCACTGCCTTTCTGATATACTGTTGTTGTGACTGTGTTTCTGTGGAGGCCATGCATATCTGACTGTGTATGTTTGTGTTTGAGAGCACAGGTACTTATATGTCATGATGTGTGTGAAGGTCAGAAGCCAGCCTCGGGTGTCAATCCTCACTTTCTACCTTATTTGAAACAGGAACTCATTTCTGACTAGGATATAGGAAATCTGCCTCTGTTTCCCATCTCCCTGTAAGAGTTCTGGGACTCCATAGGCATCCTGCCAAGGCTATTTTACATGGGAATCCAACCTTAAGTCTTCATGCTTATAGAGCAAGCATGTTACCCACTGAGCAATCTCTCTATAGTTCATTTTATGCTTTCACTATTTTGTATCTACTTTTCACCTCCTAACTGTAAAGTCCCAAACTCATCTCTGACATTTCTTTCCCCTCCTCCAAAGACAACATTTGCCTTCAAAGCAAATGGACACCTCCAGTACAGGGAGGAGAGCTGACTCAGGGGTGCTGTTCACATTGAGACTGTGCCTTGTTCTCATTAATGAAATACTGGAACAACTGTACAGCAAAGTGAGCAAGAAAAAGAGGGAAAATGGTGGAATTTGACTCTACAGGAGGACCATGCTGGTCCCATAAGTATGTGAACCTTATTTGACTTGGCAGATTTGCATGGACATACAGCAATGTGGACGCTACTCTAGGAAAATCGAAAAGATCATCTTACTAATAGTGTTTAACTTAGTCAGCAGGAAGACAAATGTGTTGGAACACGTTTGGTAATGAATTTAACATAAAACAGGGAATGTGATCACACACTTAATCATTGCCAAAGATGGAGACAGATTAATGATGCGTGTGTACATATACCCAGCACAAATGCCACTGAGAGATATACTTATAACTATGTTTTCAGTGAAATGTGCCTCAAGGGCTGGGAAAATAGCTCAATTGGAAAAGTGCTTCCCTTGGAAGCAGTGGGACCAGAATGCAGCCTTAAAAATGTACATAAGTCTCCAAGCATGGATACTTTTGTCATCTCAGTGCTAGGGAGACACAGAGAGGCAATCCTCTCGGACATGCTACCCTGCCAGACTAGTCTACTATTATTCAGACTAGCACCTGAGTAATAACACCCAAGATGGTCCTTTGTTCACTCTATGAAGGCACATATTTGCATTAAAGTAAAAATACACAGGAACTCATAAATAGGCATACATATAAAACGTGCTTCTATGTATGCACGGGGGTAAGTATTTACTTAGGTTGGTCACCTTTCATGAAGAGTTTTTTTTTTACCATATTTATACAAGAATGGACATTTTGCTTATATTTTATATATGTAAGTATAGAAAGACAGACAAAATTGGTAAATTATCTGCTTCTAAACATAACTTTGAACTGCAGAATATATCTACATGCATGTAAACCTAACACAAACAGGGAGAAACATCAGAATGTATTCTTTTACTAACTGTTTCCAAAGTTTGGTTCTGTTTCAGCACAGTTGGCCTCACCTGGGAACTTCATAAACATACAATATCTCAGGCCTACTAGGACCAACTGGATTTTAATTCCCAAGAATCAGCTAGCTGTGCACTAACAAGTCTGTTGGATGCTTATGATGTACACATCACCATGAATATGACTTTGTGTCAATGCATAGGACAGATTTCATACACACTTTATTTAGAGGGATATACACATGTGCCTAATGCTACCATGTGGGATTCATGTTGAAAATATTCATGAATATAATGCAACTACTCATTTATGTTGTGCAGATTAAGCAGTTGGGGGCTTAACTTTTTTTTTTTTTTGATAAATTGAAAGACTGCACTCACACACCTCATCCCAGCATAGGACAGAACTCAAATAGTGACATAGGAACACTGAATTAAAAAGATTCTAAAAGAAGCAAAGTACCAATAAGGCAAGTAGGGATCAGATGTCATCTCTCCTTCCATTAAAAAAAAAAAAAGTATTGAAACCAACCTAGCCACAAAAGCTTCAACCTACAACCTATTCTGCCTGCAAGATATGGTGGGACATTGGTGGCTCAGAACTTGTAAGAATGACCAACCAATCACTGGTCTAACTTGAAACCCATGTTATGTGAGTGAGCCCATGTCTGACACCTTCTGGGTTGCCAGAAATGGATATACCAGAAACCTAGAGTAGAACCAAAAATAACTAACCAAATAATAATAATAATAATAATAATAATAATACAATTAAATGATATTCTACTTTTCTGCTATACTCATAGATTGGTTTCTAGCCAAATTGTTATCAGAGGGGCTTCATTTAGCAATTTACGGGAGCATGTGAAGAAAACCAAAGGTAATCATTGGGGAGAGCTTGGGAAGCCCCAAAGAAAGGAGGATTATAGGAGGGGTCAATGATACCAGGAGAAAACATCCTACAGGATCAACAAAGCAGGACCAGTAGGGGCTCACATATACTGAAGAGGTAAAAGCGGAGACTGCACTGGTCTGAACTAGGTCCTCTGCATATATGCCATGGTTGGTAGCTTAAAGGTTTTTTTAGGACTCCTAGCAGTGAGAGTTGGGTGTTTTTTATTCTTTTTCTGCTCTTGGGACCCTTTTCCTCTCACTGGATTGCCTCCTCCATCCTTGATATGAGAGTTTGTCCCTAGTCTTAGTGCATCTTGTTATGCTGTTTTTAGTTGATAAAGCTGGGAGGCTTGTTCTTTTCTGAAGGGAAACAGAGATGCAGTGGATCTAGGGGAAAGGGCAGGTGGGGAAGGAACTGGGAAGCATGGAGGGATATATTTTATGAGAAAAGAATAAGTAGGAGAAAATATATTCATATTTTATTTGTGTGTATACATGTGTGTACATATGTACTTTTGAAGCTATGCTATGTGTGTGCAAGTGCCCTCAGAGACCAGAAGAGGGCAGCAAATCCCATGTGAGACACCTGACATGTATCCTGGGATCTGAACTTGGGTCCTTTGAAAAAAACAGGAAGTGCTCTTAATCTTCTGAGCCATCTCTCTGAGACGGTGCAGGTTTGAGGACTTGGGTCTGAGATCCAAGAAATTTCACCAAGTCTTTGTGTTTGAGGTATTCTTAAAACAGTATCTGATTTACTGTTAGCTACTCCATATTTATCAGATCAATTGATGTCAAGATTCTGTTTCTTTAGTGTGGTTTATGTTCCATTCTGCACTTTCTGTAGGATGCACCAAACATCCTCTAAATAGTCCTGTGTTTTCTGTTTTCTGTTTGCTTTGCTTGAGTAAAGTTCCATGTGGTTCCTCAACAGCATGAAATAAAAAGGGCCTTATGGGGATCCAGTGTGTATAAAGTGCCAAATGACCCTATTTTCTTGCACAATTTCTTGGCTGTCAACACTAGTTTGTTAATCAAAGATGATGAGGTCTTCCACATGTCCAATGCCCAATAAGATTACAAAGAGGTTTCTTAGAACAAGGCAGAGATTCATCTCCTACTTCTCATAACTTTCAGTTAAGTGTGAATACAAAAGATGAACCAAGCAAGTTCTCAGAGACGAGTAATGGAGAGAATGAGGAGAATGAATATACTGACACTGAGAAGTAGAGGAGTCAAGTGTTGTATGTGAAACTTCTGTTAGAAAATGCATGGATTATGATGACATTGACATAAAAAAAAACATTTTCAGAGAGAAGAAATCAGAGTACTTCATTGTACTATTTCCTTATATGACACATCATCATCATCATCATTATTGACAATTTACTCAATTTGTATCCCCATTATAATGCTCTCCATCATCTCCTCTCTGCCCCACCCTCCCTTCTTTTTCCTCCCCTATGCCTCTTTCCTTGTCCACTGTTGGTGGAAGACTTCTTCCCCTGTTGTCTGACCCTAGCCTACCAGGTTCCATCAAGACTGCATGGTCCTCTTCCTCTGTGGACTGGCTAGGTTGCCCCACCAGGGAAAAGTGATCAAGGAAAAGGCAACCAAGTTCATGTCAGAAAATGTCCGTTCTCCCCTTGCTAGGGAACCTACATGGACACTCAGCTGTCTATGGGCTACAACTGAGCAGGGGTCTAGGTCCATTCTATGCATCAATCTCTACAGTTCCCTCTAGTCTCAGCTTTTTTTTTCTGTTTTTCTTTTTCTTTTCTTTTCTTTTTTTTTTTTTTTTTTTTTTTTTTTTGCTTTGTTGGTCTTCTTGTGTGGCTCCTGTCCCCTCTATGCCCTTCTATATCTCTATATCTCAATTCTTCCTTAGGACTATCTGCACTCTCTTTAAATTTTTTTATTTATTATAATTTACTCATTTTGTATCCCAGCTGTAGCCCCCTCCTTCATCCCCTCCCAATTCCACCCTCCATTCCTCACTCTTCTTCTCTCATGCCCCTCCCCTAGTCTACTAATGAAGGAGGTCCCCCTCCCTTTTCATCTGACTATAGCATATCAGGTCTCATCAGGACTGTCTACATTGTCTTTCTCTGTGGCCTGGTAAGGCTGTCCCACCTCAGGGGAAGGTAATCAAAGAGCCAGCCACTGAGTTCATGTTAGAGAAAACCCCTGTTCCCCTTACTAGGGTACTCACTTGGAGACTGAGCTGCCATGTTCCCTTTCTTTTACTGCTTCCAGTGACTATCCTATACAGAAATCCATCAATGTAATCCACCATATAAAAACAAAACAAAAAAAAACTGAAAGGAAAAAACTACATGATCATCTCCTTAGATGCTGAAAACACATTTGATAAATCCAATACTCGTTCGTGTTTAAAGTCCTGGAGAGATCAGGGATACAAGGCACTTACTTAAACATAGTAAAGTTACTTATCTAAACATATAGCAAGCCTGTAGCCAACATCAAAGTAAACAGAGAGAAACTTAAATCAATCCCACTGAAATCAGGGACTCTCTCCATATCTCTTTAACGTAGTTCTTGAAGTCCTTGCTAGAGCAATTAAGACAATTAAAGGAGATCAAGGGAATTCAAATCAGAAAGGAAGAAGTGAAAGTATCACTGTTTTCCTATCTGAATGAGAATTAAGCTTCTTCCCTAGGGTCCTCCTTGTCACTTAACTTCTTTAGGTATTCAGCTATTAAAAACAAGGAAATCATGAAATTTGCTGGCAAATGGATAGAACTAGAAAAGATTATCCTGTGTGAGGTAACCCAGAAACAGAGAGACACTCATGGTAGCATGGTGTATACTCACTTTTTAACTGAATATTATCCATATTATATAAGCTAACACACTAAAATCTACAGACTTAAAGAACGTAATATGACATTTTGACTTAAATATTAATGTCCTTTGATGGTAAAGACATTGACATAATATTTATGTGAATATTCTGAAATGTTCAAATCATAACTAAGGCAGTAAATATGTACATGTTTGAGAGCTTACGCCTGAGACAGTGTATTCTCCCTGTTCTTACAACACTGTTCTGAAGTCTGATGAATAGCCCAACACACATGCATCTACTTATCAGAGGAACGGATGTCTCTATCATATGACTAGGGTTGCAGTACTGGAACACCAACAGCACCTATTCATCCAAAAATATCTGCTGACTTCCGAATAAGTACTAAAGATAGCCTTTCTCTGCAGGATTTAGCTCTCTGTGTCCTGACAATAAAAGGTACACATCCTGAACACCAGTGTGTGTGTCTGGATTTTAACAACATATCCCTCAAATGTGTCTTTCTTCTCCAGTTCATCTTCTGCACTGCCACTAGAATGAAGCTGGGAGATATAATGCATAAAAATCCACTAACTCAATTGAAATTTTACTTTCAGGGTAGCAATAAATATTTCTTTTCTTCATATATGTTTGTGTGTGTATGCCTCCAACAAGATTTAAAGCTAAATTACTCTTAAACTAAGTATTACTTATTTATCTGAAATTTAACAGCAGTTTATAGGACCATCCTTTTTTAGTTGCTTAGGCTGCCAATTTAATAATTCTTTGTATTCCATTTAAATATCTCATTTTTATTTCTTCTTTTTCTGAGGAATGGTCTCACCATGTGTCCCTGGCTGTCTGGGAAGTCACTTTGCAGACCAGGATAGCCTTGAACTTGCAGGGATCTTCCTGTAACTGCCTTCTGAGTATTGGAGTTAAAGGTCTATGCTACCATGCCTGGTTATTTTAATATTTTAAAATTATGTATATATGTATGTTCCTGAAAAAGTATTTGTGAAGATGGCAGTGTCCTCAGAGGTCACAGGAGAACATAGGATCCCCTGGAGGAGTAGTTATAGGTCATTGTGAACCACCTGACATAGGCTACAGGAGCCACCAAACACTGTTCCTTTGCTAGAGCAGTATGTGCTCTCAACTGATGAGCCATCTCTTCAGCCACACTCTCTCCCTACTCTGTAAAGCCCCAAACTGCTGGGTAGGACATTTATGGTCTTTGTTGGAAATGTCCTGCTTGTGTTCACAGGTTTACATTTCAGACATGAAAAGTCAGTGTGTGTATTATATAGGCACTTTGTTTGAGGCCCTGAACAGGACTGTTAATCCCATGAGTTTTGATTCACATTGTTGTCTGTTCTTTAAATGTTTTTTTTTGTGACCTTCAAAACACTTCATACCCCATCAAGTGTCACATCCTCTAAAATCCTCCATGTATCCTGGTCTGAGTGAATTTTCCCTATGCTATTGTAAACCTGAGCATCTTTCTGTCTGAGATATAACCATGCCATCTGTTATTTTCACCCTTTAATCTACATCCCCACTTAAATTTTGAACACCTTACAAAGGGAAAGTTACTTTTCATTCCCAAATTCTCAGATTCTTTTAACAGTGCATTAAAAAAAAAATAGATGTACCACAGTTTCAACTGAGGGGCATCTGGTCTGTTACCAGCTTCTGGCTATTAACAAAGCTGCTACAAACATGTTTCAGCAGATGTCCTTGTTGTATACTTGAGCATCTTTTGGATATATGCCTAGGGGTGGTATAGCTGGATCTTGAGGAAGCGCTATTCCTAATTGTCTGAGAAAGCACCAGATTGATTTCCAGAGAGGTTGTACAAGTTTATATTCCCACCAGCTTTGGAGGAGGGTACCCCTTTCTCCACATCCTCTCCAGCATGTGTTGTCACTTGAGCTTTTGATCTTAACCATTCTGATAGGTGTAAGGTGAAATCTCAGGGTTGCTCTTTGATAACCTCACCTTTCCTTACCAAGCCACAAAGGAAGACAATGCTGCCAGTCCTGATGAGACCTGATAGATTAGGATCAGAATAAAGGAGAGGAAGACCTCCCCTATCAGTGGACTTGGGTAGGGGCATAGGAGGATAAGGGAGACTAAGAGTGGGATTGGGACGAGAGAAGGGAGGGAGCTGCAGGGGGGATACAAAGTAAATAAAATGTAATTAATAAAAAATAAAATAAAAATATTTTTTAAAAAGAAACCAAGCGATAAATAAATAAATAAATAAATATATAAATAAATAAATAAATGAATGATTTTGAGTGAATGCACAAACATTAAGCCTTATGGGAGTGATTTATAAAGAAACATTAGAAAGGGATTACATATGCTAGAAAACACAAAGTTTGTATTTTATCCTAGTCTTCAAAAGAGAAAGAATGAAGAGCATTACATTGTGAGTGGATTGATTAATACTATGGGTAGTGCTTTCTGAAAGGCAGCTGTTGAGGTCAGCACAAGTACAGTGACACAAAATCAGCATCACTCATTTCCAATAGATTATGACACATTGACTATGTATCTCATTTTTTTTTTTTGCATTTCTTAGGAATGAAGTATATTTCAAAGCAAAATAGGCAGTTTTTACTGTATTTATATAATAAAGTAAAATATTTTATTGATTTCAAGGTCCCTAAAATAATTAGCAGAAATGGTGCCTCTGTGGCGTTGACATCATAACTCAAGACAGACTCACAGAACTTTTAAGCTACTCCTCACCTTCAGATATGCATTTTATTCATCCATCGACTTATCTTTTTTTAATTTAAATTTATTAGTTGAAAATTTAATACCTTATATAATGTATCTTGGTCATATTAAGTCCATGTAGAAATCTCTCTAGTACACCAAGAATGTCTTCCTCCCATCATGTCTTTATGTCCTTTCTTAATATGTGTTTACCAATGGGTCCTATCAGTGCTCCCATCTGTTGCACATGGATGTGGGTTTACCCATTGCAACACAGGGTGCCCATCAAGGACCACACCTCTGAAGAAAAGTGACTTCTCTCCAAGCAGCCATCAATTGCCAACATCTCCTAAGTTTGTGTGCAGTCTCTGTATTTTCATCTCTTTTCATGCTGGGATTTTAATTTCCCTGATGTTGGACAGTCACTGTAAGTTTGTATGTGCAACAGTCATGTACTCTCTAGAGGCAGTATTTCCCAACATTCCCTCCCATCTTCCAGCTTTTAAATGCTTTTGAACTGTTTCTGGTATTATTTTTGATCCTTAAAGGAAGAGTATGTTGTAGGTATTTATTCTACAACTGAGAGTACTCACAGTTATTTATTATAAGCCTTGTATCTCATTATAATGTTTTTTAGTAAGATATTTTCTCTGTGTCAGTCATGGTGATAGGGTATCTGAATTGTCAGCCATAGAGAGCAAATAAATATTTATCACCCTAATATTCAGATAGATTGGATAAAAAATGTCAGTATCAACAAATACTGAAACACTGAAACAAAGTACAGAAATGAACAAGTAACACGTAGACATATTCTATGTTGAGAGGTGTAGTTCTTACTCATTTCTACTGGGAAAGAAAATATTATTTTGTTTTGAAAAGTTTCAAATAACAAGAAATGTAAGCCTACCACAGAGGGCCTCTGAAAGACTCTACACTGCAGGGTATCAAAATAGATCCTGAGACTGTAGCCAAACTTTGGGTAGAGTGCAGGGAATCTTGGGAAAGAAGTGGGAAATAGTAAGACCTGGAGAGGAAATGAACTCCACAAGGAGAGCAACAGAACAAAATAATCTGGGTATAGGGTTCTTTTCTAAGACTGATACTCCAACCAAGGACCACTCATGGAGATATGTTAGAAACCCCTGCACAGATATAGCCTAAGGCAGTTCAGTGTCCAAATAAGTTTCCTAGTAAAGGGAACAGTGACTGCTTCTGACATGAACTGATTGGCCTGATCTTTGATCATCTGCCCCTCAGGGGGTTGCAGCCTTACCAGGCCACAGAGGAAGACAATTCAAACACTCCTGATGAGACCTGATAGACAAGGATCAGAATGAAGGAGAGGAGGACCTCCCTTATCAGTGGATTTGGATAGGGGCATGGGTGCAAATTGGAAAGAAGGGTGGGGTTGGGAGGGGAGGAGTGGGGGAACTACAGGTGGGATACAAAGTGAATAAACTGTAATTAATACAAATAAAAATAAAAGGAATGCTCAAAAAATGAAAGGTTTATAAATGTCAAAGTAGAATAACTTGCTGGGATGGGCATCCCTCACTCTAAGGAAAGTTGGCTGGGAAGCTAAGGTGTATTTATCTGAAATATAGACATGTGTACAGTGCTGAGGAGATAGCTCAGTAAGACAACTGCTTGCCTTTCAAGCAGGAGCTCCTGAATATAATTCCCACAATCTATGTAAAAACATTGATACATTGTAGCGTGCAACTGTAATCCCAGCATTTGGAACCTGGAGATAGGTAGTTGGGATTTGCTGGTCAGCCAGGCTAACCTTCTGAGCAAGTTCTAGGCCAACAAGAGAGCCTGTCTCTAAACACCAAGAACAAACCAAGACAGGTGATTTCTGAGGCACAGGATCCAAGGCACAGGATCTCTGGTGCACGCACGAGTGTGCCCGCGCTCACACACACACACACACACGTACACATAGGTATACACATACACATTTTTATTTTGAGGAGAATGTGAAGAGGATGTATTCAGTTTTATTTGCAGCACTCCTAGGAAAGGACTTTACTCCCTGATTTATTTTTCTTTTTGTCTCAGTGGAAGCGATGGGGTAATCTACTGACTGAAAGCTCACAATTCCCACACTTTAGACAACGAGTCATACATGGCAAGGCATAATGCTGAATTTACTTCCTATAAAAATGTTGATAATTAAATTGACAAAACTCAAGTTCAAACTATACTCAGCTGCTTGAATGACTTTCTTCCTAAAACATTTTAGAATCATGACATGCCCTTCTGTCACACTGCCAAATTAGTAAGTCAAAATATCCTACATCCAAGAACGGCTGCTGGTTAAATTAAGATCAAAGTGGGGAACTGGCAATTTGGCTCCATTTGTTGTCAGTCTGCGCTCATTTCCTTTGCACGAGCAATCTTGCCAAAAACACACAAGGAGGGTTAGGCTTCAAATGCACATCAGTCCTGATTGGATCCTCCCAGAAACCCATGCTGTACGCAGGAGTTTCAGTGGTTTATTAACACACAAGGGATGAACATCAGACATGAAAGGAAGTGGCTTGTTCAGCTACTGTCACAGAACGAAGGTCAGAATACAGCTGGATTCCTTGTTGGGGGAATTTTCCTGTTTGACTTGTTTATTTGATCAAATTGTTTCCTAAGACACAGAATGAAAACATGGGGGATATATTTATACCAAGGAGGAGAGGATACAAACAATGAAAAGGAAAAGGGAAACATAAACTTCTAGTCACCTGTCTATAGTTCATTAAATTGTGTACTATAGTAGTTTGATTATGTCCAAGGGCAGGTATTTACAAACAATCATTTTGATTCACAGTCATCATAATACTCTCACAAATATGAAAAATTTTATACCTGTTACCTCAATTCATCCCACAATTGTTGATTAAGTTCCCAAAGTAAGATAATATGCTATTTGCTGCAGTTACCTGTGAAGAATTAATTTTGTTAGCTCAACAATATCTAGTAACACATCTGGAAATGGCTGCAAGCAAGTTTCTGGACTGAGCTAATTCTAATAGAAAGACACATTCTAAATGCTGGCTGTATCAGTTCATGGTCTAGGTCCTGTACAGAATAAAAAGAAAAAAAAAAAAAGAACTAAGCTGAGCCCCAGCACCCACCCCTTCCACTTCCTGACTTTGGATGTGATATAATCAGCTGTCTTGAACCCACTGACATGCTTTCCCTCTCATGATGGAGTGGACCACCAAACTCTGAGACAAAGTCAACCTTCCTTTCTGTGCTTTTGTTAGACATTTTCTCATTGCAATGAAAACAGTAATAGACACTTTTTAAAAGAAATGCCAAAGGTGTCAGAGAAGACACCACAGGTCTTTTGAAGTCTTGTCCAGAACCAGCACATATTTTTATTCATTGTTTGTAAGCTTTCAATATATTATTTCATGAAATTAATTGTTGGAGAAGGAGACCATAAGTCAAATGCTTTACTCCTTCAGAGTCACAGTCATTAGAACCACTGAATTCATATTGGTACAAAGGGAATAAAAGTCTCACAGATTTATTTTTTAAACCAGACTTCTCTAGCATTTTTTTTTTGTTCTGGAAATAGAGAATGTATATTCTGAAATAGCTTTGTCCTCTGGAACCTGAAATAAGCAGCTGAATGGCTGCCAGCACACGCCTGGGGCTAGCTTTGGGAATCTGAAAGTCAAGCCTATCAGGAACACATCAAAATTCTATTAATCCTGGGAAAGCCATGGGTATGGAATTTTAATAGTTGAAAATAGGAAGTGCATTTGTCTTTGGTTGAAGTAGAATCCCTACTTCTACTCTGTTAAGCTTACAGAACAGCACCATTTCATGTAATTAAAAGAATCAACTTAAAGTATGATTGTTCTTGGATTGTGGAATTCAATAATAATGTGTGAGCTCTAAAATGTGCTTTAACTTCATTCATTGTTTCTCTGTCTCTGTGTCTCTGTGTCTCTGTCTCTGTCTCTCTCTCTCTCTCTCTCTCTCTCTCTGTGTGTGTGTGTGTGTGTGTGTGTGTGTGTGCATGTAGTGGATAGGTGGATGGCCTGTGTGCCATGTTACACAGGAAGAAAGAACAGACAAGAAAATAACACTGTGGAATTGGTTCTTTTCTTCCTTCTTTATGCTGGTTCCTTTTAATCAACTCAGGGTCAGTCTCAGGCAGTAAATATTATAACTCAGTGAGATTTCACCTATGTCCTCACCTTATTTTGAGACACTCTTACAAGGTTAAGACTCACCAAAAAAACCTGGGTACATCTAGCTAGGGAGACCCTCAGTTGATCCTGGATCTGTCTTACCAGTGCTGGGATTCAGGCACATTCAGTGTGCCTGGCTTTTTCATGTGGGTTCTATTGCTCAAATGCAAGTCCAAGGGCTTGAAAGGAAAGTATTTACCCAGATATTTTCTCAGCAGCCCAAAGTCCAGTGTACTTTCCAGGAGGAGCTCTGACAGAGAACTAGCAGGAGGGTGTTTTAACCTAGCTACTGTTGCTGGCATCTATTGCCAGTAACATCAATCCTGTGTGATAATAAGCACACTGACAAGAGTTTGAAAACAGAAATCTAAGAATCTTAAAAGTTTTCCTTAGTATCAGTTAAAACAAACATGAATAACAAACAAACAAACAAACAAACAAACCAAGACTGTAGCCCAAACATACAAACACAAAAGTCAAATGCTGATGTACTATCAGAATAATCACACCAACACAATTTCACATTCAGTTTTGAGACTGAATCCTGCCTTTGAGACACTGAGACCACAGAAGACTTGACATTCTTAGAGGATTACAAGAAAATAAGCACTGAAAACACTCCATGATTGTGATGTTAAATGGATCACTAAAATTACTGTGGCAGACAGACCACTGTATTTAGGATCTGCCAACCATGTTCAAATTGTGCTTAGATTGACACAGGTTAGAAAAACATGGGTAATATGAAGGGCCATACAAGGCCATAGGAGGTATGGGAGAGGAGAATGGCCATTGCAACAACAGAGGATCTGGCTTTCATGTCATACTGATCAAGTCAGGGAACTTTGGAGAACTCTGATGAAGCCCAAATTATTGAGGTGGTCCATGTTGTGCTACAGACACCCCCCAAAAAAGATGTCAAAAGCAACAAATAGACAATAGTTCCTTCTTGCCTAAATAGTGTGTAATCTTGAGCACTGCTCTACTCTTTCTACTAAACCTAAGGAGTGCCCAACATAAACTCAAGTTGCAACTGTGTTTACTATGCTTTTTTCCCTTTTCTGTCTTCTCCATGCGTATCTGGTGTGTGGATGTGAGTGCTTGCTTCAGCTCATGAGTGTGTGAGTGCACATTTGCTGTGTGCTGGCATGTGGAGGTCTAGAGGTTGAAGTTGGGACTCCTCTTCCACTTCTATTTTATGCTTGAGACAAGTTCTCAAAATTGAATCCAGAGCTCACAAATACTGCTGGTCTCACTAGCCAGCTTACTCCAGATAACTTCTCACTTTGCCTTCTGGAGCCATCCTGAAAGGAAAGTCACCACACCCAACCACTAATTATTTGGGTTCTGGGAATCTGAAATCTGTTCCTCCTGCTTGTAGTAGTATGTATTTAACTGTTGCAGTATCTTCCAGCCCAAAATGTCTTTAACTTGAATCTTATTTCAAACTATACTTAGAAAATTGTGAAAGTGTTTTTGTGTGAATCTCAACTTGACATGTAGCTTAAGAAACACCAAAATCCAGTATATGCATATTGTAAGTCCATCATGCCCTGCTCTCTCCCAGAAGTCAAAATGCATCTATCCTTTTTATGACTGCTTCTTCTAGTAATGTCTGTGCTATTGATCCACACTGATAATGCCTCTCAGTAAGTCTCCAGTTCTACTTCATACTGGAATTCCCTGAAATTCTCTTCTTCTCTGATGCTATGGCCCTTGCTTTTATCTGCTTGGAAGTCTGGAAGGGGAAGGAAACTCAAGCTACTGGGTACGCAGGCACTTATACAAATTGCAGCTATACCCTTAATGGCAGTAGTAAGATGGACTAGACTTTCATCTGCATTATTAGTCCAATTTGTAGCCCTAGCAAGTGAGTTACATCAAAATAGGGTAAGATCCAGCCCAATATAGTGCTCAAATTAAGCAGAAAAGGGAAGGAGCACTGGAGATGCTCAATAGGTGTGGGTACTGCTGCTGAGCCAGATGACCTGAATGTGATCACTAGAATATAGGACAGAAGAAGAAAACTGAGCTCTATGATCTTTATAAACAAACCTTGGCATGTGCACACCCTCACACATGGCAATTGGGGCATGCACATAAATAAATGTAAAAACAAAATAAAGAATAGACAATAAGCCTAAATTTGATTTCACAGCCAAGCAGATGCCTGCATTTGGGGGGAGGGAGGTTAAATTTCATACACAATATGTTTAGTGGAAAGAGAAGCAACACTAAAGAAAGCTACTTGCTTAGCATCTTCAGCAACACAGGTGGTGCAAGGAATGCATTCTGGAGAAGATACACAGAAAGAAAAAATAGTCAGTTGTAAACACAGTGAAAGAAACAGAGCAAAATAAAAGCAGTGAAACAAACAAAACCGGCACAGGAAGCAGCAATAGCGTGAAACTGCAAGGGCAGCAGCACTCATTTCAAGTGTCTAATTTCTGAGAAGTTCTCTGGACAGACATACACACAGATGGAGAAAGAGAGAGAGGGAGAGAAGAGGGAGGTGGAGGGAGAGAGAGAAAGGGAGACAGAGTGAGAAAAAGAGAGTGGAAGAGAGAGAGAGAGAGAATTGTTATATGACATGTGTCTGGTGTGGGCATCTCTGGAAGCCTGTTGTTCTCTAATGGCACAGAACTAGCCTTGACTAAACATTCATTAATCAGACTGGTGACTGTCCATTGTGTAAAGCATATGCCATATACACATGAGATTGTGAGTTCAAATCTCCAGAATTCATAGATAGCCAGAAAGGGCAGAGAACATCTGTAACCTTCAGGCTTTTACAGGGAGATGGGGCATGATGACAGGAAAACCTTAGAAACTCATGGGCAGGCCAGCCTGGTGTAAAATGCAGGTAACAGTATACACTGTCCCAGACAAGGTAGAAGGCAATGAGGCTGGAGTTGTCTTCTTTATGAATTCTCTGGTATGAGCACGCGCGCGCGCGCGTGCACACACACATACACACACACACACACACACACACACTGTCCAGCACAAGCTAGTACCTTTATAATTTTCTAGTTCAAGTTTAATCAGGAATTTCCAAATTTTACCTTAAAATAAAGCCAGAAATGCAACACATGTCATTCAGGTAGGGTCAGAATTGAGTTCAGGTGTACTCGATTCTAGAGCCTCACTTTTCTCAAAGCACTTTCTCATAGAGACCTTGGCAGTTGATTTTTGGAAGAAGAGAACAGCTTGGAATTGTCCAGTTGGAGGAAGCATGTCCTGGAGATAGCATAAACCTCCTATCTCAGGAGTCATTTCACCATGGAGATGGAAGCACAATTGCTGTCACTATGCAGATTTATTCATGTCTCCCAATAACAGTATGTGAGCAAGGGTGCTGTTCTCAAGCCTCAGCCATTTGCAGGGCTTTGAGGGAACTAGGCTAGCACATGCCAGCATGTGCAATTCTGTCTACATGCCAGGGTGGAGTGCTGCAGGAGGAGAAAAAAATTCAGGAAATGGAGGATTAAAAGATATAATTAGCTCTGTTAGGGGAATAAAGGTTTCAGTCTCAAGGATGATCAAACAAGGAATAAGTTTTTATTAGTATAAATTTTAAAATTTAAAATTACTCTAAGTAATAAGAAATGAGCAATAAGGCTACATCTTAAAACACAGTCATGCTAGGTGGCTCAGGCTAGTCTTAGACTCCAGGGCTCAAGTGAATCTCACAGCTCAGTGGCTAAATTAGTTGATGATGCATTGGCCTTTAAACTCAGCTGTGAAAACATTTTGAGAGTAGTTAAAACCATGGGCAATATTACAACAGAAGCTGAGTTGAAAAACATCAATATACATAATTATAAATATATAAGCCTTTACTCACATATGTATACATGATGAATCTACTTGTGTGGTATGTGTGTACATTTATTCATATGTAGTAAATGTGTATGAACACATATGCACATTTATATCTGAACACTTATGCCCACGGCATATTTAAATGCAAGATATTTAAGCATATAGCAAGAAAGAATAAACTTAAAAACCAAATTAGGGACTATAGTTAGGCTAGGTTGCCTAGCAACCTCTAATGTCATCACCTGCTGTTGCCTGGGGCTGGGATAAAAGACCCCAGTCTCTTACTTCTCTCTCTCCTCCTCCTTCTCCTTCTCTTCCTCCTCCTTCATCTTTTCTTGCAACTCCTGTTTGTCTTCCTTCCTGCTTTGCTCTCCCACACTGTCTGTCTCCCTCATGGCTCACTCATATTCTTTATCTTTTGACCTTTCCACAATGAACTTCCTTGTACCACACCCTTAATGCAGCATGTGATATTCATATCATAACATTCGTTGCTGCAACTAAGGGGTTATAATATATAAATTACACACTGTGGAACAGGTCTGGTACAAAGAGGTTTATTTAAGGGTGGAGTGGGAAAGAAACAGAAAGACAGTGGGAGAGCATAGGAAAAAAGAAATAGGGGATCACTGGAGCACCCTGAAAAACAAAGGCAGAGAGCTGGGGAACAGTGACTGCCCAGTCCTTTATATCTGCAGCTGGCCTGCCTTGCACCTGGCGGCAGGTAGTGGGATCAGGGATTGCTACACAACCTAACCACACGACTATGCTATAAACAAATGACGAGTTGTTCTCATTCAGAAATAATTAAATATAAAGCTGGTTATTTAAAATGTAATCTGTTAACTTCTAAAGTGAACATGGTTAGTTTTGCATGTATATGTGAAAATATACGTATTTTATAATAACTTACTCAAGTTGTTAATACCTTGCTCAAAACTGACAGGCTTGTAGGATATAACAGTAGAAATTACCAAACTGATGTTACTTATCGTCACACGTGTGGCTCTCCTCCATATACTTTTAAAAGTAATGCTGTAGGGATGCAGAAACATTCAAAAATATGAAGCAAATGAGTTCATGTTCATCAAAATCTAATACAGAAAGTAAAAGACGACACAGATTCTAGAATTTAATGCAGTTCAGCGTAAATAAAAGGAACGACTATGACCAGGTTTTCTTCAAAAACAAATGTGAGTGTGATGCACTTCCTTTTACACATATGTGGACATCTTTTCGGAATTACGTATGTGAGTGCAGGCATGTGGAGGCCCAATGTCAACACAAGAATTTTTCATTTCTCTGAACCTTATTCTTTGGAGGGTTGTGTTCCAGTTTGGGTATTAGGGTTTTAGAAAGTAGAGTTTCATTGTTGGATTTTGTTGGAGGTATACAATAATATTATCAATTCGTATTTTTTCATTGTTAATTTTATTTATTTATTTATTTATATTATTATTACACTTTATTAACTCTGTATCCCAGCTGTATCCTGCTCCCTCATTCCCTCCCAATTCCACCCTCTCTCTCTCATCTCCTCCCTGACCCTTTCCAAGTCCAGTGATTGGGGAGGAACTCCTTCCCTTTCATCTGACCTGTTTGATAAGGTTTCTTCAGGACTGGCTGAAATGTCTTCCTCTGTGGCCTAGCAGGACTGCTCCTCTCTTAGGGGGTAGAGAGGTCAAAGAGCCTGCCACTGAGTTCCTATCAGAAATATTCCCTGTTCCCCTTATTATGAGAAACCAATTGGTTACTGAGCTACCACAGGCTACATCTGAACAGAAGTTCTAGGTTATATCCATACATGGTCCTTGGTGGAGTATCAGTCTCAGGAAAGACCCCTGTGCCCAGATATACTTGGTCCTTGTGGAGTCATACTAACTCCCCTTTCTTTCATATGAATCCTTGCAGTCTGCTGAAGGTTTTGTTATGAGTCTTAGTATCTGCTTTGATACACTGCTAGGTAGAGGCTTTCAGAGGCCCTCTGTGGTAGGCTCCTGTCCTCCTACTTGTTTTCTCCTACATCCAATGCACATCCCATTTGTCTTTCTAAGTAAGGATTGATCATTTTACCCTGGGTCCTCTTTCTTGTTCATCTTCTTTAGGTGTATAGATTTAATTATGTTTATCATATCTTAGGTCTATATAAGTGAGTATATACCATGTGTGTCTTTCTGCTTCTGGGATACCTCACTCAGAATGATCTTTTCTAGATCCCACCATTTGCCTGCAGATTTCATGATTTCCTCATTTTGATTGCTGAGTAGTATTCCATTGTATAAAAGTACCATAATTTCTGTATCCATTCCTCCGTTGATGGACGTCTGGGTTGTTTCCAGGTTCTGGCTATTACAAATAAAGCTGCTACAAGCATGGTTGAGCAAATGTCCTTGTGTACTTGAGCAAATTTTGGTTATATGCTTAGGAGTGGTATAGCTGGGTCTTGAGGAAGAACTATTCCTAATTGTCTGAGAAAGTGCCAGATTGACTTCCAAAGTGGTTGTACCAGTTTACAATCCCACCAGCAATGGAGGAGGGTTCCTCCTTCTCCACAACCTCTCCAGCATGTGTTGTCATTTGAGTTTTTTATTTTAGCCATTCTGATGGGTATATGGTGAAATCTCAGGGTCGATTTGATTTGCATCTCCCTGATGGCTAAGGACGTTGAGCATTTCTTTAAGTGTTTCTCTGCCATTCTCCATTCCTCTACAGATAATTCTCTGTTTAGCTCTGTACCCCATTTTTTAATTGGATTACTTGATTTGTTGCTTTTTAACTTCTTTAGTTCTTTATGTATTCTGGATATCAGCCCTCTGTCAGATATAGGGTTGGTGAAGATCCTTTCCTAGTCTGTGGGCTGTCGTTTTGTTCTGAGGACAGTGTTTTTTGCTTTATGGAAGCTTTCCAGTTTCATGAGGTCCCATTTATTGATTGTTGCTCTTAGAGCCTGTGCTGTTGGTTTTGTGTTCAGGAAGTTGTCTCCTGTGCCACTGAGTTCTAGACTCTTACCCTAGGATTAACATTGTGAAAATGGCCATCCTGCCAAAAGCAATCTACACATTCAACACATTTCCCATGAAAATAGCAACTCAATTCTTTACAGACCTTGAAAGAAAGATTCTCAGCTTCATATGGAAAAACAAAACAAAAAAAAAACCAGAATCTCCAAAACGATCCTGTACAGCAACAGATCATGTGGAGGTATCTCCATCCCCGATCTCAGATCTCAAGCTGTACTACAGAGCAATAGTAATAAAAACTGCATGGTATTGTCATAGAAACAGAAAGGAGGATCAATGGAACCGAATAGAAGACCCAGAAATAAACCTACATGCCTATGAATACTTGATTTTTGACAAAGAAGCCAAAACCATTCAATAGAAAAAAGACAGCATCTTCAGCAAATGGTGCTGGTCCATGTGTTGTAATGGATGTCTACATACAGAAAAATGTAAATATATCCATATTTACCACCCTCCGCAAAACTAAAGTCCAAGTGGATCAAAGACCTCAACATAAAACCAGATACTCTAAATCTGTTAGAAGAAAATGTGGGGAAGAGCATAGAATTCAATTTATATTTTAAAAACAACAACAACAAAAGGTCAGCAATTTGGAAGAGAACCAAGTAAAGCATGTGGGAAGGTTCAGAAGGAGGAAAGGAAACTGCAAAATGATACAATTTTATTATAATTTCAAAACAAAAGAAATAATTAAAATAAACTTAAATAATACATTAAAATAAACTTAACCCTATTTAAATTTAGACAAATTTAAATAAAATGACAATTTCTAATAATAAAAAATTAAAATCACAAAACACTATGTTTTATCTATAGTTAGCTTTGAATCATCACAACAATGCCAAGCCCTCCTCATTTCTGTCCATAATTCATAAGCCTTTGTATCAGTACTTGCCTCATGTAAGAGGTTTTATTTAAATGAATATTTTCATCACTGTCTCTTCTATCCTTCATGAATTTAATTTTGTCTTATAGATGGGCTGAATCTTCTGTTTTGTTTTAGATATTCCCAATTGTTTTCCATATGCTGGTCCTGCGAGGAATATCTACATTGATATTCTATCTATCTTAACTAGGCTGGTACTATAGCTATCCAGCAAGAACCCAAAGTACCACAACACATACAGAAAGAGGCAGAAGTTACCGTGTGATGTTTCTTCACACATGTAGAAGAAATGGGAGTCTGCTAATTAAATTTCTGTTGATGTGATATGAATCATGACCGAAAGTGAACAAAAGCACCTTGTGCAAAGACAGAGTTTATTTTAGCTTATATTTTCAGGTCACAATCTATTGGAAAGATAGAGTAGGAGTGAAGCAGAAACTATGAATTAATTCTGCTCACTGACTTGCTCCCTGGTTTATGCTCAGCTGTTTTATTATTTATTTATTTATTTATTTTAATGTAGCTTTGGCCCTTCTGCCTAGACATGGTGGACTGGGCCCTACCTCATTAATCATTAATCAAGACATGTCTCTCACAGACATGGTCCCAGCCAGTCTGATTGAAGCAGTTCTTCTGATCAAGTTCTTCCTTCCCTGGGAGTCAAGGTCGGGTCAAATTGACAAGAAAAATTAACAAAGGCAATGCATTCACCGATTATTGTTCAATTGGAAAGAAACTGTGTTTGTGAGTCAAAGTGAGGCAACACCCAGGAAGAAATGAACAAAAAGGCTATGGTTCCTCTGCAGTTTCTAAAGGGGCCTCACCTATGCACTCTAACTCTGGTGAGTGATGGTATTCAGGTGTGCTGTGTGCACGCTGCTAAGTCAGGTGGAATGGTTTTGGAAATCTGCATCAGTTCAAAGTGCTGCTGATGTGTACATCTTCTGGAAAGCTATAGACTTTTATCTTAAGTCAGGTAGGACACAAAGGACAAACCAAAAAGATGACTGAGCCCAATTCTAGCTTAATGGATCACTGAAGTTTACTGGAGTTACTTATAGGAGAATGAGTGACATGTAGCTGCATCACTAAAAAGCCAACCCAGCATGACCAATGACTCCCAAAAGCTGCATCCCTAGTTATGTCTGCATCACTGTGCATAGCTTGCAGACAAACTGGCAAAAATAAGACCTCTTTCCCCCTGCATCTGCTACTGTTTATGTAACCTTGGGGAGAGGCTCTGTTAATCTTGTCAGCTTCAGGGGGCTTCTTTAGACTGGTGAATTTCACTTACATTATGAGTGCTAGGAACCTCCATTCTCTCTTTAGGAATTGGATGTGTTGTTTAATTAGATGAAATAGTTACACAGGATATTGCACAAATATTGGTTTATACCTCAAAATCCCAATTCTGGGATTTTGGGATTAATAGAAAATATAAAAGTGTTTGGTTTGTAGTTATGCTTTGAACATTTTTTGTGTGTCCTCAAAATGCCCCTGTGATTGTTGATATAGTCCACAAGGCCTTTAGAGTGACTGTTAAATCTTTAAGATGGAGTTTAACAGGGGTTGTTCTTGAATATGAAAGTGAGTAATCATTACTTGTGTGGGCTTTGTATTTTCAAGAGAAGAGAAGAGTTTTACAAAGTATAAGGCTGACCTCAAAGCCTCTAGTCTCTTAAGACACTTTCCTGTGGTCTTCTGTGGTATGCAAAGCACCCCTGGCCAGACACTATCATTGTGACTCAAAACTCTTTATAAAATTTACTTGCACCATTTTTGTGTTAAAAATCAAAGTAATACAGCTTGGGCTTTGGCAAGAAAAAATCTTAATTAAGTGGTAATAATTCCCACAGCCACTTTCATTTGTTTGCAGTCTGTTTAATTATGGAATGTTGATATTCTTATGACATAGACAGGATTAAGTGTTTCCAGTAGCTTTCTCTGTGTGTTCTTAGTTCTCTCCTGGGCAAGTTAGAATTAAATCAAGGGACTACCTGTTCTGCCCTTCTCCTCCTCCAACTAAGCCTGTGTGATATTGCTCCACATTCTCCCCAACACCCCTTTCTCCTCAGTATTGTATGAATGAAGAGTTTTGGTCACAAACACAAACTGTGCCACTAAGGAGTAAGAGACTTTATGCTTGACATAATTGCTTCAATGCAAATGAAATCCAGAGTAGAAAATGCTAAGAGGGTGAGATAGTTTGTGTAGTGTGTTTTTTCCTTCTGCCCTGCTATTTCTAGGCCCATGCGGACTATTCCTTTGCTAGATCTTATTGGTACTGCCACTTCCGAAAGTGCTCAGTTTCCTGTCTTCCAGGAGTGTGAAATATAAACGCAGAGTTTCAGTTCTTGTTTCCTCAAATTTAAAATGAGAAACTGTTGGGAGAAGGAAGCCAATTGTCCCACGCTAGCCAATATAGCAGAACTGTTTTAACGCCTTTTGAAAGGGCAAGGATGCTATCTAGGAGAGCAAATAATTAACCTTCCAAAGAAGACAATCTGAGTTAGATTCTATGGAATTAATATGAATCAAAGTTAGGCACGGCATGGTGGCGCACATTTGTAATCCCAGCACTGCTGAGGCAAATTCCCTGGACTCACCTACTTGATGATTTCAAAACAAAGAACCTGTCTCAAAAACCAAATTGGGTGGTGTCCTAAACAATGACAACCAATGTCATCTTATAACCTCTATGCACATGCACAAACGTACATAGGCACTTGCATTTCGCACACACAGACATACATATATATTTTAGCCATACATTAGCATACACAAATGCAGCTGTACACAGTTGCATACACAAATGCAGCTGTACACAGTTGCAGACCCAAATTCTCATACCAGTTATATACAGCTATTGTTCTATCTCTATTACACCAAGTCGCTAATGTATTCTGATCATATATCTAAAATAATAAAAGCAACTACAGTAACCGTTAGAAATAAGAATAGAGTCTTCTTAGATGGATTTATTTTCTTCCCCTTCTCTTCTGCTTTTCTTGCTCCTCCTCTAAGTTCTTCTATTATTTAAAAATAATAATAATACACACATCTTTTAATTCCCAGGTTTGCCCTTGACTGACTTAAGGTATTCTTTGTTTTTCTTTAACAAATTTCAAATATCAACAATTAGCATACAAATAGGTACAGTGATATAAAATTATAGTGCCAATATATGGGAAGCTAAGGCATTAGACCAGCTTAGGTTAGGTAGAAAGATGTTGTCTCAAAAGTAAAATGAATGAATAAATAGGTGTATGAATTATTTTTAATGATCACATGGTTTTAAGGGAGTTCTTTGCAGCGCCTAGCAGTCCAGAAATGGATCTGGGGTGGTCTTCTGGATTGTTAGAGGAACTTCAGCTTCCAAAGCATCAGATCTATGGTTATCCCCTGAGGTTCCTTATATAGACAGATTCCTGTCTATATAAGCTGCCTGGGAACCACCTAACTGGAGACATAAGGCACAATCTGTTTTTCAGTGACCATTGAGTGTCTGAGTTGGAGAGAAAATACATGATAATAGAACCAATTTCTTCATACAAAGTCTGGTACTTTCTATTTATTCCATTGAAAATATGTGAGAAAATACATGTTTTTGTTTTGGAAATTTTATGCAGTACTGAGGAGAGTGAGAGTTTATTTAAAAATATTTTGTAGTTGACAATTCCCCATGAAAGCAAAATTGAAATTATCACATTAAAATGGACACTGAAGTGTAAACGGAACTTTTGGAGGACCTGAGGGTGGAACTAATAGTAGAATGCTTGCCTAACACACATGGCACTGAGGAATCCATCCCTACCCACTCCACACAGGTATTAACAGCTTCTGATTTCATAATACAGTTATGTGTAGAATTATATCAGAGACCGCTTTTCCTTCTAGTCAGAATCAACAGTTTTTAACTAAATTACATATGGTTTCATAAACACATGAACTTTACAGTGAAGGATTTTAGAAGGCAGTGAAAGCCAGATGTGACCCCAGTGCTCCTAGTAGAGATTTGGAATGTACTGTTTGGATAAAAATAGATATGTTAGAATTAATTTGTAAAATTAAGTGTGAAATGTATTGCATTGGACAGTTCTAGGAGATGGTTTCAGAATGTTTGTTCGTGACCTTAGAGTAAGTAATACATTTCTCTGTGATCTTTGAATTCACCAGAGAAGAGTGTTAAAAATAATGTGCAAGGCTGAGCCCGCATCCTCTGTTTACTCAGGCCATGTTCCTGCAGGTATTTGCCCATATCTTCAACTAGAGAGGATATATGGAATCATGAAAGAGACAGGTATATGAGCATATCTATAAGTGAGTACCGAGAGTGGGTGACTTGAGGTTAGAAGGTCACACCAAGTGCAGCCAGCGCCTTTCCAGGCTTTGAACCCAGACTGGCTCAAAAGGAGAAAGCCAACTGAGCACCAGCATTTTCATTTTATAGTTGCTAACAGTGGGTGCAACCAGCTGTCTCATGCTGTTGAAGCTATGCCTTCCCCTCTCTGATGGACATTTCCTCCAAATTTAAGCCAACACAAACCATTCTTTCAATGAATTTCTTTTTTAAGTATTTTGACACAGGAAATGGTAAAGTAGCTAATACAGAGTACAGTATAAAAGAAGAGGCAAGATGGGGGCATAGACATATTGACAGTGTACCACGTGGACTTAGCTGATTACTGGGTTTTGCTTGCTCACCTATAGCATTCTTCTATATGCCACAATTTACCACAATCTCTCTATTCTCTCTCTCTCTCTCTCTCTCTCTCTCTCTCTCTCTCTCTCTCTCTCTCTCTCTCTCACACACACACACACAAACCAGGAACACAGCAAAACTTGACCTGATTTCCATTTTCTATTTTAAGAATACTGAGAAAGAGAATTAAAGATAGTCTGTGGTAGGCTCCTGTCCTGTTACTTGTTTTCTCCTGCATCCAATGTCCAACAGTTATCTTTCTAAGTGAGGATTGATATCTTACCCCGGGCACTCTTTCTTCTTTATCTTTTTTAGGTGTACAGATTTCAGTGTGTTTATCCTAGATCTAGTACCCATTTATAACTGAGTATATACCTCGTGTGTCTTTCTCTTTCTGGGATACTCAGGATGATAAAGACTCTACCTAGCATCAAAGCAGATACTGAAACTCATAACCAAACCTTCAGCAGAGTGCAGGGAATCATATGAAAGAAGGGGGAGTTAGTTTAACCTGGAGAGGACAGGAGGTCCACAAGGACCAAGTATAACTGTGCACAGGGATCTTTTATGAGACTGTATCTCTAACCAAGGTCCATGTATGGGTATAACCTAGAACTTCTGCTCAGATGTAGCCCATGGTAGCTCAGTATCCAAATGTGTACCCTAGTAAGGGGAACAGGGACTGTTTCTGACATGAACTCAATGGCTGGCTCTTTGACCTCCCTCCCCAACCCCTCGAGGGAGGAGCAGCATTGCTAGGCCACAGAGGAGGAGTTTGCAGACAGTCCTGAAGATACCTAATAAGCTAGGGTCAGATGGAAGGGGAGTAGGACCTTGCCTATCAGTGGACTGGGAAAGGGGCAGGGAGGAGATGAGGGAGAGAGGGTAGGATTGGGAGGGAATGAGGGAGTGGGCTACAGATGGTATACAAAGTTAATAAATATTAAAAAATAAAAAAAAATTAATTAAAAATAAAAAATAAAGATATTCTGTAGAATGAATAAACCAGTAATTGGAATTAGTTGCATGGGAATTTGGGATCCCATAAACCCTATAGCCATCTCTAGGACAGAGCATCTTTGTCAAACCAAGCACACAGATCATTCCCAATGCAATGCCACTGCAGGAAAAGATTCCTCTGACATTGAATATTTGGAGCTCCATTTTTAACAGGTGCCTCCTGTTAATTAGCTTGAATTATTTGTACAAGCATAAAGCTACACAGACATGCAAATTAAGTAAAGTAGAAGCCTATCAGAGCAAGGGAAAAGAGGGATGAGTGAGCACTAGCCAAAGATCTGCCAGACAAAGCCTTCACTACTGACTATGTAAGCCCATTAGCTGTGAGAGCCCTCATTATGCCTAGAGGATGAATGTACACTCATACTCACACCCAGATTCCAGATGTAAATGAGTGTGACAAGCTTCAAGCTTTAGATTATTAAACATGATTTAGGTTCTCCCTGGCTCTAATGAGAACTGCGTATAGTTGTTATTATAAAATCTCCCACATGATACTTTAATCAGGATTATAGCACATTCATTTAAACAAAACAACAGTCCGTGTAATTCAATCCATGCCATGTTTACAGAAGCACAGATGGTAACCCACAGGACTGGAAGAGTGGAAACACAATGAGCACACCTCAGGCTGAACAACTGGCTGTTTTGGTTTTTTGTTTTGTGGGGGACCATTAGCATTCACATTCCAGCCAAAGTGTACTGTGGGATTTGGAAGTTTGGAGAGTGCCACATTCAAATCTCTCTCTCTCTCTCTCTCTCTCTCTCTCTCTCTCTCTCTCTCTCTCTCTCTCTCTCTGTGTGTGTGTGTGTTTGACTAGGCTTGCAGAGAAGAAAGTCTCAGGGGTGCCCCCAATTCCACCTTCTTAGCACTCTTACTTTAGTTTTGTACTATCTCACCTGAATTTGTGTTATGGGATTTAAGGGATGGAACTCAGGTCACATTTACACAGTGCGTACTTTACCAACTGAGCCTTCATTCCAGCCTTTCTTGAATTTGATTGAATTTCCACATTCCTAATCCTCTGAACACATATTAGTTCACACAAGTAAGCCAGTAGGCAGCATTTGAAAGTCGTAGGAAGTATGCGGGAGGATAAGGGGGCACGGCAATGAAATGAAGGGGGCACACAGGCTGCATGGAAAAAGCCATTCAGTCCATAGTTCCATATAATTGGAGAATATTTACACTTTTTTTTCAATGCAGTTTATTCAGGAACCTTGAACAATCCTCGGACCCTGGGGAAAGCCAGCCCGCAGCTTAAATAGCCTCTGGGTAGCCAACCTCAGCATGCCACGTGGGCAATGCAGATAGGTCCACATACATGGAAGCAAGCCAGATCCTCAGCCTTAGCCAAATGTGGAATTGTTTGTGACAGAGAGCACTCACCATCGGGAAGGAGGAAGGCGGAAACCAGCTCCATCTTTGAGGCACAGCATTCCGCAGCTCTCTACAGTTCCCCCTTTTTGTTTTAGACGCATCAGGCAAGAGTAGAGGTCTGATCTCTGATATTAGAAATAAATTGGGACTTTGTACAGATGTTCATTTAGGTGTCATCCACCCAAAGAGCATCAGACCCGTCCGATACCTTTTTCTCAAAGGCGGGACCTGGGGCATCAACCCGCATGCAGTCAGACATGCTCTTCTCTGGGTCCAAAGTGGCTGACCCTGAGTGCAGTGCTTAGCCTCGCATCCTGAGCATAACATTTTAGCTTTTTATGGTATCCAACCATGCTTGGGGAGAATGTCCTGCAATATGCTGGACTTTGAGTCACTAGCATATAACATGAGAATTTTTCCTGTGCTGCAAATCTGTCTAAACAATTGTCGAGCTATATTTTAGGTAATTGGACTGGAGAATTCGATACTACGATGGAGCAGCTGAGAGTGGCCATTGTCACAGTAAATTCTACCAGGGTGGACGCAGGACTAGCCACAGGATTATCATCATGGATTGCTGCAGCCATGAATCATCTGAAGGAATGGGCAGGCATGGGTGCGTTAGCAGGCCTTCTGGTGTTGGTCTCCTTGGTTTGCCTGTGGTATATATGTAAGATTAGAGTCTCACAACAGTGTGATGCAGCCATGATCATTCAGGCCTTTAGAGCCATTGAATATTTACACTTTTAACGAAAAATATTGGATTTAAAATACTTGAAACAATCTGATTGGCCTGCTCTTTGATCACCTCCCCCTGAGGGGGGACCAGCCTTACCAGGCCACAGTAGAGGACAATGCAACCACTTTTGATGAGAACTGATAGACTAAGATCAGAAAGGACAGGAGAACCTCCCCTATCAGTTGACTTGGGGAGTGGTATGCATGCAGAAAGGGGAGGGAGGGTTGGATCGGCAGGGAGGAGGAAGGGGCTTTGGGGAGATACAAAATGAATAAAGTGTAATTAATAAAAAATTAAAAAAAATAAAATTGGAAAGTATCATAAAAAAATACTTGAAACAAGAGTAGCATATTTTACCTTATGGGTTATCTATAAACTACTGCAATTTGAGGACTTTAGCTTTGAGTGTAAACATTTCCTGATTAAATGTTGAAATTCTTCTGATACAGAACCAGAGAAATAGACAGATAGATGATGGATGAACAGATAATAGATAGATAGATATTAGTTATAATTTTCCCTCAGTACATACTTCAATTAACACAACTGACATATATTTGTGGAGTAAATTAAAGTATGATACCAATGGTTTTACTGGAATTGACAAAAAGTTCATTCAAACATATCAGCTGTAAGTAAGAGAAAGGACTTTCCCCTCCAGACAATTTCCTGCCATTCTTCTAGGAATAAGAAAGAGAAGTTGTCAAAAATAGTTAATTCATACTAATCAGCAATGAGATTATCAATGGAAATGTGTCTCAGTTTCATAGAGAGAGATGGAGGTGTAGTAACTAGATGGTTGCATCATTACTCCTTAACATTGAGTTTGTGTAAGACATTCTATTTAATAAGCATTTTATATAATAGTAAAAACATACACTTTTACATGGTGAAAAAAAGAAGCTGTGGCCTGAGGATGTCCCAAGGACATCCTTCATCCTTCCTTCACAAGGATGAAGACTAGATTTCGGATTCTCAGAACAGGGTTAATGCACAGCATGTATGGTGGTAGGCTGTGGTCCAAGCACTTAGAAATCCTGGTAACTTCATGATTTCCTTGTTTTTAATAGCTAAGTAGAATTTCATTGGGTTAATGTACTACAATTTCTGTATGTTTTCTTTGATTGAGAGACATATAGATTGTTTTCAGATTCTGGCTATTATGAATAAAGCTGCTGTGAACATAGCTGAACAAATGTCCTTCTTGTATAGTGGAACATCTTTTGGGTATACGCCCAGAGGTGGCATAGGTAGCGCTATTTCTGGATGGAACTAGAAAAGATCCTCCTGAGTGAGGTAACCAGAAGCAGAAAGACACACATGGTATATACTTATTTTCCAGCAGATATTAGCCATACAATATAGGAAAAGCATGATAAAATCTACAGACCCAATGAAGCTAAACAACAAGGAGGAACTTAGGTAGGCTGCTTAAATCTCATTCAGAAGGGCACACAGAAGCAGTTGAAGAAAGGGAACTGGAAGAGAGCCTACCACAGATATCCTCTGAATGACTACACCCAGCAGATGCAGAGACCCACAGCCAAACTTTGGGCAAAGCACAGGGAGTCTTATGGAAGAAAGGGGGAGGAGGATAAAAGGACCAGGAGGGAACAGGAGCTCTACAAGAAGACCAACAAAGCCCAAAATTCTGGGCACAGGGTGGCTGCAGATACTGAAGCATTAACCCAGGACCATGCATGGGAAGGATCTAGACCCCTTACTCAGATGCAACCCATGGGCAGTTCAGTCTCCAAGTGAGTTCCTAATAAGGGGAGCAGGGGCGGTCTCTGACATGAATTTGGCATCACTGCCTCCCTGGTAGGGTGGCCTTATTAGGTCACAGAGGAAGAGGATCCAGGCAGTCCTGATGATACTTGATAGGCTAGGGTCTGATAGTAAGGGTAGAGGACTCCCCCTTTTCAGTACACGAGGGAAGGGAGATAGAGGAGGAGAGGGAGGGAGAGTGGGACTGGCAGGAAATGAGGAAAAAGGCTACAATTGGGATATAAATTGAATAAACTGTAAATAATAATAATGATAATAGTAATAATAAAGAATTAAAGAATTCTTGGAGTAAGATACAGGCTAGGTATCTTACTATGGTATCTTACCTGGCTAGGTACAGGCATTGATGAGTTCTGGGATAAACTGAATGACATTGCCTCAATGAATACAATAAACAGCATCTGAGAAAGATTACTAACACTGACTTCAGGCCTTCATAAGCAGATGTGCATGCACGTCTGCATGTGAACTGACATGCACATATGTACTTCACTTAAACACACATAGAAAAGCAGATATATATTAAGAATATAAATTGTGGCAGAGATTAAGCTTATAAATCCAAATTCCTGCAATTACTGAATCAGATTCTCTATATCTTTGATGTCTTTACACACAATTTAATTCTCAAAATGTTATATGAGCTACACAATATTGCACATACTGTTTTTTTTTTTTCAATGCAGTTTATTCAGGAACATTGAACAATCCTCGGACCCCGGGGAAAGCCAGCCCACAGCTTAAATAGCCTCTGGGTAGCCAACCCAGGCGTGCCACGGGGGCAATGCAGATAGGTCGACATACATGGAAGCAAGCCAGATCCTCGGCCTTAGCCAAATGTGGAGTTGTTCCTGACAGAGAGCACTCACCATCGGGAAGGTGGAAGGCGGAAACCAGCTCCATCTTTAAGGCATAGCATTCCGCAGCTCTCTACAGTTCCCCCTTTTTGTTTTAGACGCATCAGGCAAGAGTAGAGGTCTGATCTCTGATATTAGAAATAAATTGGGACTTTGTACAGATGTTCATTTAGGTGTCATCCACCCAAAGAGCATCAGACCCGTCCGATACCTTTTTCTCAAAGGCGGGACCTGGGGCATCAACCCGCATGCAGTCAGACATGCTCTTCTCTGGGTCCAAAGCGGCTGACCCTGAGTGCAGTGCTTAGCCTCGCATCCTGAGCGTATCATTTTAGCTTTTTATGGTATCCAACCATGCTTGGGGAGAATGTCCTGCTTCAATGGCTGTAAAGGCCTGAATGATCATGGCTGCATCACACTGTTGTGAGACTCTAATCTTGCATATATACCACTGAAGAGGGACTGCCTCTGACATAATCTGATTGGCCTGCTCTTTGATCACCTCCCTCTGGGGGGGGAGCAGCCTTACCAGGCCACAGTAGAGGACAATACAGCCACTTTTGATGTGAACTGACAGACTAAGATCAGAAAGGAGAGGAGAACCTCCCCTATTAGTGGACTTGGGGAGTGGCATGCAAGCAGAGGGAGGAGGGAGGGTGGGATTGGGAGGAGAGGACGGAGGGGCTTATGGGGGGATGCAGAATGAATAAAGTGTAATTGATGAAAAATTTAAGAAAAAAGGGAAAAAATAATTTAAGAACCTTAAATGACTTTCAAAATTGGAGGAAAACATGGAGTTAGTTAATTGGCATGGAGCACGTCTCACCCCTGGGGGCAATGGTCTCCTGAACCTACTCAGACCTTGGACACCACCATTGCTAGTTCTAGAACTGACGCAGGATGTTCCAACGAGGGGTTAAGGCTTCTCATAATATTTCCTATAAGCCCACACCTGTTTGTCTATATCCCCCATTTTTATTCATTATTAGCCAGATAGAGCCAAGTAATTGTGGTAATGATACTTGCTTTTTTGCCCAATGCTGGAATGCTAGTAAATTTAGGTATGCCCTGGTTACTCGCATGCCTCACTGGGTGCCTGTGCCCATTGATGCCCCTCACGCTATGACTCTCTTCAGACAGAAAAGGGATCTTGGAACTACAGCCACCATTGTTACTACCATCTCATTGACGGCTGTTGGAGCTACCACCAGGGCATTAGCCATGAGTCATACTGGGCAGACTGCTCAGACCCTGAATAATCATTTAGCCAATGTAGCTCATGCCTTAGTTGTACATAAAGGAATTAATGCTCAACTAAAAGGAAGCTTGATGGTGTTCAATCAGAGGATTGACCTCTTGCAGGAGCAAATTGATACCCTATGGCAAATCGCTCAACCTGGCTGTCAATGAAAGTATGCTGGACTTTGTGTCACTAGCATACAACATGAGAATTTTTCCTGTGCTGCAAATCTGTCTAAACAATTGTCGAGCTATATTTTAGGTAATTGGACTGGAGAATTCGATACTACGATGGAGCAGCTGAGAGTGGCCATTGTCACAGTAAATTCTACTGGAGTGTACGCAGGACTAGCCACAGGATTATCAACATGGATTGCTGCAGCCATGAATCATCTGAAGGAATGGGCGGGCATGGGAGTGTTAGCAGGCCTTCTGCTGTTTTTTTTTTTTTTTTTTTTTTTTTAATTCTTTCAAAAAGTAAATGGTCCCGATGGGGCTTTAGTGACATGACAAGATTGTACAACAACAACAAAAAAATCTGACTGTGTAGACTGGGACTTAAAGTGATGTGATGTTTGACTCAAATAAGATCAGGTCTTTTCCTTGGAAAACAAGGGCTGCTCTGTTATTCTCATCATACAATGACTCCTGTATGTACAGTAATGAGGCTCCACAAAGCATCTACACTTCACAGTGAAGTGCAGTCCTGATGTACATCATATAGGTATTAATCAGCTGGAGAAAGGTTACAGCTTGAGGAGAAACTCCCTCCCTGTGTGACACCATCCCCTTGTTCTCACTGTTTAGACACTGTTTTCATTCTGTTGTTCCAACTCCTGGTACACACACACACACACACACACACACACACACACACACACACAAACACACAAAGTCCTACTCCTACATAAAGTAATTCAGAGCAAACCTTAGCCTTCTTTTTCTTCAGCGAAGCCCTGACTTTACAAGGTCTCCCAAATGAGCTGAGGGACATCTAAACAGCATTGTTAAACCCTGTTTGAAAGCTTTCAGTAGCTGTGTATTATATTTAGGATGACATTCACATTTCTTCATGTGACTTCTGTGGCTTTTTGTGATGCCTTTGCCTAACCTTCCCATTTTCCTCTTGCCAATTCTCTAGTTCCTATCACCTTTTCATCTTTGAGGATCCTCTGAGAACTGAAGGGCACTTTGCCAGGGTGGATTGTCTCCTCTCCTAAAAACTGTCTTTTTTCTAAACTTTATTCAGGTATCTTTTCAAATATCACTTGTTCAAAAGAACAAAAATACACATGATTTAAAATAATCTCTGCATTCATCTGAATTTCAAAAACATTTTTCTTTATTTTTTTATATGCATGAGTGCTTGCCTCCATGTATGAATGTGAATCACATGCATGCCCAGTGCTGACAAAGGTCAGAAAAGGGTTTCAGACTCTTAGCAACTGGAATTACTGATAACTGTGTGCTTACATGAAAGTTGTGAGAGCTAGAGGGGGTCCTCTGGAAGAACAGCCACTAACTCTTCCCTAACTGCAGAGCCATTTCTCCCGTTCCTTTCATTTAAAAATATTTGTTTTAGTTTCAATATCTAAATCATGACTTCCCTTGATTCTGCTCTCATTCTTCCCCCTCTGGCAAAACTCTTTCCATCAAGACCCTTTCCTAAATAAGAAAATCATATGTTCCCTATTCTCAATTGCATTTCTGCTATATGTTTGTGAATCCATCTCTCACTGACCCTGAAGCTTACAGATTCTTTTTGCCAGACTAGACAGTGAACCTTAGAGATCTTGTCTGCTTTCTCTAGGTGGGATTATATTATATTTGTAGAATGTTCACTGAGCTTAATTTGTCACTTGTATACCCATTGGTGGGAGGGTATTCAACCTAGCGAGAGTAATATTTTTGTAGCTATAAAACAATGGAAAAAATTCTCCTTCCCTCAACAACATTAATTATGAATTATCCCCCAGGTTTTTATAATTTTTCCATTTAAGGGTAGCCTAGAATATATTGCAGTGTAATATATGTATTTTATTATTTCATATTTCCTCCCCTTTGGTTTAGATTTCATTCAGGCATAGGCCTGGTATATACACAGCTCTGCAACCCGGAATGACAACTAGGTAAGTGTGACCTGTGCAGGTCTCAGCATGAACACTGGGTGGTTGCAAGCATGCACTAAAGCCAGGAGTGCTAGGAGAACTTTCATTTTCTGAAATGCACTAAGACATTCACTTTCAATAAACACAGCTGTAAGGAGTGAATACTTTGAGGGAGATTCCAGCTAGACAATAGAAATCATAGATCTTAGAAGAGATACTGAAAACAATAAAGCTCTGTGTACTACAAAGAAAGGCCTTTGGTTTGGAAAAATGGATACAGAGAAGATAATTTGAAGTTAAAAGGAAGAGAGGGTCTCTTTTCATGAAAAGAAATTAAATGTTACTCGTCATCACATTATCACATGAGGAAACCATGGGACTGGGTAAATGTCTCAGTCAATAAAATGTCTTCCATACAAACATGAGCTTTTGAGTTCAGACACCAGACCCACCTAAAAGCCAGCTTCAGTCATGTGTGCAGGTAATCCTACATAGAGAAAGCAGACAAGATCTCTAAGGTTCACTGGCAAAAAGATACTGTAAGCTTCAGGTTCAGTGAAAGACTGATTCAAAAATACACAGTGGGGTGTAACTGAAAAAGATTCCCAATGCTGACTCTGGTTTCTCATGAACATACGTCCATATCTACATATGGGTAAATACATGTACTCACATGAACATGTACAAACACACATAGAACGTGGAGATATGGATTGGAATACTGAGAAGTCCATCAAAGTGACATGCATGTAGGCATAATCTCAGTAGTTGTCCAAAAAGTTGTAAGTCTATTGTAATGCAGATATGAAGAAAAATCTACCTTGACTTCAAAATGAGATCCTCAAACAAATTCATTGATTGTTTATTTATTTATTTATTATTAACCATAAAGAGAAGAAAATCGTTAGCATTTGCTTGCTTAGTTCATGAAGGATGATCTCAACAGCTAGTCTTTATCTCCTGAAGTACCTTAGTGTAGATCAGATTCAGTAGCCGATGCCTACACCTCAAAGCATGCTGATGCCATCCTGACTTTCACAGTAAAGACTGCCAGTCAGGTGGTAGATAAGATGCTTTATTTCTGAGCCTCTCCTACCATGATACTTTTTATGAACAATGTGATCCTCTCACTTTTGTACTTCCTAAAATGGAAGTAGCACATCAGCACCCTTACTACAGCCTGAGATACTACAGTGTGGGTATCAGGACACTTGACTTCTGGCCCTGCACCACCGTTAGTGACTATGTTTGTGTCTGAGTTTCAGTTTCCTTCTTGGTGAATGAAAGCATGATTGGGAATAAGTTTGGTCATAACTTAAAGTTCTGTAATTTGAAATCATTAATTATTATAGTGGAATGACTCAAGAATGTTCCAATCAGTAACGTTTCATAGGTATACTGTCAAGGTACCATCAGGGTCTATTTCAGTTAACTTTGAGAACATTACTTTTAGGGATATTTTGGTTTCAGAATACTTAGCCTTTCAGTGAGAATCCCACATCTGTGGTGATATTTGCATATATTAAGTGCTAGAGAAGAGCAAGAAACAGAGAAAACCAAAGAAAATATGCTTAGAAATATTAGCTACTGATCTGGGAAGATGGCTCACGAGGTAAGAATGCTTGCTGAATACATGAGTTTCATCCTGGGATCCACAAAATAGAAGAAAACAACTCACAAAAGCACTCAATGACCTCCACATGCATGTGTGTACACACATACTAAATAAGTCAGTAGTTCTGAAGATATATAGGCAGGCTGCTATAGGTTCACTGATCTTAGGTTTATGATTCTTACAGACCATCGCAGCCAAAAAAATCCCTACTTGCAATTTCACAAAGGAAACAATTAGTGTTTTCCACTTTTGATTATTTTAGATAAAACTCTTGTTTAAAAAAAAGTTCTCTTTTTCTTAGTTGTGATTTCTGCATTTCACGCCTCTTTTCACACTATGGGTAGGAGCATGATGGTGATAAAGAGGGAGGATGCTGTTTCATCAATTTGAGTGCCAATGTCAACCTTTCCAAGTCAGTGATTGTTGAATCCACTTTGTTTTGACAACTGAAGAAACAATATGCTATAATCAGACCATTCTCAGCAGGTTGAAAGTGTAAAGCCCCACTCTGGACCTTGACCTAAGCAGAGTCCAGGGAGTGCTTTGATGGCTTTATGTCTTGTTTTACTGTCTGTGAAATAAGGACAATGAAACAGATTACTTCATGATTGTTGTCAATATTGTCAGATAATGTAAGCACAGTGGAATGTTTGGTTCAATGCTTAACACACATTCAACTTTAAATGTGGGCTGCTTATACTGAATAATGCTTATCTTATTTACCTCTCCTCTTGTGTCAAAATGTCCTGAAAGAAGCCTTTTGGGATGGGAATTGAGCATCTTAGTAAGGATCCTCTCTCTTGATTAGTTTCTTTAGATGTACAGATTTTAGTAATGCTCAGTCCCCATCCTGAAAGGCAAAGAGGAAGGATATCAGAAGAAGAAGAAAACAGGAAACAAGCCAGGAACCGGACACAAAAGGCCTCTGAAAGGCTCTGCCCTGCAAACTATCAGGGCAGATGCTGAGACTTATGGCCAACTGTTGGGCAGAGTACATGGAATCTTATGTAAGAAGTGGGAACTAGTAAGATCTGGAGAGGAAAGGAACCCCACAAGGAGAGCAACAAAACCAGAAAATTTGAACACAGGGGTCTTTCCAGAGACTCATGCTCCAACCAAGTACCATGCATGGAGATAACCTAGAACCCCTGCACAGATGTAGCCCATGACAGGTTAGTGTCTAAGTGGGTTACATGGTAATGGGAAGAGAGACTACCTCTGACATAATCTGATTGGCCTGCTCATTGATTACCTCCCCCAGAGTGGGGAGCAGCCTTACCAGGCCACAGAAGATGACATTGCAGTCACTCCTGATGAGATCTGATAGACTAAGATCAGAAGGAAGGGGAAGGGGACCTGCCTATCAGTGGACATGGGAAGGGGCATGCGTGAAGAAGGGGGAGGGAGGGTAAGGTCGGGAGGGGAAGGGAGGAGGGAAGGGCTTATGGGGGGATAAAAAGTAATTAATTTAAAAAGTTATAAAGAGAAAAAAACAACAAACAAAGAAAAACAAAACAACAAAACCCAAAATGTCCTGAAAGTAGCAACTTGAGGAAGAAAGGGTTTATATTGACTCACAGTTATATTTCCTCATGTCTGGTAATTTCTGACAGTGGGAAGGTGATGTAGGTGGTCATATCACATAGAAAGTTGACAACCAGAGAGTAATGAATGCCTGTGCTCAACCTAGGTTCCTGGCATAGGGAGTGTTGTCACCCATATCAGGCTTATCTACCCATGTCAGTTAACCTGATAAAGATCTCACAGGCATATTTAGAAGCTTGCCAGTCAAATGAGTTGACCATTGGGATTAACCATAACAACGATTTAAACAGTTTTATTTGAGGTTTCTTTAAAGCATAATTCTTTATAAGGAAGGCAAACAAGATCAAGTAACAATATCTATATAAAATCACTCTGTAAGGAAACAATTACAGGTCCTAACATTGATGCTCTAATTTAGTGGAGTTTCTTGTAGAGGGGAATGCATAGAAAGGAGACATATGCAAGGTTTTATATAATCAGTAACACGAGTCATGTCAGTGAACTTCTCTCTCACAGCAACACAGGTCCTACCAGTAGCTATAAATTTAGTTTATCATTTGTTCTTTTCAATTTGTAACATTTGAAATCCTACATTGAAAATGTCCCTATTTCTCTCTTTTTCTTTCTTTCTTTCTTTCTTTCTTTCTTTCTTTCTTTCTCTCTCTCTTTCTTTTTTTTCTTTCTTTCTTTCTCCCTCTATCTGTTTGTCTTTTTCCTTCCTTCCTTGTTTCCTTTGTTTCTTCTTTGCCTTCCTTTGCTATGAACAAATGGATGATATTTTCTTCTAGATTCTGTTTATTTAAAGAACAGATGCTATTTAAAAGCAAGAAAGAATTCCACAATCAAAGAAAAAAACAGCAATTATTTCTAAATAATTACATTGATGCCTACATGTTTGATACATTTTGAAGTTATTTCATCATTGCAAAATTATTGAATAAGTGCTGGTCACATACTAATTGCTGTGAGTCATAAGGGATCTTAATCGTGTGGCTCTTGACAGGATGCATGTTTGTATAGACTCTTAAGTTATTTCTTTCCTAACACCTACAGTTTTAAATAAGATACTCAAGGTTTATTTCCTCCAGATCTTAACTTTGCCATTTTTCTATCACCATGTTATTCTAGATGCCAGCCTACTCTGTGGCACAGAACATGAGATTGGTCATCAAGATTAAGTTTTCAGCTCTACTCATTTACTGTTTGCATCCATTTAGCATATTTATGTCTCTCTGGCTCTGTCTTTACAGTGGACATTAGATAGCTGACTTCAGAACTGTTATAAAAATCATAAATGAACTGGTGTATTAAGCACTCATTTCACAAATGCTATCACTTAACTGGCTGAAATGAGTACAAGGTTTAGTCATTTCTATTGTCTGTTTCCTTTCCTAATTGGTGTTTCCTCTGATCTTAATGTTTTGCTTATAATCAGTTATGCTTTTAGTATACCATCACTAATTGCTTTGCAGGTGACCCGCAAGGGCCTTTTCTAAAACTGACAAAATTTCATGCAAGCACGCTAAGGAAACAAGTAAATATAAAAATAAATAATTTCAGTATTTGGTCACAAATTTTCAAAGCCTGTGTTCTCTAGTTATAAAGTCTGTCAACAATGATGATTATTTATAAATCCTCCCCCAAAAAAAAGAGAGAGAGAGAGAGAAATTTAAAACTGGCACACGGTCTACTTGTGTCGAAGCAATGCTAATTGCAATCATTCATGTCAACAGTTTACTATTAGACCTAATTACCATGCTTCAAAACTACATTATGTATATCATTAGGTGTGTATCAAATTAACTGTTGTAAGTTTTATTTGATTATACTTCTACTCTTCGCACCTGCATGCTCTGTTTTTCTAGTCTGTTGATTCTGTGTCATGGTCAACTAATCTCAACCTAAAAAGAAAAAAAAAAGTGATGGAACCAGTAAACACCAAAAAGGAGAGACATAGATCATGCAGCATCTACCATTAAAGAGTTGTTATAGATCGGGAGGTACATCACTCAATAAAGGCCCTCTTTAGCAAGCACGGGACTTGAGTTTAGATCTCAGCACCAAGTAAAATTTCCTGTAACACTGCTGCAGGAAATACAGAAATAGGAGAACATTCTCTTTCTCTCTCTCTCTCTCTCTCTCTCTCTCTCTCTCACACACACACACACACACACACACACATGCATACAAGCATATTTGCAGTAAAGATCCTTTGGCCACAAGGAGGACTTTGCAGCCAGTCCTGAAGATACCGGATAAAACAAGGTCAGATGAAAGGGGAGGAGGTTCTCCCCAATCAATGGACTTGGAAAGGGGTAGGGAGGAGAGGAGGGAGGGAGGGTGGGATTGAGAGGGAATGAGGGAGCTGGGATACAGAGTTAATAAAATGTAACTAATAATAAAAAATTATAAAAAAAAAAAACTGTTTCCAGGGGGGAAAAAGATCCTTTCGCCCTCATTATTTACTTTTAGATAATTCCCTGTCTTTGAAAGGTCAATGGCACCACAGAGTGCCCCCTGTGAGCTGTGGAAGAAAACCTAGAGTCACTCTGTCCAACCTTTTGTTTCTCAAAGGAAGAAAAGTAGAACACAATGAGGGTAATAACTTCAGCAATGGCCAAACAGTTGGTCACAGAGAACACTGCCATGAATTTTCAATTGATTTTTCCACTGAGCAAGGCCAGGGGCTAGAAAACTATCACAGAAAGGTGAAATGTCACCTGATACCCATGTTTGCAAGGAGAGTTTAACTGGGCTGCTCTTGCACTTGTGCATTTGCATATCGTGTAGTTTGCTGATCTAACAGAAGAGTTGAGTAACTGGTGACAGAAACCATATGGCCTAAAAATCCAGGAATGTTTATTGTCTGGCTCTTTGCAGATAATTTTCTGAATCCTGCTTGAGAAAAATGATTATCTCCCAACTCCAACACACAAACTGAGATAGCTGCAAACCTTCTGTTATTACGTGAATAAAATCAAACAACATCAAATTACTATGCATATATCGCCTAAGCAGTGCCAATGCTATATAATATATGTGTAATATAAAGTATATATATTATATATACATATATAATATATATATGTAATAATTTATATATAATATAATAAAACTTACTTTATATATACATATATATTACATATAAATCCTATCAGGGGTGTGAATAAATCTGGAGAAAAAAATCTAAAAGTCAAGGAGAGAAATTTTTCTTAAAATTACATCAAATAGATTGTCTCTCTCAAGTTTTCTGTGACTGTGTAGAATTGTTTTATAGAGAAAAAATATTTGAAGCTTAGAAGAAATTTGGTTTATAAAGTGTTTGATGTACAAACATGACAATGTGACTGTAGCCTGTCAGTGTGTGCTAAGGAGATGAAGACAGAAGCATCCTTGGAGATTTTTGGCCAGGTAGGCCAGCCTAATTGGCAAGCTTCAGGTTCAGAGAGAAATTCTGTTTCAAAGAATAAGCCATAGAGGGATTATGGAAGGCATGTGAGGTTGACCTTTAGCATCCATGAGCCCCTGTGCATGCATACATGCATGCATGCATACCTACATACAAACCATATATACACACACATGTAAGAAAGATGTGTTTGTATTGAACTGTAAGATGCCTCTGAGTCAGAAGAGGAAAGGGAATCCTTCACCTTGTGCATTATAAAAGAAAAGCATCTCCCCGAGTCTTCAATCCAGTAGCTCAGCGACAAGGCTGAGATTCCATGTGCTTTCAATACTTCTCCATGACTATTTTCTCCTTTTCCCTTTTCTAAGTTGCCCAGATTGGTACTATAACAATATTTAATAGAAGAAAATAAGCTGTTTATTCTCCCAAAACATTCTTTTAGAAATGCAAAACTTTGGTGGCAACTCCTGCCAGTTTTAAGTTACTGGACCAATGACCTTAAAAGGGACAATGGAATGTGAAAATCCTATCCTGATATACTCCAATAGGCTCCAAAGCAGTGGGGCCAACAACTATGGCTGAAATTCCTAAACCACAAAAATAATACTTATACCTTCATAAGTTGATTGTAGCAGATAGTTATAGTAAATTTACTTTTCTTCTAAAAAATTGTAATATTAAGGTTTACTTTAAATACAACAAAATTTAAAAAGGTAAATATCCACCAAAGGATATATTTAAATACTAAGTGAATAGACATATAAAAGAAAAAGAAAATTAAAGCAGGAAAACTAGGAAACAGAAATGAGTAGGCACTCTAGATTTGGGCTCTCAGGGTTCAGTATACAGCTTTCTAATCACATGATACTAGAGAAACCAAGCTGGGAAAAGTAGACATGCCGTAGGACTTCATCCTGCATAACTGCATTCGTTATTATAAAGAGAACTTTAGGCTAGGGATAGGCTTAGTAGATGAAATACTTTCCATACAAGAATGAGGACCTAGATTTGAATGCCTAGAACACATATAAAGCTGAATGAATCTGTAACCCCGGCGTTTCTATAGTGAGGTGGGAAATGTAATCAGGAGAATGCTCAGAAGTTTTCTTGCCAGCTAGTCTGATACACTAACTCTGAAGACAAGAGATCCCCTCTTAAGGTGAAAAGTGAATATCAATATGACTTGATGTCCTCTGACTGACCTCTAAATATATACAAGGGCATGCCGGCACTTTATACACACACACACACACACACACACACACACACACACACACACACTCTGAGAGAAAGAGAGAGAGATAAAGATGGAGAAAGAGAGAGAGAGAACAGTAATAACAGCAACAATGAGGAAAACAGTTCCCCAATATGACAGTTACAATATGATGGCCAGGTGCTGGGAAAGGAAATCCAGTTTCTGCACTTAGGAAGAGGGAGGCCCTGAGAGACAGGTGTGAAACCGTCTTACAAGCCACTTGTGAAATGATGAACACTAGAAAATTACAAAGAATGGAAGCTAGTGACTTCACTGAAAGGTTCTCTGTGTAATTTGGGTGAATTGACCTTGTAGGTTTTAGTAATTAGTGGAAACCAGTGCAGGAAAAGACTTCCAAATACTAGATCACTTTCTATATGTTTGTGAATCACTAGCTTCTATTCCACAAGCGTTCTTCATGCTCTCTATCCACAAAATAATCCTACTAAATATAAATAAACCTTTGCTGTGTATGTGTGTGTTGTGTTTGTGTGTGTATTTTATATGTGTGTGTTCTTGTGGTCTGTTATTTAAGGCAGGCAGACAAACTTGAATGTTGTTTCTAGCCTTTCCCCTTGTTTGAGAAACTGTCTCTTGTTTCTTACTCTTCTGTATTCCAGGCTAGTGTCCCATGACCTTCTGGAATTCTCTGTCTCTGCCTTGTATCTTAGTAGCAGTGTGCTGGGACTATAGACACTCCCTACCACACTTGGCTTTATGTTGGTTCTAGGTATTAAAGTCTGATTCTTGAGTTGTGCGGTAAATTAACTGTTCAGTAAGTCTTCTAAACAGAACTCAACGAAGGTATTATTAGGAATATGGTTGCCCATTTACAGAAGACCAAACTGAGATACAGCAATATAAACAACTTCTGTTGGTTGGCAGACTATATGCGTGGTGGAACTGAGTGATCCTCACCTAATCTCAGTAGCAATTAACAAGTAGATGCAAAGCTTATGTCCACTGGGCTCACCATGTAGTCCCAGCTAAGCATCAGTTGGTGCCATTCATACCAACTGATGTTCAGTTCATCATTGACCTTGGGCTGATAGCTCCTTCATTTGCATGTGTGTAACTGAAAGTCTTCAAGGAAAGCGACTCTCTGAAGGCTAACCTGGTGATCAGATCTTCAGTACTAAGAAACTTTCTTAGGTCCTATTTCTGCCTCTTGCTCTTGTTTAAGTATCTCCCTCCATTATCCTTCATGCCACATTACATGGTCCAAGTTCTTCCTATAGACCACATTATCTCTTTAGAGCCCTTTCAGATGTGACCAAGATAGGCTATATTTCTTAATCCAATTTCAAGAAGAAATCACTGATAATAGAAAGGTGCTCTTTTTGTCTGTGCTCCATAAAGTCATGTGTGTTAACTGGTATGAATTTACCTCCTCATAAAACTTCCTTCAGGGACACCTCGCAGATAGGCCTTCTTGTTTTTGTGTAGGGTAACAAAACATGGCATGCTCACTATCTCCAAAAGAGCATAGCACCTCCCATTCAGAGGAGGCCCAAGTGTCCCTTTTAGATTTGCAGTAGACTTAGTCATGGAAATAAATTAAAAATTGTCCTCCCCAAATTTCTACAGTAATTTATTTCCTTTTCCTCAAAAGTCATTTCATTGGTTTTCATTTTACTTTCAGTTTCTGAATGCTAAGAATTGTGTTTTTATAGTAAGCCAATTAAAGACAATATAATTTAAGTTAATCAATTGGTAGTATCACACACAGACACACACACACACTTGATGTAGCATCTGATAATATGCATATTTTAATGTGCAGATACACAGATTCCATTAGATAATGCTACAGGAATAAAGTGGTACTGGAAAGCTTAAATATGATTAAAAGAGGTTGAATAGTGGTTGCAGAAGAAGTTGAGAGTATTCAGAGCGTAAATGAAAGGTCAAGTTCAGGCATTGCTGCTGCCTTTGAATATCTAAACAGCAGTTATCTACAAAATGGAATAGTCTCATTCAGCATTGTTCAAAACTGCAGAGTGAGGATTACTGATACAAGGAACATAGGAAGGTTTGGCTCAGCCTAAGGAAAACAATATTGGAACAATTAGTGCTGTCAGAGAAGAAATTGTTTGCTTCTGAGAATATCAGAGGTGTCTCATGAACATTTCTAAGAGAAGCCCGAGTGTCCATCTGTCAAGGATATTGTAGAGCAAATGAATGCTTTCATCAAACAATAGCAGTGTTTCTTGGCCTGACCTCCCAGTACAATCATGTGGTGAGGTTGCACAATTCTATACCCTTAGACGCCATCTCAGAAACTCATTTGGGAGGTACACAGTGGAGTAAGGATAACATATTTTAATGTTTCTAATAGGACTGTCATATGCAGCCCAGTAAAGCTCCATTTGATTAGGAAAAATCCATCCTACTGCTTATTCAAAGTAAGTGTCTTAATCTGTTTCCTATTGCTATGACAAAACAAGATAGTCATAAACATCTTGGCAGGGAAAGGTTTTATTTCAATTTACAGCTCATAATCAATCATGAAAAGAAACTCAAGGCAGGAACCTGGAAGCAGGAACTGAAGCAGAGTCAGAGGTATGCTTCTTGCTGGCTTGCTCATCATGGCTTGCTTAGCTTGCTTCACTATATAATCTAGGGTCACAAGCACAGGCGTAGCACCACTCACAGAAAATGCCCTAAACACCAATTTTATGGAAGCATTTTTAAGTTAAGTTTCACTCTTAGATGACTCTACCTTGTGGCAAATTTGAAGAAAACTGGCTAACATGAATGTGTATATGTTTAGAATCCTCCTCTTTGAGTTAGAAAACATGAGGCAGACTTCTGTTATGTATATGGGGGCTTCCCCAACTTTCGCCATCAAACTTTCCACAGCAGCACATAACAGTCCTCGGGCACAAGATTTTCTTTCAGCAGTGGCCGGCTGTGCTGCAGCAGAGTGGGACAGAATGCAGAGTGATTGTTTCTTAGGAGATTTCCTCAGCCAGAGACTGACAGGCACACTCTGACTCAGACACGGTTGTGTCACTGAGAACTGTGTATTCTACAATGGTGCTCTGCATTCCTGCACTAGAATCACTTAACCTCTGAACCCACCATTTGAAACTAACACTGTTTCTGCTGTACCTCCTTTTTTGTTCATCCCTGGTCGCTACTACTGCTCCTTTTGTCTTTAAAACAAGTTCCTTATACTTCAGTATTGACTGCTCTAGTAAATTTCACACTAAATGGAGTTATCTAGGTCACCCTAGGCTGGAGAGGCCCCACAATATAATAAAGGAGAGCACATGAACATGACTGACAATGAGAATTTTAGTACATCGATTCAGAAGAGGACATTGAAGATTAGGAGCATATAACGATTGATATTGTCAACTTGACTGGATACACAATCACCTAAGAAACAAATCTCTGGGCATGTTTATGAGGGCTCACTCTAAATGTGGGTGGTCCCATTTCATGGCCTGGGTGTCTCAGAGTGAATAAAGAATGGAAACTAGAGAGCACTAGCATTCATTTCTCTGTCTGTTTTAAAGTCGTATTATCTATGATGTTTTGCTCTGGCAGCCAACTTGAGCAACAAAATGCCCCTCTGAACTCAGACATGAAGCAGGCCCATTAAGCTCTAAGACCAGCAAAGTTTGATGCTGGGAGCCATGCTTTAAACCAGCATTCCATATCTCCTCTGGCTAGAAGTGATTATCATTTAAACTATTTGTAGCTTCTTCTCTGTGCATAAATTTCCCAGATTGATTTCTATTTTATCCAGTTTTCAGTCTTCCCTCTTTTGTTTTGTCAAAAAATTCAAATATAATTTCTTTTTCAGAACCAGTGAGACTTATGAATTATTTAAGTCATATCATTATGCTACAGGGAAGTTAAGATTCTTAATCTTCTGCCAGTAATCTTGACCTCCAGTCTGAACTTTAAGCCTAATGTAATTTTAGTTGGTTAATTACCCCCCAGAATATTCTAAGTCGTGCTCACTCTAAGAGTGGTCTCAATGACATTGTCACCAGAATTCTGAATTGGAGTTATCCTAGTAGTTTCCATAGCAACCAACATTGATGAACAATGTTGAAGTTGAATATCTTTTGCCTGACACTGGTGCATGCATGCGTGTGTGTGTGTGTGTGTGCGCGCACGTGTGTGCATGTGTGTGCCAAAGATCAACCTTGAATACTGTTCTTTAAGTGTATTTCACCTCGTCTTTTGTGGTCTGTTTTGTTTTGCTGATGGGGTCATTCATTGAGTTAGGTTGGCTGGCACAACTAGGCCAGCTGCAGGCCTCAAGGTTCTATCAGTTTTGGTCATCCTCCACAGAAGGGGCTGGCCATCTAATCTAAAATTATACATATTAGCAATTGTCTATCTTCCCCTAAACTCCAAAGATGAAGCCCTAGAAACATCCTGAGGCCTTTGGATGCTCAGGTGGCATGCTGCAGCTTGCACTTTATTTCTGAACCATGCTTTGCTTTTGAGTTATTTCCTTGCTGCATTGAAATCTGAGTTTGCCTTTGTTCTGATTATTTGATCAAGATGCAAAGACCTTGTCTAGAAAATACCTAGTCTAGACAACAACCACAGTCAAAAAATGACAGTGGCTTTATGTCATTTCTCTCCACATCCTTGTCTATAAAATACATTTGCTTCTATCCACTAAAGTCTCAATCAGATTCAGTTCAGTGAAGCAGTGAGAGGAAAGTGCTTGTCAATGGGATTTCTTAAAGTTGGTATGCACAAAGTTGGTCTTATTTCACCAATTATCTCCTTCACCTTTTAAGAAATTGCCATTTCCTTAACAACTGTCAGTGTATGGTTTCCCCAGATAATTGATGCATTGCTGTATGCCTGAGGACACATGTACATTTTGTACAAAGACATGCAGTATAGAAGAAGGCTAAACTAATAACATTAGTTACTGAATTCTGGGTCTGAGATTTGTTGACTCCTAGGACCAAGAATATTAGAATTTACTTAACCAAATAGGCAAGAGTATCTGGTCATCAATTCAAGACCTATGAAGTATATTATCTACTCTTATATAACAGGTCAGAAAAGAAATATAATAAATGTAATATATATATACATATTTACATGGCTTATTTTAAAATTTCAATGAAATGGTTATAGCTAGTGAAGTACTATAGAAACAAAACAAAACAAAACAAAAACAACTAAGCTCTGCATCACGATGTCAATTTTCTTTTATGAAGTCTTGTAAAATTTATTTTGATACAAAAAAAACAATAATAAATTGTGTATTTTTTTACCTCATTCAAAACACTTGGAGCTGGTTTATATCTCAGTGGTAAAGAACTTGCCTAGTGTGTTAGGTTTGGGATTTGTGTGATGTGTATGTGCATGTGAGCATGTGCATGTATGTGGTGTGCCTATATGTATGTATGCAATATGTGTAGAGGTATGTATGTACTCATGTATGTGTGTATTATGTATGTATTTCTAATTTTTCATGTCAATTCCATCAAGTAACTTTGACTTGATCTTCAGCCTAGCATTGCTCTGGATGTGACCAGGGAGTGAGTGTTACAGCTTCTGTGTATTTATTTTGTGTATCCAGTTATTTTACCATTTGGAAGTAACAGTCACAAACTGTAAGTTTTAGCTGGCAGCATATAAATTGATCTTAAATATGTATAATGGAAATCATCAATCCAGAGAAATTGCATTTCTCGCTTCATGCTGCCATCAAACAAGGCCAGACATATAAATTAACAGATCTTTATTTCTCAGGTCTCAGGACTGGAAAATTGAGCTCAAAGTGTCACCTGATTCTCAGTCTGGTAAGTTATCTGCCTCCTGGTTTCAGACTGCTGTCATCAACCAGTAACCTCATAGAATGGAGAGGAAAAGTCAGAGAATAGTCTAGTGAAGCTGACCTGAAGGTGAAAAAGGCCCCTCCATAATATGAAATGGTGTGGAGGGATTGGAAGTTGTATGTAGGATGCTCCAAGACTCCAAGGGAGCTTGATTTGGCAATAGCAAATGATGAGCATGTGATCTGACCAGATGTAACTGTGTAGTGTTTGTTGGATCTGTGAAACTGCCACATCCTTCAGAAGAGACAGAGCACCATGGCCTAAATGCTGCTGCTTTAATGTAGGGTCCTCACTGCTCACGTCTTGTTTGCTCTTACTTCTTATTTGCTCACTTCTTGTTTGCTCCATGATATCCTTTAATATGAGGTTGTATATTCTTCTTACCTTCTGTAGGAAAGACATTTCTTAGTCCGTAAGAAGTAATGTAGGAAACAGTGCCGTTCTGAATGGAGGTATTGAAGTAGCTCAGCTGCCTTGGTAATGATGGTCTCTGTTTTCACTGAATTGAGCTTGAATGTCCTGCAATGCTTTTCCTTCAGATAAGTGTTAACCCCACTCTCAGAATATCCCTGATTCCATTTTTGTAATTTGTTCCATTGTTTCATTTTTTAGTGAAAAGCATTAAAAAAAAAATCAAAATGAGGCATAGTCTTTCCTTCTTAATTCATCACAATTAAATGTAAAGAAAAGAAACATAAAATTAACTGACTAGAAAAGGAATGGCATAACATTCACTGACTAGAAAAGAAATGGCACATATTTAGTGGCTATCAGTTCATTAATGAAAATATGTGGATGATCCAGGTTAAAATGAAAAGAAATCCAATAAAATAACTACAACCTTGAATGGTCCCAAGAATACAAGTATTGTGTATGTGTGACTGAACTGGAGCACACAAAATCACAAGGAATATTTGCCTTAAGTGTGGAAGAACTCAAACCATCTTTTATAAAAATTTCAGGGAAAGCACTGATAATATTTACTTGATTTTTATGTGCATGCACCAACAAACACATGCACAAACACATATGCACACACTTTTACAAATATGTACACATGTAAAAATATACAAACATATATACACACAGACAAACACATATATCCAAGAATACACGCTCATGAATATATACCCCACATACCTCACACACACATAAATAAAATCACAAATATATTTATGTATACCCATGAATACATTTTTATACTCCCACAACCCTCCAGCACACAATATGCACTCACATATACACACAAATGAATACACACCCCCATATATTGCACACACACACACAAACACACACACACACACACACACACACACCTACAGAGTTCTGGAATTGCTAGATGATACTGAGATTTGAGTTTGCTCCAATCCCTTCAATGAGCTGATATAGGAACTTCTTAAAACCATGACACACATTGTTCTCTATATTTCCATCAACTATAGTTTCCATAGTAAGACTAACACAATGCAAATGCTTTATAGCTGTCTGTTACTCTTAAACGGTACTATTTATGGAATTATGTAAATGAAAAATTGTTCAGTTCAGAAATGTTGTTTAATGCTTTCCACGTAAGTTTGGTTATAGGTACAGGTACAAGTTTGACTTCTTACTCTTATGCACAAGTGCATATATGCACATATCTATGGTGCCTGGTTCATTACATGCTCACTTCCAGGGCATTTCCATGGTAAAGCATTTTCTGACTGATCTTTTTTGACAATCAAACTTAAACAGGAATATTTATAACTGCGAGTTTTCAGAAATATTAGAAATGTTTACAAGAGTGTTTTAGTTAAAAGTAAAAATAAAATAAACTAGCTTATTATTCTTGAAAAGGTGAGATAATAAGCCTGGGTAACTGTGTGGCTTGCTGATGGATGGTTGTGGGTGGAGGCAGAGATATGAATCTTTCATTTATTCAAACCTTTATCTTACATCATTATGTGAATTGAGTTACTCATGGGTATCAAGATCATAGTCACAGATACAAATGTCTGGCTTTACTGGGAAAACTTCAGTCACTGGAATTGTCACTCTTTAGAATATGTTTATGTATTTAGTATATTTATTTTTTAAATGCATTCTTGCATTTGTAGATTTGTGTTAGTTCACACTAGAGGTGATCATAGGATGAATTAACCCTATGTCTAGTCAACATAGGATTTTCTTTGTAGGGCAATGCCCGAGCCCTACACGCCTCTGCTGCTAGAAAGACCACTTGCCCTGTTCGGAAGACATCATTCTACTCATGAGCTTTGGAGTAGTACCAGTCCTACGGGGCTATAAGGCTCTCTGAAATACATTTAGAAAGAAATTTATAATCTCTAGTGGTAGTGATATGAAACATTATTTCCAATTACATCTCAAAATTGTATTAGTTTTCCAACTGCATTTATAATTTTTCAGTTTCCGTACCTGAAATCTCAAAAGATTTGTGATAGAGTTTGGTTCTTTGGTGTCAAAACTTAACATAAAGTAATTGATATATTTTTCACTCACCCAACACTATTAGAATGTTCATATTTTCTATGTAATATATTAATGCATTAATCTGGGTGGCATTTAACATACACTACATGCACAGATATGCCTTTCATGATTTCAAAAAATTCTGAAAGCAAATCTGACCTCAATGTTTTAGTCTCCTGCCTGAGGTTCTCATTTCTTGCCAGGCATATTCAAACATTTAACATTGCAATTTAATTGCATGGCTTTGTCATTTGCAATTGTATTAGAGGACATTTATAGCTGTCCCTGGATGCATATAGTTCACAAGATATAGATTAAAAATGCCTCAGACATTAATCAAAGAGTCTTCAATAGATGACCACGTGCTAAAAAAAAATACAATCAGAAATTCAAGGCCAGTCTTGAATACATAATTGGTTTGACTACACGTTGGGCTGGGTGAGATCTTCTCTCAAACAAACAGGCACATTTAACTCCCTTCTCCAAGCTCTGAATTCTACACAGAATTTTTCTACTCTGTCCCCATCTCCTTCTAGATACTTAAATGTGTCATCTGGAGTCAAAGAAACAATAATCAAAAGTTTATTAAATGAAGAAACACTTGGCTATTTGGATAGTATGCTTTATGAGTTGGCTTTATGTAGGTTCATCTCAGAACCCCAGTTATACCCAGCTCACATTACAGTCAGCTGTGAGATCCTGTGGGAAGGCTCAAGAAACAGGACCTTCTGAAGAAGGCCCTCAATAAATCCATAGCAGTGCTTTTGTAAGCACAAGTTAATGTGTCTGTCTTTTGTAGAGTTACATTTATTTTAAACCTCCATAGAGAAAATTCACAAAGTATTCTAGTATCCGTTCAATTTTTATATTCATTTAAAATTAAATCAAAAGTGTAACCCACTTCTAATAATGTTTTATATATTATTATTCATAAGCTAAACTATTTCAACAGTTTTTGGATAATTAATTTCTAAACACTCCCTTTAATAATCCTGAACATAACAACTTTTTACTAGATCAATTCAGCAGTTATTTTCTCAATATGTTTATTCCTTTATCTATAATATGTAGTATGGTTGGTAAAGAAAAGAACAGCATGAATTTTGGAGGGGCTAGGCAGACCAGACAGACAAGAGATGAATAAGAGGAAGAAGAGGAAAGGAAAATTATGTAATTATATATTAAGTTAAAAATATGTATGTCAAAGAATTAAAAATATGGATTTCTCCAATTCTTTATATATTGTGGAAAGATAGATGTAGAAATCTTAGCTGAGATATCCAGAATGTTTAAATACCTCGAAATAGAAAATAGTAAACATTTCTGACCATCTCTTTATCCTTCTTTCAGGACACAAGGACAGATGTGTGTGTGTGAGACAGTTTCTAGTTTGAAAATAACTTAAGGACTTTAGGAACATTTAGCAATCTGACCATCTATCTTGCTTTCAAATTGACCATGCAGCTTCCAGAAAATTAAAAACAAAACAAAACAAAACAAACAAAAACAACAAAAACCACTGTCGTCCTTTGTCTCTTTTTTTTTGCTGTGAGTGTCCATTTGTGCTTCAAATATATGCTTGTTCCTGTCTATGCCTGTTTCCTTATTTCTTTGTTGGTAGTTGTGCTCACCTTTGCTTTACCTGCCTCAATTGGGATCCTCTCAAGAGAAACATAAAAATTCCTCATTAAAATATCTTTTGAAGCAAAAGCTGCTGCACAACTACCTCCTGTTATTAATTCTGCTCAGCAGCAATGAGAATTTTGTCATCTACATACTATTTACAGTTAATTTCTATGTGTATCAGTTTTCTATCCATCTCATGAAATTCAGAGCTGAAAATATCGAAATTAAATATTGAAAAAATTTAAATACTTAAAACATCATATCTTCCCTATAATGAATAGCAGTAGTTGAGCATACAATTTTCAAAAATAGTTATTGCTATTCAACAACAGTACATGCTGATGAGAGACCAAGGGAAGGATGTAATTACAGACAAAAGTCCTTTGTGCTACTACAGAGAGCACAGAGCAGAAGCACTGTAAGGCCACTCTGTGGCAGTCATCCTGTCTTTGGTTGCTTGTTTCTCAGCTGGAGGAGCAAGAGCCGTATCAAAAGGAATGATTCTGATTCACTAGCACATTCATCACTGGAAGGATGTTTTGCGTCTTGGGTCAATCTGTGTATAGCTGACACATCAGTGAGAAGTAAAGGCATGCATAGTAAACCTTTTATTATGGATCAGTTATTTGTGAAGAACATACTGTAAAGGCTAAAGACATGTCTCAGGTAGCAGAGTAAGATTTTCCTGGCATTCAGAAATCCAAGGGCTTCATTCCCAAAATTGCATAAATCTGGCATGATGATGAACATACGTTTTCCTCACAGTTGATAGGTAAAGGCAGGACGGTTATGAGTTCAAGGTTATCCTTTGCTACATACTATATTTGCTGTCAACCTGAAATACATGAGAAACTGCTGCAAAAGAAAAGAAGAGAATGGCAGATGAATGAAGGAAAGAAGGAACCCAGGAATGGAGAGATGTAGGGAGCAAGGGAAGAAAGGAAGGAGGAAGGAAAATTGGAATTTCCTGGGGAAAGCTAAAATCATTACTTTTGGCTTTGAATTGCTTACCTCTGAAGAAAAACTAAAACATGTAAAAGGAATGCATAATTGCCACAGAAGTCCATTACCTGGATGAATAAACTATGAACAACTGGAGAGATGCAGTGGAAGACAACTTCCTCTAACTCTATGTCAAATTACAGAGCACCTAAGTGAAGGCCTACAAATTGTGATATTAGAGAAAAAGAAAAGAAAGTATTTTCTGTGTAAGTGTGTGTGTGTAAAAGAGGGGGAAGGGAGTTCCATATCATGTGTTCCTATATCCAACTTAAGAACATCAACCAAAAATGATTGGACCACTACTTTCTATCAATAAGCAAATTAAATAGACTTTCTCTGAAATTTGGGGTGTAGTCTTTAGTTTTGTTCTGAGTGCTCATCTCATCTCCCTAGGGTCCAGATAATTTTACAGTGGAAGCTTCAGCCCAGAGTAGCTGAGAGATACAATAGGGAAGTGTAGAGAACCCCATACATGAAAAAGAAAGGAAGCCATCTACTGTCTGTGAGGAAAGCCTCACATGGCCTATCTCTGAAAGTTGATCCATTGACATTTGCCAACTGAACATCACCTCGTCTACTTCTCTTAAGATAAAACGAGTCTCCATCACAAGACCTAAGCAAGACTGGTTCCCTTAGTAGCCTATGCGGAAATAGAGTGGGGAGATCATGAGGCCATGTAGCACCCTCTACAGACAGGTGATCATTCCACTGAGGAGAGAGATTTTCTCCAGAAGACTAGCCACAGACAAAGTGTTCATGCTGCCTGTAAATGGTTCTCTTCTCCTTAGCAGGCCTGGTGGGAGAAGATGGCCTTAGTCCTGTTATGACATAAGGTGCCTTGGGGGCTTCTCCTTTTCTGAGTAAAAAGCAGTGGAGGAAATGGGAGTTGGGGCAATGAGGGCAGGACTGGGAAGAGAGGCTGGAGGGGCCTGGGATCAGGCTGTAGAGGTTAAATTAATAAATGGTAAAACAGAAAAAAAAAAAAAAAAAAAAAACATTTGATTGGCCACTCCCTCAATCTTTTCATCTTTTTCCCTACACTTATTGTAAGCAGGACAATTTTTGAGGTTAAGGTTTTATAGATGGATTTGTGGCCTGCTAACTCCACTGGAAGTCCCACCTGGCTGCAGGGGTGACCACATCAGGCTCCAAATACCCCTATGCTCAGATAAGTTCAATGTCACCTTCATAGACTCCCAGGAGCCTCTGCCTCTCAGAGATACCACCCCCACCAATTTTCCAGCCCTTCCTACCTCCCCTGCTCTCCCCACACCTGATTTCCACTCCTATTCCCTTCCCCACATCCTCTCCAAGAATGACTTGCCTAACTTGAGACCCATTCCATGGAAGCGAACCAACCCCTGATGCTATGATGATACTCAGCTATGTTTGCAGACAGGAGCCTAGCATAACTATCTTCTGAGTGGCTTTACTTGGCAGCTGCTGGAAACAGAAACAGACACTCAGTCAAACAACAGGTGGAATTTATGGAGTTTTGTGGAAGAGTGAGAGGAAGGATTGAATGAGTCAAACCCGAGGGATTAAGGATACCAGGAGAAGTCCTACTGAGAAAACTCATCTAGGCCCATAGGGGCTCACAGAGACTGGATCACCAACCAAAGAACATTTATGGGCTGAAGCTAGGTGCTCCATACATGTGTAGCAGATGTGCAGCTTTGTCTTCATGTGTGTCCCCTAACAATTGGAGCTGGCTGTCTCTGACTCTGTTGCCTGCCTTTGGATTACTTTCCCATAGTTGGGCTGCCTTGTCTGGCCTCAGTGGGAGAGGATGAAGTTAGCCCTACTGTGATTTGATGTGCCAGGGTTGGTACTCATGGGGGCCTCCCTTCTTTGAGAATGGGGGAGGAGGAGAAAAGGTGGAACTGGGAGGAGAGAAGGGAGGGGCCTATGATCAGGCTGTAAAGTGATTAAATAAATTAATTAATGAAGGAAAAAAAGAAAGAAACAACATTTGAGGGCCTGAAATGACGGCTCAGTTTACAGAGATTTTGCTGTGAGAACAGAAGAAAATGAACTCTATATCCCCAGAAACCATGTAAGAAGATGCTCATGCTCACCTATAATCTCTGTGCTAAGGAGGTAGAGACAGGAGGATGATTGGACCTTACTGACAAACTAGCTTAGCCAAATCACCAAATGTCCCAGTAAGAGAGCCTGTGTGAAAAAGAGTGTGGAGAACATGTTAGGAATAATGAAGTCAAGATATCCTTTTGCCTCCACCTGTATGTACACAGATGTGCATTTTCATCTATACACAGGTGAAACATGAGCACACACACTCAGAGAGAAACTCAGAGAGCAACTTCAGGTTGCTTGTGATTCCTGATAAATGGGCACTCCCTAGATAATACAACAAATAATCCAAGCAGTGGTTAGAGAAGTTTTTGCCCGCAAGTTATAGTATAAAATTTGTGTGATACAATCTCATACAAACATCTTAGTTGGAATAATGGCAGATTTCTCTATCTTTTCCACCTTTGTGACTTCTTCTTTTAAATCTTATACACTTTGGCTGAAGACACACATGAGGAACCAGGGCCATGGTTCAGCTTTCTCTGATTCAACTACAGCTCGGATTTATGTAATGCGAAAAACATGACCCCCGTCTTTGATAGAGTCAGATGATTGCAAGACAAGGTCCTGCTCTGAGAGGAAAAATGGGAACTATATTTAGTCGAAAATTTGAACATTTCTGTCTGTAGGAATGGAAACAAGATTGCCCTAGATTTCTTGATCGTCGTGACTTTAAAATTTGTCATTGTACTCTACTGTTGGATAGTTTGTGAGATTTAGAATTCATTGTTACAGCAGTAATTCATTGTATAAGAGGTCAGAGACTATCATGATGAATAAAGAGCAAGCCATCTTGCTTCTGTGCAGAGAATAACGCTATGTCATTTGTAGGAAACTGATGATACTGGAGATCATCATGCTAAATAAAACAGCAAGAAACATTTGATCTCATACACCACACACAGGATCTTTATCATTTACCCATCATCATCTATCTATAATCTACTCATCATGCTTCTAACTATCTATCTGTCTGTCTGTCTGTCTGTCTATCTATCTATCTATCTAAAATAAAATATGGAGCAAACAGGGATCTCAGCTGCCACTGGGTCACGTCTCGAGCCTCTGGACAATATGTCCTAGGAAAGCGTACAGTTTAGCGTGGATCAAATCTAGAGTGAAATGTGGAGTGGGGTTTTCACAGACATGGAAATATACTCATAAATGCAGGTATATCTAAAGACTCAGGGTACAATCATTAACACTACTGACAATAGCCAAATATTTATACTTTTGTATTTTTTAATTTCAGTTATCCCAGGACATACACAGTTGTGTTTTATTAGATAGTGTGTTGTGTAGATGAAAAGCAGACTGTGTGAATTTTATGAGAAGGAAAACAAATCATGCCAGACCACTTGCTGGATGTTTTTCACTAATAGTATTTTTGAAGAAGAGATTGTCACATAAGAGGACCCACTGTGTGGCTCTTTCTAAACAAATGTTTATTAACAGACCACAGAATTTTCATTTAGAATCCAAATTTACTAGTAAAAACACCAATAGACTGGCGGAAGAGGATGAGGGGAAGAAGGAGGAAGGATGGGACCACGGGAGTTGAGGGAGGGGTGTTTCAATTGGGATATTGAATAAATTGTGAAAAAAAAAACAGAATTTTACCTTTCTTTTTTCTTTTTCATGGGTTAATTAGTTTAGAGAGCATTTATTTTCTTTTTCTTTAGAGCTGGTTCCTTGTTATTCAACTTCTTTAGGTCTGTGGGTTATATCCTGTATTATATGGTTAATACCCACTTATAAGTGAGTATATATCATGTGTGTCTTTCTGGTTCTGCATTACCTCACTGATGATAATCTTTTCTAGCTCCATCCATTTGCCTGCAGATTTCATGATTTCCTTATTTTTAATGTCGAAGTAGCATTCCATTGTGTAAATGAACAACCACTTTGGAAATCCGTCTGGTACTTTCTTGGACAGTTTGGAATAGTGCTCCCTCAAGATACACCTATACCATTGCTGGGAATATATCCTAAAGATGCTCCACCAAACAAGGGTGTTCGCTAAGTTATATTCATAACAGCTTTATTTACAATATTTAGAGTCTAGAAACAACCTAGATGTCCCTCAGCCAAACATTTTCACAAAAGAGAGCATTTCTAAATGGCATCATCCTTCTTTTCCTTTACTGGAAGCAGTTTAGTCACCTTTGTAGCTTTTCTGGCATCTTTTTATGGTAGGAAGTTGGGGAGGGTAGGATTGGGCCACTAAAGGCCAGGGGAATTATCCCCTGAGAAGCTCACTGTTACAACAGATTTAGAGATTGGCATTGTTCCAGCTTTGGCTTTTACAAATGAGTAAAACCAGAAGTAGGTTCTAGGTACATCTGCAAAGCGTGTCAGGGTGACATGTAGGAAGAACAAGCACATTACGCTGGTAATGTTGCAGGAAAGAGTAGCAATTAAAAGCCAGTGAACGAGGCAGCTACTTCAGCTGCTTCAATACCCAGCACATTTCACCTGCTTCACAGAGATGATAGAAGCTCTGCCCCTTAGTAGGTACATGTTACATTTTACATTTACAAATTCATTTGCTCCAAAATGTGTCTGGTGTTTACTGTGTGCCACTCACAGTGCTAGGGCATGTACTCCATGACATAGCTAAGATGTCCTTTTGGTTTGTAGTTAGAGGAAATTGACAGTGTTTCAGATATTTCATGGAAAGTGGGTGATGGGTTCAGAAGAGTCACAAAGGGAGCAGAGGTCTTTTAAGTGTGTGGGCAAAGGTTTTGAAGAAGACACCCACATGGAATCTTGTAGTGTTTCAGAAAGACAAGCAGAGAAATAGCTACTTACATGAAACAAACAAACAAACAAAAACCATCTCTGGCCTTTAGGTGGCATGATTTTTATCAGTTTCTCTAAAAAGGGCTAGAGAGTGGCTTGACCACAACAGGAGATAGGGTCACTCAATGGTAGCTAGATCCTCACAGGTTAAAATGGTTTGAGTATTACTGAAGAAGGCAGAAACATGGCACTGAGGCAGCTCCTTGGAGGGTAAAAGAATGGTGTGAGTTTCTCTTTGCCACTGAAATGGGTTAGAACTATTAGGTTTAAATCTCAATTGCTTCCTTTGGGAAAAAAAAAAAAAAAAAAAAGAATTAATCCTGTTTTTCCCTCTTCCCAATGGGGACTTTCCCGAACTAATATATGAAAACACAGTCAGGTAGTCTTTTATAATGGAAAAGAAGAAAATTATTCTATTAATACCATAACATCGATATTGTCTCACTGATATTGTTATTAAGGAATTAAAGAGAAAAACCAACATGGAAATGCACTTGGAAAGGACTGACTTGGGTGACAGAGTTGGGTGGTTGCCTTTGTTGCAGAGAAGAATCTTTTTGCACAGCTAGTTAAGGGTGTAAATGAACAGTCACTGGTGAACAGTACCCAACATTCAACACATTCTCCCATGCATTACTTCACATGTTTCCACAGCCCCATGGAATCATCAGGCCAAATTATATCTCTGATTTCCTGGAGATGAAATTAATATGGTCCTTGGTAGGTGCCCAACACATAATGAGCAATAATCAAATATGATTGTTGTATTGTATTTGGTATTAGGAAAATTATGATTATATTGTAGTTATTGGATGATCATAAAGAATGGCTACTGAGTAGTCCCAGAATCAATACTAACAATTGTCAATTATTTATCAAGTTACTTATCTGAGAATGAGGTTAACAACAGATTTTATATGCATCCCAGCATTCTGGGTAAGTCTGAATGATCTGCTTGGTTAAAAGTATATAGTAGTGGAATGGAAAACGTACAAAGTAAAGACTATTTCATATACCGTTGAGGGTTTTTCCTTTTTTCAACCTTCTTATATTAGTTCTTACACAGAAACAACCCACTTTCTTCAAGTGAAAAACAGCTTCAGTGTCTTCTAGCCCCTTGTTAACGAGCACTTGAACCAAATATGCATGAAGTCACCAAAGCAAAAGGAATTCTCAGATTTATTATCCCAATAACACAGAAGATGTTCTGAGTCTTCTGAAGCAAAACTGAGCCTCTACCCCAGAAAAAGATTCCTGTAAACCTTAGATCAAATCTTTGTCTAAGCATCCTTCTCAGTAGCTACCTTGGAGCTATTTATCTCTTCCAATACATGGAGTTAGAAATATGGGATCTTCCCTCATCATGGATTGCTGCATCCATGAATCATCTGAAGGAATGGGCGGGCATGGGAGCGTTAGCAGGCCTTCTGGTGTTGGTCTCCTTGGTTTGCCTGTGGTATATATGCAAGATTAGAGTCTCACAACAGCGTAATGCAGCCATGACCATTCAGGCCTTTACAGCCATTGAAGCAGGACAGTCTCCCCAAGCATGGTTGGATACCATAAAAAGCTAAAATGTTACGCTCAGGATGCGAGGCTAAGCACTGCACTCAGGGTCAGCCGCTTTCGACCCAGAGAAGAGCATGTCTGATTGCATGCGGGTTGATGCCCCAGGTCCCGCCTCTGAGAAAAAGGTATCAGACAGGTCTGATGCTCTTTGGGTGGATGACACCTAAATGAACAACAATACAAAGTCCCAATTTATTTCTAATATCAGAGATCAGACCTCTACTCTTGCCTGATGCCTCTAAAACAAAAAGGGGGAACTGTAGAGAGCTGCGGAATGCTGTGCCTTAAAGATGGAGCTGGTTTCCGCCTTCCACCTTCCCGATGGTGAGTGCTCTCTGTCACGAACAATTCCACATTTGGCTAAGGCTAAGGATCTGGCTTGCTTCCATGTATGTGGACCTATCTGCATTGCCCACGTGGCACGCTGGGGTTGGCTACCCAGAGGCTATTTAAGCTGTGGGCTGGCTTTCCCCAGGGTCAGATGATTGTTCAAGGTTCCTGAATAAACTGCATTGAAAAAAAAAAAAAAAAAAAAAGAAATATGGGATCTTGTCATAACGTGGCCCTGGAAGAAGAAGGCTCTAGCAGCAGTGACTCACTTTCTGAATGTGACCTTTCAGAGCACTTGTTTTAAAGGTGCTGTCACAGGTTGGGGGTGATATAGAAGTTTTCTGTGTTAACTCAAGATACAAATAAGAACTGTGAGGTCCCATTAGCATGAGAGAACACAAGGGTATCACCACTCATCCATCAGAGACACTTCTACAGCCCCAGTCAACAAATATTCTCAGGCCAGGGATTCATCTACAAAAGTGTAACTGCATACATCAATAGAAAATTAGTCAAGTAGAATAATATACCTTTCAGAATATTATAAAAATTAAAATCCCAAAATGTCTGCTATCACCAATATTTGTGGAACTGTGACTTACAGAAACTTTTTACTTCTGAAATTTGACATCATATGATATTGTACAAGGAAGGAAATCTCATCATAATTGATGCATATTTGTTGTACTGACTTGTTCAGTGTCGGTAGTTAACCTTGACTGTCAATTTGACAATTCAGAATCACCATGGAAACTCATCATTGTGTGTGTGTGTCTCCATATGTGTTTGTATGTCTGTGTGTCTGTGTGTGTGTAAGATGTATGTTTTTATGTCTGTGTGTCTCTCTGCGTGTAAGAGATAGATGGGTTCCAAATGCTTGGAAATGCAGCCTTCCACCAAAAAGGCTGCAAGAGAAAACATGAATCAGATTTTATTTTCCTCTTCTTTACTCATGTCATCATTAGGGCTTTAAAGTCAACCAAATTTACAGCACACAGACACATGCAAAAAAGAATGTGCCCATGTTGGAGCACACACACACACACACACGCACGTACCCACACACATGCACGCACACACATACATATACATGTAGAACATTACTCAGACCTTAGTGATAGACTGAAGGATGGCCATAGGAAGACTGTGGTGGTGAAATTTACAATTTGTAATTTCAAGTACAAATCCTTGTCAGCAGAAAAATAAATCCAGGGAGGGAAATGATTTTAATCTCTAATTACAGTCATAACTCCTGGCTTTGAATTTGGCAAGTTGACAATGTATATGGAAAGAAGATGAGGTCTCAGGCCATAATTTAATGCCTAAAAGCTGATTTTTTTTTCGGTGCATGTAATTTTCTGTAGTTTGTTTGTTGCTTTCAGGATTGAGGACAATGACAGACTAGTTTGTTTTGCAAGGTAGGTTAGCTTGTAGCACCTCTTTCTCTAAGATGAGATGGTAAAATCATGAAGCAAGATAAAGAGATTTTAAAAGTAACTTAATTTGAACTTCAATTAAACATTTCCAAATATGCATCAACGAAATGCTGAGGCCTTTCATCTTAAGCTTAACTTTTATTGGACTCAGTACAATAATTATGATGAATAAAATATACGCATGGTGCTCTAAAATGTGCAATACTGTATTTAAGTATCTGTTATTCAAAGAATAAGCAAACACATGAATACAATTGTTAAAATGTTTGAATTACACTGGCCCTTCCCTGTTCTTTGCTCTGTAGGTATGTGTGTTATATGTGTATTTGTGAATGTGTGTGTATATGTGTGGGGTTCCTGTTTGTGGATGTGTGTATATGAAGGCCAGAAGCAAATATATGAGTCCTTCTGCAGCCCTCTTCACTTTATTTTTTCAGAATGTGTATCTCGATGAAGCTGGAGCTCACAAATGCAGCTAGACTGCCTGGTCAGTGAGCTATAAGGATCCTCCTGCCTCTGTCTCCCTATCGCTTGGGTTAAATACCAGTGCTTTTATCTTAAATACCTGGGTTTCATGTACATTCTAGGAATCATAACAGAGATTCTCATGTTTGAACAATAATTACTAATTAATCATTTTGCCCACTCTTTTGTTTTCTTGAAGGCTGATAAAATTTACCTACATTGAATCTTCTTTAAATCAACAAAGAGGGTATTATTTTCCCACTGTAGGGAAGTGGATAAAGATACCTCTGAGTGATGTGCTTATGATGCCATAATTTTCCTTTTGACAACTTCACCACACATAGCCTGGACTTCCAGCCCAGAGTTCTCTTTAATCTTCAGTGGCTACAGATATTTAATCTATGAAATTATTTAATTCAGAAAGTGATCATCTCTTTGGTTAAATTTTGCTTTTATTTGTTCCATTTTATCTGCTTAATGTGTTGAGGAATTACAGAGAGATTCATGATTCATGCTGGGGGGGCGCTTCATTGGAAGTGAATCAGCCCTCTAGTAGGTGCATCTGTACAGATGTTTATATGATGCCTTCCTTCCTCCATACAATCTGTAGGAAGTTAAAAATTAGTAGACAAGACAGAAAAACTTACTTTAGTAATGTAGCCAGCAGTGAGGAGCTCACACTCCTATAAATAACACATTTTTTAAAGTTTCCAACCTCAATAGAATTTACTGGGGAGGGTAGGATTGGGAGGGGATGGGAAAGGGTGCTACAGCTGGCATACAAAGTGAATAAACTGTGATTAATAAACTTAAAATAAAAATTAAAGAAAACACTAAACAGGTAAAAGAAATCCAAAAAAAAAAAAAAAAAAACATAGAAGTATAAAGGGAAAGGTAACATTAAGAAAATCAGAAGTAGTACTGGATAAGAGAGGATTGTTGGGGTGAATGTGATGATAATACATTATGTACATGTATAAAAATGGATTGTGTTAAAGCAAACCCCATTATGATGGATAATCCTTTATATAAATAATGTATACTAAAATTAGGATATTTTAAAAATAAAATCTTGTTTTTTTTTTTTTTTTAAACTGAGTATTGTTGGGTATGGTGATTTTTGTATCCATAGTTATTTACTTTGCCTTATTGGTTTTCTTGTTTGTTTTTTCACAAGCCAAATACAGAAGACAAAATCGGCAATATAAAGGTATAATGGGACTGTCAGAGGACAAACATGCTTCATATCATAGCTCTGGCCTTTTCCTTCTTCCTTTCTCAGCTACTTTGAAACTGAAAATTTTGGAAGTTACATATAAAATTTGATGAAGATCATATTCACAAAAGGTCTATTGAGAAAGTAGGATATGAAAGAAGTTGTCCTCTTGGGTCTGGAGTTGCTTCAGATTGACTCTTATCCTTGACAATTCCACAAAGCTGAGTACTTTAGACTTGGGCTGACAAATACAAACAGTTTCACCTGAATCACTCAATATGTAATCACTAAAAATAAGCAAGAGCTGTTATGACTTTTAAAATATCTGTGCTTGACAGCCTGCCTAATGTTTCCTGATTTAATTAGTAATATCAGTTCCCTGGATTTAAGCTTATCCATCATATTGCAGTTATTTCATTTCTGACTGTCTAAATATAGCTGGCTGTGGGTTATGGCATTGTTCCTCTTGTGAAGATGAGTGAGAATTTCCAAGGAGAAAGCACAAGCGAGAAGAAATAAAATCCCTATGACTCTAGCTCACCAAATAATTCCACCTATCATAAATACACAGACCTTTAGTATCTTCCTCATTTCTTTCATGAACCGGCTGACATGGAGCCCTCAACAAAATGAACACACTAAAGACAATTAATCTAACTAATGGCAGTAATAGTGCCATGCATCTGTTTAGTACTGTTCACAGCAGACACTTTTGCAGAAGTGATTTTATTTAACCTCATTTAATTAGCTTTAAGTGTTAACTTGTTTGGCACACACTATAAAACTCAGCTGATTTTCCCAAAAGAGAAAGACACCAACATGGGTTGCTTGGTAGAAAAGCCTTCATGTCTCCAAGCAGTGTGTGAAAGTGGAATACATGGGGTAGCTCAGAGAAGGATACAGACAGAAGAAACAATAAGTTCCTTAGCTCATTTCCTATAGCACAGCTCACAAGTCAAAATACCTCATCATTTTCCCATCTGTAGACTGTCTTTAAATTTAATTCACTGTTTGACCACACAGACATATGCGCTTAGCTCTGTAAGTCTCTTCAATGATGATAAAAGTCCTGGAAGCCAGACATTAGCAGTAACTGTGTTGACTGTGCAGGCACCCCAATCATAGGCTGCTTTTCTCCTGCAGCTCATTTGCCTCAGCTGCACTGAATTCCATTTAACCAAAATAATGAAAAATGGAGAGTGACTCAAATATTTCAGGAAAAATGAATTAAACATGAAAAACAAGCAAGGAAAGATTTGTTGCCATGTGCCAGCAAACCATCTGGGGAGGAAGCGTTGGGCTTCTTCAGTGAAGGTTTTGCAGTGCTGAAGCTCAATTTGAAGGGTCAGTCTCTAGCTAACTGAGCAGTTAAGATTTGTAGGGGAGACTTAGAAAAGTTTTTAATTTAGAGGGAAGAAAAGGCCATCAGTGTGTGTGTGTGTGTGTGTGTGTGTTGGGTGTGTTGGGTGTGGGGAGTTGTAACATCCAGGAAGATGTGGGTAGCTCTTTTATTTACTCTTCACTTGCTGTGAGAAAACATCATAACCTAGATAACTTATAAATTGAAGTTTTTAATTTTGGGATCTAGTTCCAGAGAATTGCACTCCATGACCATCATGGTAGGGAGCATGGCAGCAGGCAAGCAAGCATGGTACTGGAGCAGGAGCTGAGAGCTCACATTTTGATCCACATGCACAAAGCAGAACAAGCTAAGGAAGAACGGTGTGGGGTTTGGAAATCTAAAAGCCTTCCCTTGTCCTCCTCGAACAAGGCCGCACCTTGTTCTAAATAGTTCTTGTCCTGAATAGTTCTAATAACTGGGGACCAAGAATTCAAATATATGAGTCCTTGGGAGCCATTTTCATTCAAACAAAGCCAGGACAGTACCGAATTTCCTGAGTGATCAGTTCATCACACAGAGGAATGAGCATATGACCCTAACATTTTACTGTATTAGTTTCCTTCTTGTTTTTGTGATAAGACTCAACAATCAAAAGCAATTTGGAGAAGGAAGAATTTATTTTGGGTTGCAGGTCCAGAATGGATACAGTCCATCATAGGGGAAGGAACATGAGGTACTTGTCAGGAAGCAAAGTAATCAGATTTCATCCATATGCAGGAATAAGAGAGAGGGAACAAGATATAGGCCCAACCTAAGAAAACCTCAAGGCACTCACTGTGGCGTACTTCCTTCAGAGAGGTTCTGAGGCAAGCAAAGCCCACAGTGTGTGGTGGCAATGACAGGGATAATAGTGTGTGCACATGTGTGTATAATTATGTTCCAAGAGGCCAGATGCTCGCTTTTTGCCAGCACTCTCAACTTAGTATATTTTTTCATAGTCGATATTGTTTATGAGGCTTACTCCTATTTTTATCTGTCATTTAGAGCTTGTATGTTGAGTATTCCCTGAATACTTGTCTAGACCTAGCTTTATTTCTTTTTCTCACACATATATTCATGAACCAAAAAATGCCAAATGTTTTCATTCCTTTCTGCTTGATTTCTTTCCAGTTTTTGCCTCAGGTCCTCTATGTCAGGTTTGGTGTCCCTGTCCTTCACTGCTCTGCTGAGGCTCCAAGAGGGAATCAATGAGTAGTTAGGGAAGAACAAGTCTGGTTTCCTATAGCAACCCCTGGCCAGGGTCGTCTTCATGTCTAGTCCTATGTTATGATACTTCTGTCTGTTAGTTTCCTTAGACACTGATATCTGCAGCGGCAATTGCTCTGTCTTCAGACATTTTTTTTTTTTTTTATTTGACACTACAGCAGATGATTCTGTGAGCCCAGGCTACTCCACGGAAAAACTATGTCTGATGCACTGTGTTAGACAACCACAGCCAGGAAGATTTTTATTTCTTGCAGTGATAGCAAGTACCATCCAACTGTTGCCTAGGAACATGACAATTCTCATAGCAAGTGACTTGCATTATGAAGAATGCCATGATTTGTCTCCTTGACCTCCCACTAGCCTCATCTCTCAACAGGGCCCTCTGTCAATGTTCTAGCTGAAGCTCAGGATTCCCACGGCTGATCGGGTCATGCTGCTTTGAAAAATAAATCAGCTTACCATCACAGCACATTCCAAGAGAAGACAACCTCATTATTTTTGAGTCCACTTTGCAGACCTTCCATTCAACTCAGTGACAGAGGTGTCCTTGGGGATGGATAGGCCTGGGATTACCTTGTCATCTCTTCCATTTTGAACACCTGCTGTGTTAACTGTATAAACTGAAATCCAAAGCAAGGGTTGTACTTTATTGCTCTGAAGTTTTCAAAATATTGATGCAAGTATATTTGTGTTTTAATTACTCTCTGTGGGTATCTATATACATAATAGTGTATGAGCACACACCTGCACATGTATATACATACATATGTACATGTACTATACAAAGGTATGCAGGAAAATACACAGGCATGTTCTCAACCCTCATATTTTCTTAAAAATACCAGAAAAATCTTTTGAGATAGGGTTTCATATAATCAAGGCTGGCTTCTAATTTTTCACATATCTAGTGATGAACTTCAGGATCTAATTCTTCGGCTTCTGCCTCCTGAATGCCAGGATTACAGGCATGCAATATGATGCTCAGTTTATGTGGCACTAGGAAGCAAACTTGGGATTGTCTACTTACAAGGCTGTCACTTAACCAACAGAGCTTTATCCCCTGGTATGAACAGTGAATTTTAATATAAAATTTCAAATTCATTACAAACAACAGTAGTGACAAAATGACATAGACCAACAATTCACAAGTGTGAGCATGCATCAAAATCTAATCACTCCCGTACTGTCTGATATGGTGATTTTACATTTGCCCTAAAATTCATATTTTGTATCCACTGCTAGGCTTTAAGCTTCAATGCAGAGTACCAGAGAAGATCATCAGGAGTATGTGAGATGCAGAGACTAAGGAAGGGAATCACTGCTTCTGATCAAGGCTTTTTTATTGGAAATAGTATAAAATGCAATATTCATTAGCTTAATATTGTATACTAGACTGAATATTGTTTCCCTTCAACTTGCAAACTAACTTCCTATCTCAAACCCACCTGAGAAGATTCATAATTCAGCATATATCGCTATAAATTTAAATATGATCTATTAATCTATTTGTCAGTAGAGGGATATCTAGGTTGTTTCCAGATTCTGGCTCTTACGAATAAAGCTGCTATGAACATAGTTGACCAAATGTCCTTGTTGTATGGTGGAACATCTTTCTAGAATATATCCTGAAATACTATTGCTGGGTCTTGATGTAGTACTATTCCCATTTTTTTAAGAACGCGCTAGATTGATTTCCAAAGTTGTTGTATATTTTTGCACTCCCACTAGCAATGGAGTAGTGTTCTTTCTCCACATCCTCTCCATCATGTATGTAACTTGAGTTTTTGATTTTAGCCATCCTGACAAGTGTAAGATGGAATCTCAGAGTCATTTTAATTTGTGTTTCCTTGATGACTAAGGACACTGAGCATCTTTTTAACTGATTCTCAGCTATTTGATGTTCCTTGGTTGAGAATTCTGTGTTTAGCTCTGTACCTCATTTTTAATTGTATTATTTAGTTTGTTGGTGTTTAATTTCTTGAGTTCTTAATATATTTTGAATATTAGCTCTCTGCCAGATGTAGGGTAGATTTACAAACAGAATATTACTCAGATATTAAAATCCAGGAAATCATGAAATCTGCAGGCAAATGGATGAAACTAGAAAAGATCATCCTAAGTGAGGTAATGCAGAACCAGAAAGACATACATGGTATATACTTACTTATTAGTGGATATTAGTCATACAACATAGGATAAATATACTAAAATCTACAGAGCTAAAGAAGCTAAACATCAAGGAGGATCCTAAGGAAGATACTTAATTCTCATTCAGAAACGCAAATAGAATAGACATCAAAAGCAGTTGAACAGAGAAAACAGGATGGGAGGCTACCATAGGTATCCTATGAAAGACTCTAACCAGCAGGGGATCAAAACAGATGCTCAGATTCACAGCCACTGGGCAGAGCACAGGAAGTCTTGTAGAAGATTGGGGCTAGAAGGACCCAGAGGGATAGGAGCTCAACAGGCAGATCAACAAAGTGAACTACTCTGGGCCCAGGGGGGCCTACAGAGACTGATGCACTAACTGAGGAACATGCATGGAGAATATCTAGACCCCCCTGCTCAGATGTAGCCAAGAGGCAGCTCAAACTCCATGTGGGTTTACTAGTAAGGGGAACAAGGGATGTCTCTGACTTGGACCCTGTTGCCTGCCCTTTTATCACTTCCTCCCTGCTAGGTGGCCCTACCAAGCCACAGGGGAAGAGGATGCAGACAGTCCTGATAAGACTTGATAGGCTGGGGTCAAATGGTAGGGGATGATGGCTTCCCCTTTCTGAGTACTAGGAGAGTGGGATAGGAGGAAAGTGTGAGGGAGGGTGGGACTCAGAGGAGATGAAGGAGGGGGCTACAATCAGAATATAAAGTGAATAAATTACAACAAAAAGAATTATCTTAATAAAATGTACTGAGAAATGAATCTTGTTTGTATCAAGCTTTAGTTGCTCAAAATGTTTAATCTAGTCTTTTGTGGGGTGTTAAGAAAGGAAATAAATTAATCAAATAAATAATATTACACACCAAGTTGTTAGAGAATTTTTCATAAAATATAATATATGTTTATTTATTATTTATTACAATTTATTCACTTTGTATCCTGTGTGTCGCCCCCCCCAACTCTACTGTCATACCCTATTCTCCTCCAAAAGAAATACCCTCTTCTCTCTCCAAAAGAGGAGAGAAGTCTTCTCAACTCTTAAAGCCTCCAAGTGTACCAAATAACTTTATTTTTTGCGGGGGCTGCAGTAAGTGCATAAATATCAAAGTAATGAGAATAAGAAACTTCTGAGTGCTCACAGCATCTATATCACCCCTTTAGAGGGATACAAGTAATATAATTCCAGAGATTATAATAAACTGTCATGCAATGTTGTCTTTTAGAAATGACATGATTGTTGCACCCATGGACTAACAGCAGTGGTGCCAGCTAACACAAAATCAAGTCAGTTAACATCCCAACATGGATGAGTGAGGGTCCATACCTAAGGACATATAGATTGTTATTGGATTCCAGGGAAAAGTAACAAAATGCTTCAATGATGTAACCATTGGTAAATTGCATATAATAGAGCAAATAATCCCATGTCCATGATGATAAAAGCAGACCGTTCTAAGCACAGTAGGACACCCACAAGAAGGATGAAATAAGAAAGAAAATTGTTGGAAGAAAGCAAGGTTAGGTGGTAGTGGAAAAGAGATGAAATTATGAGGGGAAATAAGATCAAAGTACATTATGTAAATGTATAAAGTTGTAAAATAATAAAATATTTAAAGTATAAATATATTGACAAAACATGACAGAAACCAGCCAAAAATTAAGTTTAAATTAGACATTTATATTTTGTATATTTTCCTAGCTTACTTTCTTTTCTCCTTCCTTCCTTCCTTTCTTCCTTCCTTCCTTCCTTCCTTCCTTCCTTCCTTTCTTTCTTTCTTTCTTTCTTTCTTTCTTTCTTCCTTCCTTTCTACCTTTCTTTCTTTCTTCCTTCCTTCCTTCCTTCCTTCCTTCCTTTCTTTCTTTCTTCCTTCCTTCCTTCTTTCCTTCAGTCCTTCCTTTCTTTTCTTTTGACTCAGGTTGTCATGTTGTCTAGTTTACGTCCAAACTTACTTTGTAGTCACTCATGGCCTTGCGCTTCTCATCCATCTCCTTTATTTTCCCATGGGCTGTGCCCCACCACATTCTGGAATACATTTTATTTTCTTAAGTTAACCAAGACTCAGAAAGACAAATATTTCCTGTTTTCTCTCATTTGGGGATTATTAGCTTTATATTTTTAAATGTGCATGTTTGATTTGGAATGCAGCAATCAGGAAATTATTAAGTTTTCATACACGGAGGAATACTTCAAAGCAGGAGAGCCAGAATGCAAGGGTATAAAAGATTTAAAAGAAATAATGTCAGAGGAAGTATTAAATTGATTGGAGGTTAGGAAAGCCAATTAAAGAAAAATTATGAGGAAGGATAAAAAACATGAAAGACCTTCCATGAATTTAATGTGTATACCTACTACAGTAGAAGCTTCCTAAAATATCTGCATATATATTTACACTTAAACACATATATACATATACAAGAACTTAAATGGAATTGCCCTGTAGCAAGGCAATAAAATCCCCACTAGAGTAACAAAAATCCCAATGCATAGTGTAAAATAAAACCAGGAATGGGTTACATCATTTGGGGTTATTAACCAGGGGAGTCCCACAGATTCCCCCAAACAGTTCAGGTTACTGTCAAGTCTCTTATTTATCCTCAAGAACTTGATGATAAGACTTTATTGCTTAAGAATCACATGCATGAGTCATATAACATGAAGAAATCAAGCTGGCACACACTTGGACAATTTATCCTTACTGTATATATTTTTTAGTGCCAAAGGGTGTTTTAATGCTTTTCATAATACTCCAGGAGAAAAGTAGACATCAACCTTACCTAGCTGTGAATCCTGTCAACTATAATAATGGTTGCTTTAACAAGACATGCCCATTGGTGCAATAGTGGCACAAACACCGTAAGAATAAATAATCACATTCTTAATGGACTTAAATCCAGTTCTGTAAGTTAAAACATTCTTGGCACTGTTATTAGAATTAAGAATAGTTGTGGCTGGACAGGCCATAGGTAATAGAATCTACTATCATTTCTCTGTTAAATGGCTGTATATTTAAACAAACTCCTAATGTGTTATAATTATGCCCACATATTACTGCATCTCTCTCTTTTGAAGTAGATGGCGGTTAACACAAAGACCCACAACTGGTCATGATCCAGAGAATAAGACCTTGGAATACTAGGAGACCTCTATTGAACCTCTCCTCCTGAGACTGAGAGATTTTTTTTTTTTGAAGAGATGGCAGAGAAACTGTAAGAACAAGAAAAAAAGTGTTTACTGCGCATGACAAATCAGCTGCACATATGAACCCACAGAAGTTGTGACATCATACACAAGACCAGGGCAAGCTTAGTCTAGCCATAGTCCCAACATGGGAGGTGGGCATGAAGTTCCAGCCCTATCTAAGAAGCAAATGGCAAATGTTATCTGCTGTGAGGATAATCAGCTTTTCTTTTTCCTCTCTCTCTCTCTCTCTCTCTCTCTCTCTCTCTCTCTCTCTCTCTCTTTCTCTCTCTGTGTGTATGTGTTTGTGTATGCCCTGATTGTTCCTTCATGCCTTCATCTTCCAGTGAATGGCATACATCTAATAACAGATAGATGTTCTTTTTCTTCCTTCCCCCCTTTTCTCTTCTTTCCCTCCCCCTCTATATTTCTTTCTATTTTCCTTTCCTTTCCTTTCCTTTCCTTTCCTTTCCTTTCCTTTCCTTTCCTTTCCTTTCCTTTCCTTTCCGTTCCTTTCCTTTCCCTTCCTATTTCCATTTTGAGATATGGTAGACAGGCTTCAGACTCTGTATTCAGTTACAGCTGTCCTTGATCTTCTAATCAATTTTTTGTGAGGACTGCTGTTACATTTCCCTTCTTGTTAAGTGTTTGTTTATTCCCACAAATACAAGCAAAATAAAGCTAAATTTTAAAGCATTTAATAATTTCCTCACTCAGGATGATATTTGCTAGATCCTACCATTTGCTTGCAAATTTCATGATTTCCTTGTTTTTAATTGCTGAGTAATATTCTATTGTGTAATGTACCACAATTTCTTTATCCATTCCTCAAATGAGGGACATCTGCATTGTTTCGAGCTTCTGGCTATTACAAATAAAGCTGCTACAATCATGGTTGAGAAAAATGACTTTATATACTTGAACATCTTTTAGATATATGACTAAGAATGTTATAGCGAGATCTTGAGGTAGCACTATTCCTAATTGTCTGAGAAAGTGCATCCTGTGTGAGGTATCCCTGAAGCAAAAAGACACACGTGGCCTTATACTAACTTATAAGTGGATATTAGACATATAATATAGGATAATCATACTAAAATATGTATACATAAGGAAGCTAAGCAACAAGGAGGACCCTGTGTAAGATGCTCAATCTTCATTCAGAGGCAAACAGGGCAAACATTGGAAGAGGAAGAAAGCAGGGAACAGGACAGGAGCCTACCACAGAGGGCCTCTGAAAGACTCTACCTAGCATGGTATCAAAACATATGCTGAGATTCATAGCTAAACTTTGGGCAGAGTGCAGGGAATCTTAGGAAAGAAGGGGGTGATAGAAAGACCTGGAGGACAGGAGCTCCACAAGGAGAGCAACAAAACCAAAAAATCTGGTCTTTTCTTAGGCTGATACTCCAATCAAGGACCATGCATGGAGGTAACCTAGAACCCATGCACAGATGTAGCCCATGGTTGCTCAGTGTCCAAGAGGGTTCCCCAATAATAGGACCCAAGGATCATCTCTGATAGGAACTCAGTGCCAGGCTCTTTGATCATCTCCACCTGATGAGGTAGCAGCCTTACCAGTCCACAGAGGAAAACAATGCATCCAGTCCTGATGAGACCTGATAGGCTAGCATCAGATGGAAGGGGAGGAGGACGTCCTCTATCACTGGACTGGGGGAAAGGCATAGGAGAGGAAGAGGGTAGGAGGGTGGGATTGGGGGGCATGGGGGAGAGGCTACAGCTGGGATGCAGAGCAAATAAACTGTAATTAATAAAAATAAAATTAAAATGAAAAATATTTTATTTCATCTTTGTATGTTTGTGTTAACTGAGCACAGAAAGAAAAAAAAATGAAGCATCAACTTCACTAAATATTAAACCAACTGATTTTTTTTTTATCTCTCAGGACTCATTCAATGGGAGTTGGAGAGATAGCTCAGTTTATAGAGCACTTGTCTTCTGAGAATAAGGAGTTGAGTTCAATCTGTAAAAAATATGTCTACAAATCCGAGTGTGGTGGGGTGCATTTGTAATCCTCATGCTGCAGCTCACCAGCTCCTGCCAAACCAGGATCATTGGACTGTCTAGGGAAAGTCATTTTTGTGTGCTCTTCTGCATCAGAGATGTCTCCTGGGACGTAGTGAGGTACTGGGACAGCACCCTATGTGTCAAATTATGCAGTGGCGGAAAACCAAGAATATACACAGTGCGGTGACTCAGCTTATACTTTGGAGAAACTTCAAAATCACAAATGAAAGCTACTACATGGAAGAAGAAACTAGTGTGATGAATGTGAGGAACGCCTGGAAAAAAAGATGAATTGGTGTCATGGAAGTGTTTATGTCAGCTCCAGTGAGTCATTAATGATGGTCCTTGGAGTTTGGAGTGTTTGCTATTTCTTCTCACAGCTGCCACTTCTAGTTTTACATCAGTCATGTTGCAGCTTCTTCACTGTCTTCAGAATTCAAATCAATTTTGGAGCCTGAACTGAGAATAAAATGAGTTGGAGCTTCAAGGGGAGAACAATGGATGGCATCATGCTTGTGGGGAATATTCACAGGATTCAAGTGATGTTTGGCCCATTAATAACATCCATGTCTTTCAATATTATAGACAATGGGTCTGAGCTACTGCAGGAGACAATCGAGGTTACAGCACCAAGACCAAAAGAAGCTGGTTCAGATTGTTCCAGACCAAAAAAGCTGGTTTGGATTGTTCTGCAACTGGAAGCTCTTAATACGCTAAAGACCTGAGTTAGATCCCTGGGACCAACTTAACCCCATGAATGCTCTGTGCATATACCACCTCTCCATCTCTCTGTCATTCTGTCTCTCGCATACATTCATACATACATGCTTATATACATGTATACATACATGTATACATGCATGCATACATAGTGCGTACATACACACACATAAACAAGCAGGAGCACATACATAACACAGTAAATAAATGAATAAAACATATAAGAAAGAAGATAGTAAGGCAAAGATGGGGAATTCTTCATTACACAGGATACATTAAAGAAAAAAAAATAAAAAGAGGATTCATGAGAAAAACCCATGATAGACAAACAGAGAAGAGGTAGGTGTTATGGAAATGACCACTGAAGGGCCGTGAGGCTCATGCATAGAGTTTGAGGAAGAGATGTCTTTCCAGATCACAGGCCCCCTTCCAGTCTCCAAATGCTTTTGCTTCCTTAATAAAATGTCTCCCTTTCTATTTATAACCACATATTCCTTCTATAATTACTTGTTGTGGGACACATAAATCTGAAAACTTCATTGGGTGTGCTCCATATTCAGACATGAGCATATATATCAATACAGGCTGAAAAATCATAAAACAACTCACCTGCCATAGCTACCCTTGTCCTAGCCAGAAAGGGCAATCTTGATCTTTTGTAGTCACAGCTACTACTGCATGCACTTCCAGTTTCTAGTCTAGGATATGCTCTGCATGCTTGCCTTTTTCCATACTGAGCATGCACATGTCTTAGGCATCCAAATGTACCCTGAACTCTCCAGACTTTTCTCCTTTTGTGTTCTGCCATTGCTCCCTATGGCCTTTCCCAAGCTGCATATGGAATTTGTAAAAAAAAAAAAAAAAAAATCCTTGTATATTTGATTGTCTGCCAGCCAGATAATAAGAGGCATCTGATCAAGGGCTTGCTTAAGTGCTCCATCAGGTACTGTTGATGCTGCATGCATTATTCATGTAACGCTACCCCCCAAAACCACACTTTGATTACATAGTCATTTTTCAATCCCTTCATTTACCAGACAAGTTAGAGATCACGGGAGATCAGAGGAGACACACTTATGAATCGTTTATGAACTTTGGCTCTTCACTCCCTCTATGTCCTCTACTCCCCTTTCTGGTGTGGATGATCTCTGGCAAGGGCCATCCTGAAGATGAAGGAATAGATGGAAAAGTTCTGTGAATGGTAAATGCACTGAAATAAATAGAGACCTTATCCTTGGAAGAACAAATCTTTAAGTAGAATGTTTTACAATCAGAGACCTACTTCTGAATGTCAAAGTATGTGAGTGACCTCTGAGAGCAGCCTAAGCTCCTATAACCCTAGTTTCAGTGACTTTAAACTGAGAAAAAGAAGGTCTCAGAAGGTAAGCTGCCTGACATGTGACCACAAGAACCACAGTTCAGATCTCTGACTCTGTGTAAAATGCCAAGCATGGTTGGGCATGCCTTGCCTATCGTCCCAGGGCAGGGTGGTGTACAAAAGGTGATCCTTGAAGATTTTTGCTCAGTTGGCCAAGCCTAATTAATAAGTTCCAGGTTTAGTCAGAGAATGTTTCAAAAAGTGTGGTGGAAAGCCACTAAGGAAACACAACTATGGTTGATCTCAGGCATCTAAACTTATGGACACACACTCAACAACAGTTACATAAACCGTAGACATATAACACACCCTCATGCATCCCTGTCACTACAGAAAAAGCAACAAAGCTAAGGACAGCAGCCCACTGTCACGATGTTGACCTCATCTAGGCTGTACGTGAGACAAGCATTCAGTAATCTTCCCTTTTGCTCTTTGTTGGTGCTGCTCATTGACTCTTGTGAAACCCGTCATTCTGTTTGCCTTTCCTTAATGTGAGTGTGAGTTCTGTTGCCAGCTGAGTCTACAGTCCTGAGATAAAAATCTGCTTTATTGTTCTACCTTTCCTCCAGGGCTAAACACAGTCAAGAATATGCATAATAACCTGGCTTCTTCATATGCATAATCCTGAGAGTGCAATCTCCATGCTGTGTTTTAATTAGTTTTGTATATGTTCCTTTAGTGCTAAGGGGGCTCCCTGTGCTTAGGACAGGAGACAGTATCTGCATATGTACACATAATTTCATGGGAAGATGAGGCAGACAAATGCTTTGTAAGAGCATATAGCAAATGTGCCAACCTGGAGGTTTATCCTGAATGTGTGTGCATCTGCTCATGCAAATAAAAGATGGTAGTTCATTGTGAGACTTTCAGCATACTCAGATAAATGTAAGCTATAAAGTTGCTTTTATGCACATAGTATGATTTTATGAATTAATACCTTCTAGTAGGAGCCATCAACACAAATTTCTGGTATTTATGTTACCTCCAGAACTGAATCAGTATGTGATAGATGAGGCTAGTGCTAAATAAAAAATATGGGCTCAAAAATAAGAAAATATGATCAACTGAGATGGCTCAGAAGGCAAAAGCAGCTATTACAAAAACCTGATAACTTGAGTTCCCTGAAAAGAGGAGGCCACAGTAGAAAGATAAAACCAGCTACTGAGAAACTGCCACTGAGTTCACACCACAGAAAGCCCCTGCTCCCCTTACTAGGGACTTCAGTTGGAGACTGAATCTATGGGTTACATCTGAATTGAGGTTTTAGGTCCAATCCATGCATTGTCCTTGGTTGGGGTGTCATTCTCTTCAGGGCCTCCAGGGCTCAGTTTTTATGTCTCTGATGGTCTCCTTTTGGAGCTCCTGTCCCCTCCAGGTCTTTCTATCTCCACCTTCTTTCATAAGATTCCCTGCACTCTGCCCAAAGTTTGGCTATGAGTCTCGGCCTCTGCTTCAATACTTTGATCAGTAGAGTCTTTCAAAGGCCTTCTGTGGTAGGCTCCTGTCCTGTTCCCTGTCTTCTCCTGCTTCTGATGTCTATCACATTGCCATTCTGAATGAGGATTGAGCATCTTCCCTAGGGTCTTCCTTGTTGTTTAGCTTCTTTAGGAGTATAGATTTTAGTATGTTTATCCTATATTATATGGCTACTATCACCTCCTTCTGAGGGGTACAGCCTTGCCAAGCCGCAGAGGAAGACAATGCAACTACTGAAAGTTGGTATCTATATTCCACAATGTAAAAATGAAAATATATACACACTTATAAACAATTATATACATAATTATATACAACATAAATATATATATATATATATATATATATATATATATATATATATAGTAGGAAAGAGGTCAACATAGAGAAAGTACAGACACTGGCAGGTAGCTGAAAACTCCTTGGGCTTTGGCAAGTGATTACATGATGTTCATCAGATACAAGTTTGCCTTCTTGCCAATTCTTCTGTGTTGTGTCATGTTTATGTGGAAAAGTTAGCCTCTTGTAGCCCCAAGCCCTCTCCCCAGTCTAAGAGTTTGTAACTCTTGCTTCAGGGTGTATTACTCAAATGAAGAGTTGATGAGAACTTGCCTCTAGTGAGCTACTTGCCTAATCTGCTGTGATATTGACAGCCTAGGGAAGTATAATGCTATTATGTCTTTTCTCAAGATGACGCCACTGAAATATGTGACTAGCCTCAACTCTCCTGTGTGTATGTAGGGGGGTGAAAATAGGTCTGCCAAATCCATACACTGTGAGAATGTGAAGATCAGGAGTTGGGCTGAGTGCAAGGTATCAGTGTTTGGGACTCTAAGGCGTCTGCATTGACTCCCAGAGAAAAAATGCTGTAATAACCCCATGACAGATTCTGACACAAGGGATATCAATTTACAAAACAAAATTTCAAAGATGACACCATTCATAACTTCAAGGGTTCCTACATAAGGAGCATTCTGAGCTTGGGAGCCCATGTGACAGCACTGGCCAGGCTTCGAAACGTGCTTACTGCTATTATCATGCTGAAAGGTCTGCAGTGAGGATGGAGTCTCTGAGCTTATACTTTCCTCAAAGTTTCACTTTATGATGAAGCCTTGGTAAAAGACTGGTTCAAGGCTTGCAATAACGCTCAGCGGGTAAAACATTTTCTGCACAAATCCAATGACCTGAAATTCCTGTAAAGATGAACAGAGATAACATACTCCACAAAGTTTTCCTCTGAATTTCACACTCACATTGTGGCACTTGTAAACCAATAGTAATACTCAGCCCCACCATAGTATACATACATAATAAACGAAACAAAACAATGCTCATTCTGCAGAATTGTATGGATATATATGAAGTGGCACCTCTTGAAAAACATATTTTTTTTGGGCAGGGGTTCTGAAATGCATTAAGGAAATTGTTATTGTATCTGTCCAGAAGATGTCATCTTCCATTGTAGGGCAGGCACAAATTGGTTAAGTGACTGAAAAGAGCAAATTCTGTGCAAGAAAAATGGTAGCCAGTCTTCTAATGGGTTAAACTGAGAATAATTTACCTAATCTATTAAAAAGTAACTTTCTAATATGCATATAGTTGGGTAATTTAGGCATCCCAACCTTCTAAGCAATGATGCAGAACATTATGAGCAAAATGATTATGATGCTAGCTAGATTGCAAACATTAACAATGTGGAATACATGAAAGAGAACAATGACTGGGGTGAAAGAGTGGTCTGTGACTAAGGAGTTGCACTTGCAAGAGTGAGTAACTGAGTTAGATCCCAAGAAACCATGCAAAAAGAGCTGGTGGTACATGTTTGTAATCCCAACCACTTGGGGGCAGAGACAAGAGGAAACTTATGGTTGATGATGAGCCGGACTAACCAAATCAGTGAGCCCTGGTGAGAAACTATATCTCAACAAATAAATAAATAAATATATCCATCAATTAATTAATTAAAGGCTGTGAGACCTGAGTGATGGCACCCTAGGCTGACCTCTGGCCTCCACAGTTATACACTTTCATGTGCAAGTACATACTTTTAAATACACGGGAACGTTCAGACATATAAATACAGGTGGAACAATGGTAGGTGAAGAGGATAGGAGATAAGAGGAAATGAGGGAATGTCCTGTCAGCCTCTGGTCTTCTATATAATAACACTATACACTGACAATTGAAGCAGAAAAGGATATATATATATATATATATATATATATATCTTGATATATATATCTTGATGTATATATCAAGATTCTGAAATGTCTGTGCATCCTTCTTGTGTCTGACACAAAGAAATCTCCACCAGAGGAGAATGGGAAGCATTCCAGATACCAGAAACACACTAGAGGGAGTGGGGTGGGACTTTCCAGACCTTCCTCCTCACGCTGAAGGCTCCAGTTCTGAGAACATGAATATATGCCCTCTGGCATCAAGAGAAAGACTCTTCTGGTCATAAGAGTTTGAAATCAGGTAACAGTACTTGCACAAAACAGTGAGTCTGCTCACAGTGACAAACTGTGCATCTTCCTTTCAAACTGTCCACATTCCTTCACCATTACCTTGTCAATCAATGACACATTCCCTCTCTGGAAATATTCTACAAGGGCTAGGAAGCCTGGTTTCTAGTCTGTGTGCAGTAATGAGCTGTTGAAAACACAGACAGGCACTGCAGGACTGCATCATCAAACAGGATGACATGCAGACTGCAATGTCAGCTTCCAAGTGAGATGGAGAGGAAGCTCTGCTTGGGATCTTCACTCTAGGTCCTCCCAGGAAATGCCGGTCGGCACCCTGGGCACTGGGGTGTGGATATCCTGTTTCACAGTGCCTGACTGACTGCTAACTCCTACATGATCAGAGGCAGAGTAGTAGGCTGATTCAGTCTCTGGCTCTCTCTCTCTCTCTCTCTCTCTCTCTCTCTCTCTCTCTCTGTATGTGTGTACATAAAATAAGCTGTCTGGTATCCTAGGCAGGACTTGAATTCCCCATGCATTCAAGACTTACTTAGAATTTCAGAAGCCCCCGCACAAGGTTATGAACTGGCACCATGCTTGTTCATGTGATGGTCCTGAGACTGTAGACTACACCAGAGATCTGTACATGTTAGGGAAACATAATATCAATTGAGCATTGTTCCCATTATTCAGTGTACTTTATAAAATGAGTAAAGGAAGTTTAAAGAGGCTCTGCCTGCCTGGAATGCATGTTAGATTTCCTTCATTCAGGCTTCGACCTCATGATGTTTCTTGAACACCTGAAAGTTCAGGGGATGGGAGCCACCAGGAGTGGAAATGGAGAAGCTTACCCCAGTTTAAAGTAACATTGAGATGCAGGAGAGGATTCTGGAGTTCTTGCTCCAACTGACTTACCTACACACTGGGTTCTGACTATGGTCATCATAGGCCTAATCTCTGCTGTGTTGGATGGAGGTGACCTGCTTCTACCTGCCGAGCATCTTCATAAAGAAGACGTGGACATTTTGTCAAACATGCAGCAAGGTAGCCAGACCTCAGATGATAAAGTAGGTGCCTTGAAAAATAAGAGGCAGGTGCTAGCAGCCTGCTTTGCCCTTCAGCTTTTCTCATCTCTCCTACCCCACAGCTGCTGCAAGGACACACTATGCCCCTGGTCCTTTGTGCGTTTAACTTCCCAGCTCCTCTTCCTTTAACTGTGGTGGCACAGGAAACTGCTGAGCCTTTCTTCATGTCTGTTCCTCCACCTTTCATCAAAACCAAGCTTACTTTCTTTGTCACTCCCTTCTAAGTCTCTTCCCTTCTTACATGAGAAGAAGTACTGATGCTGAGGTTGGCCACTGCTGAAGTTCTTCCCATCTCTCACCTTGGTAACCCTCTGACCCTGAGCCTACCCTTCATGCCTCCCTCCTGCAGGACAGAATCTTCTCCAATGTGAGTAGATTCCTCTCCTCTCCTTCCTTCTCCATAACTCCTCTATACCCCTTTTTCAGAACACCTTTCCCAGCCTTTTTTAACTCAAAGTCCCATTGATTTGAACTCTGATTTGGCAGCCTTCTTCACCTTCCATGGTGATGGAAATGGACTCTGCTTGCCCCTCAGATTCTATTGTAGTAAAATTACACCAGGCAGTTCCTTGCAATGCTGACATTGCAGCCTACAGTTCAAAACCTATAGATAGAGCTCCTTCATTGAATGAGGTGATTATTCACTCTCCTGCTCTTCCCAGCACCAGGGAGCTAAATGCCAGATCAGGACTGAAAGCTACATACAGAAGCTAATCTCCCTCATATATCCCCTCCCCCACTGATGAGCAGGCCTGCTGCCCATGTTATTCTGGGGGGGGGGGATAGATGCAAGGATAAGCCATGACCTTCCTGGCTTTCCCACTTTGCCATTCACCAAACAGTAAATAGCTGGCCTTCCAAGATACTGAACATGGGTTATCAATTCTAGGTCCATTTTTATTATTTTTTTCTACAACTAACTATATTCATTCATCTGTTTTTAGAGATCTAAAATAAAAGCAAACACTCACATTAACATATCCCTCCCAGAGGTACAAACATCCCAAAGCATAAAAACAAGAAGTAAACATATATAAATTTAAAAGTATGTTTAATAGCTATCCTGATTTGCTTCTCTGTTGCTGTGATAAAAATAGTGACCAAAGGCAGAGAAAGGAGAAACCTGAATGTAAGGATTTCTTCCATCAGAGTGGCCTATCCACATATATGTGGAACATTTTCTTGATTGCTAATTGATGTAGGAAAGTTGTGTTCACTGTGGGTGGGATCAGCCCTAGTCAGGCAGGTCAGAGATGTATAACAAAGGTTACTGAACTTGAGCCTGGAATCAAGCCAGTGGGCCGCACTCCTCCATTGGTTCTCTCAGGCTTTTACCTTGGGTTCCTGCCTTTGGCTTGCCTTGCTGATAGATGATAGCTATAAGGTGAAATAAACTGCTAACAAGGTCCATAGGTTTTTTAAACATTTTTACCAAGCATAATTACTGTTATTATAATTTGTACTATTTCATTATTGTGAAATATGTATCTTATGTCTTAGTGGCTTATGTGTAGTTTGTTTTCATAAGGAGTATTCTACTTATACTAATGTTAGGTCATTCATGACTTGGTAGTTTTACTTTTTAGTATTTGTTTAATGTATATTTACCTTCAGATAAAATTGAAGTGATTTACCACCCACAGTGCCAAATTCTTCACAAAGATAAAGAACCATTTGTCTTACTTAATGTGCCAAGCTTAACATTATCTCAAATACATAGGAAAAAAATTTCTTTCGCTCTTTGTGTTTTAACTACCAGACTTGAATTACATGCCCTATAGTCATTAAAATATGGACTAGGAAGGCCAAATTCTAAAACCAAATACTAAAAGTTGTGGCAAAATCCAATATTGATAGAAAAAAAAAGCATAAAAAATAGTAGAAAGACAATTTAGGAGATAAAAAATAAATAATAAATAGTTAAATGCTTGTCCGTACTTCTAACGTGAAAGCTACTGCTGTGTCCTGGGTCACATACATAGGAGGAAGAACACAGCTATGAAAACAGAAGAGTTTCAGCTATGTAAAAAGCTATGCTGGGGTGCCATGACATAAGATGATCATCGCTAATAGCTTTCTACCTTGGGTTAGGTCCTGGCTTTGAAGGGGTAGTGCTAAGGTCATGATGGATGGCCCTCACTATGATTTGAACTGATTCATCCCAGCCCTACCTTGTCAAAGATTCATGTTTTTCAAGACTGACCTTCATTATTGATATTGATGGTCATGACAGACAAGGACTAAAACTCCCACCATGGTTTATATACTGGAGGAAAAAAAAAACAAAACATGCATTCACAAGAATAACACACACACAAGGAGAGTACATTGCACACTAAGAGAGTACTTTATATAATTGAGTCTAGAGTCAAGACTCCTATGGAATGTGAAAGTGAAAATACAGGAATCCCAGGATTCGTTGGTGTGTTGACCACCACACCAAGGAAATGAAACTTGGAGGAGAATTAATGTTGTGATCAAGCATACTCCATATGTGTGTGTCTGTGTGCCAGTTCATGGTTGATGAGCAAGACACTTTTCTGGAGACATAAGTTATTTGTTACAGGATGCAGTCATGTTCACTGCTAAAGAGGGTGTTTCTAAGCTATGGGCAGAATGCATGCAGTTTTCTGTTTTGATTGATAGGCTTGGCCTCTGTAACTTTTTGCTCTATGGGCATGCTGTACTTTCCCATGATGCATCTTATTTTAAACATTTGTATACCCATCTATGCATAAAGTCCAGGCTGGGATCAATGTACTGTTTTTAGTTCATACTAGAAACATCTCATTCTATTTTTAATAGCAGTCAACCTATAAGCCCATCAGTTGAAGATAGGTTGAGAGAAATTACAATAAACCCACACAGTTTAATATCATGCATCTTTAATAGAATTGAAGATTTTCATTTACTAATCTGAAAGATTCATAAGATATGTTCTTCTGCGGAAAAGTCCACTGTTAAGTTGTAAGAATATGCAATATCAGTGTATTGAAAGATGAGTTGCCTTTTTTTTTTTTTTTGGTGTAAAAATGCAGAGCATTCCTGCATACCACAAAATGACCCAGAACATGAGTGTCTGGTTTGTTTGAGAATAAAGTTTTCTAGAGAGTCATCTCTCTTTTTTAATCTTCAAGTACGTATGCATGATATGTGTGGATGTGGTTGTTTCTGTGTACACATGTGAGTCAGTAGGCATGCACACGTTCTAACATAGGTCCCCAGGTCTGAAGCTGATGAGAATAATCTTCCCTAGTTGCTGTCCCCTTTATTCTTGGAGTCAGTGTTTCTTAAACTCAGAACTTGTACATATACCTAATTTTCCTGAAATCCCTTACCTGCTTTCAAAGGATACAAGTGGGGTGGGCTGCCGTACCACACGACATTTACTTGGGTATTAAGATTCTTGTCTTCTAGCTTGAACAGCAGCTGCTTTAATTACTGAGCAGTCTCCCCAGCTTTCATGAGCCTTTCAAATACTATTATGTATCTTCTTTGATGTGTATTTAATCACTTACAAAGAAATAAGAGACCAAAACAATGCTATTCATAGTATCAAGCTATCACGTATATAAATATCTCATGTGAAAGGTCACATGAAGCTGTGATAGGGTGGATGTGGTACAGGCCTGGTGTATGGGTGCTGGTTCTCATGGTGCTTTCCTATAGATAAATTCCGGGCCTGCCCGCACCATGGCTTTCCTCCACACTGAGGGTGTGGTCAGGAAGGTTGAACAGGTCCTAGAATATCACCATACTTTGCCGTGAATATGACTGCATCCTGTAACAAATAACTTATGTCTCCAGAAATGTGTCTTGCTCATCAACCATGAACTGGCACACAGACACACATATGGAGTATGCTTGATCACAACATTTATTCTCCTCCAAGTTTCATTTCCTTGGTGTGGTGGTCAACACACCAAGGAATCCTGGGATTCCTGCATTTTCACTTTCACATTCCATAGGAGTCTTGACTCTAGACTCAATTATATAAAGTATTCTCTTAGTGTGCAATGTACTCTCCTTGTGTGTGTGTTATTCTTGTGAATGCATGTTTTTGTTTTTTTTTTCCCAGTATATAAACCATGGTGGGAGTTTTAGTCCTTGTCTGTCATTTACCTATTTAGAGACACAGTATTCTTTTGTGTATACCAGGCTAGCTGACCTGGGAATTTCTAAAAGTTTCTGCATCACATCTTGCCAGGAGAACTGTGGGATTAGAAATATGTGCTGTGCTGCACTCAGGGTCAGCCGCTTTGGACCCAGAGAAGAGCATGTCTGATTGCATGCGGGTTGATGCCCCAGGTCCCGCCTCTGAGAAAAAGGTATTGGACGGGTCTGATGCTCTTTGGGTGGATGACACCTAAATGAACATCTGTACAAAGTCCCAATTTATTTCTAATATCAGAGATCAGACCTCTACTCTTGCCTGATGCGTCTAAAACAAAAAGGGGGAACTGTAGAGAGCTGCGGAATGCTATGCCTTAAAGATGGAGCTGGTTTCTGCCTTCCACCTTCCCGATGGTGAGTGCTCTCTGTCACGAACAACTCCACATTTGGCTAAGGCCAAGGATCTGGCTTGCTTCCATGTATGTGGACCTATCTGCATTGCCCCCGTGGCACGCCTGGGTTGGCTACCCAGAGGCTATTTAAGCTGTGGGCTGGCTTTCCCCGGGGTCCGAGGATTGTTCAATATTCCTGAATAAACTGCATTGAAAAAAAAAATATAAAAAAAAAAAAAAAAAAAGAAATATGTGCTGTGAAATCCCAGTTTCTGTGGGTTCCAGGCTTTAAACCCAAGTACTCCAGCTTGCATCACAAGTACTTTACACAGTGAGTCATCTCAGCAGCACTGCTTTCTTGACTTAACATTTACTAAAGTCCTCAGAGCTTTTCCTATGTTATCTCTCATATATTCAAAACAGCCTTGTTTTAAAGACGTATAGCATTTTTAGCATTAGGTGTGTGGAATGAAACTTTGGGGCCATGAATGTGTTTCTCAGGAGAGTTGCTCCCTAAGAGAGGGAGGCGGGTCACAGGGCACACTTGTAGAGATCTCATTTGCTCAGAGGCAGAAGAAGTTAAATCAGAGATGAAAGCATCGGGTCCCAGTTCTCATTTGAATTAGTATAAGCAGATCAGAGAGACAGACTGAGCATAGCTGTCTTACTGCTTTCTGCTCTGCCTCTGCAGTTTCACTTGCTGTTATTTCTTGATACCAAAGAGTCAATACCCGCCCCCTCCCCAATCAAAGCTCTCTGGCTCATCTAAGGAGAGTCCAGAAAGCCAGTGTATGAGCCACTTAGCTTCTTGCCCCATGATCTTTTCATCTTTAAAGTCACCGAGAGTCCAGAGTGTAATTGTTCCCTGGGGATAATTTACATTTTTTACTGCATTATTCAGCAATTATAGCTAGTAGTTTCTTCATTTATTTCATAGAGCAGTTTACTTTTTATTTTTTTCATTTCTTTGAAAGGTGGCCCCAGGGATTGGGTTAGTTTCTATGTCTGTGCAGTGTCTTTGATATGCACAAGGGGAAACTCAAAGGTCACTTTCTTTTTCCACATTTTCACTTTCCTCAATACTTAATCCTGACATAGTGGTATTAGAAAGATTTGAAAGCTCAGTGTTTGGAAAGAGTTCAGTTGCTAAGAAGGTCATGTGGCTATTTAATATCTGCCATGGGTATTAGAGGCTCCTCCTCTTACAGGACTAAGCAGTGGAGATTACCAGCGTGACATGACTATTAGGAATAAAGACACAGTTGTTGACCTGAGCCTAAACTGCTAGTCCACATTAACTAGAATGCAAGTCTCAGAAAACCAGTATCTACTGTTATTACTTTCCAAACAATTCCACTAACTCGATCCCAAAACATTCAAGCATATGAGCCAATGAGGGTCATTATCGTTCAAGTCATGGTATCTTCAAAATATCTTCAAAATATCTTCAAAAATAACTAAAAAAAAATTGTCCTCTGACTTTGAAAATTATCAGCCACATTGGGAAGTGGCAGGCATCATGGCATAAAAGCCTTAAAGAGACTAAAATATTAACTTTAAAATATTAATATTTCCTTTATAAACTTTTCAGCTACTGGAAGAATAAACAGCTAAAGTTGCTGTGAGATCACAATTTTCCCACAGTTCCTTGACCCAGGATTTCATAAGTGACTGACCACTGAAATCCTCTCATTCTCTACACTTTAATTTCTCCTTCATGTCTAATGGACAGACAATGACCTACTTTGTTCTAGGATATTTGAAGATTTCAGAAAGATACTGTGAAGTCTTGACCACAAGGAGAAGTGCCCAGAAAGCAGAATCTGATGAAAGGAAAGGCACCAGTGCTCAGACTGAGTGTAAGGTACATTCATCGGTAGTTTCACAAGACACCAGCTCAGACTAACAAAAAGAAGGCAGAGAATCTAAGATCCTCATGCTCTAAATAATCCAGACTGCTGTTTGGTCTGCAGCAGTTTCAGGTAGCAGACACCTGACCTACTTAGGGTTTTAAGTTCTGCTAGCTGGCTCAGCAGAAGGTATCTACACTGCCTTGTAGAGCTGAGCTGTCATCACCTGAGACTCTCAGGCCACAAAGCGGGGTGTCTGACTTCAGTGAATAAAAGATCCTAGTATTTTAAGACCCAGAACAAATAAATGCCTGCTACCAAATGTGGTATGAACCACCTTATGAACTACCAAATTCAATCATGCTTCCATGATTCTGTTTGCATTTTTCTTTGAAAGGCACAGCCATTAATGGAAGACTGTAAACTCAGAGCTGATGGGAATCAACTAAAAATCAGATCCTTACCATCAAAATGTCCAAACTATTGGCTTTTCAGAGCAATCTTTTATGAAGAAGTACAGTCCTGGGTCACATATTAAATCCACGAAGTCCAAACCATAAAACAAATATTTTAAGCAGAGCACATATATTTATTCTGCATGATGCCATGATACAGTGTGATTTTCATGACAACATTATAGAGTCTGACAGACATATCCATTTTCCTGATGTTGAAACTGAGTACTAGACCAAAAATATTTTTCCCAGAGTCATAGACATAAAAAGCTTCTTCAACACATGGCATTCTGGGTCCTTGTCACTATTTATTTATTTTTAACTATTTTTTTATTAGTTACAGTTTATTTACTTTGTATCCCAGCTGTAGACTCCTCCTTCATTCCCTCCCAATCCTACCCTCCCTCATCTCATCCTTGCCCCTCTCTAAGTCCATTGATGGGGGAGGTCCTCCTCCCCTTCCATCTGATCCTAGCTTATCAGGTTTCTTTAGGAATGCCTGCAATGTCCACCTATATGGCCTAGCAAGGCTTCTCCTCCCTCGGGATGGGGGGAGGTCAAAGAGCCAGCCATTGAGTTCATGTCAGAGAAAGTCCCTGTTTCCCTAACTAGGGAGCCCACTCTTGATACTGAGCTACCATGGGCTATGTCTCAGCAGGGGTTCTAGGTTATATCCATGCATGGTCCTTGGTTGGGGAAACAGTCTCAGAAAAGACCCCTGTGCCCAGATATATTTGGTCCTTGTAGAGCTCCTGTCCTCTCCAGATCATACTAACTCCCCCTTCTTTCATATGATTCCCTGCACTCTGCCGAAGGTTTGGTTATGAGTCTTAATATGTGTTTTGATACAATGCGAGGTAGAGTCTATCAGAGGCCCTCTGTGGTAGGCTCCTGTCCTTTTACTTGTTTTCTTCTACTTCCAATGTCCATCCCATTTGTCTTTCTAAGTGAAGATTGATCATCTTACCCTGGGTCTTCTTTCTTATTTATCTACTTTTGGTGTACAAATTTTAGTATGTTTATCCTATCTTATAGGTCTAGTATCTACTTATAAGTGATAATATACCGTGTGTGTCTTTCTGCTTCTGGGATACCTCACTCAGGATGACCTTTTCTAGATCCCACTATTTGCCTGAAAATTTCATAATTTCCTTGTTTTTAATTGCTGAGTAGTATTCCATTGTGTAAATGTACAACAGGTTCTGTATCCATTACTCTGTTGAGGGACATCTGGGTTGTTTCTAGGTTCAGCTATTACGAATAAAGCTGCTATGAACATGATTGAGCAAATTTCCTTGTTGTGTACTTGTGCGTTATTTATTTTAACCATACAAGCTATTGTTCTTTGCCCCACATTCATCATCCACGTCTGGGAAATATTCCTTCATTATAAATATAGAACAATTAGAATATAAATGTTCTTTTTAACACACATTCAATTATTACTAGAAAAGCTGCTCTGGCTCCAGGTTTATCTTCAATAAAAGGCCTTGGAATGATCCACTGTGTCACCTGTTTATTTTAACACACTCTTCTATGTCTATAACTTGACCCAACCATGACAGGCTCTGTTTTGTTCCTTATCTCTTCTCTTTCTTGAACACCTGCTGTTCCATTTCTGTTTGCAGCAGTTGCCCACTGAGCCCTACATTTCTCTTCATGCATCAGAACGCTGCATACTCTTCACCTTTCTCCGGGAGAGTCTGCCTTCTTCTCATTCTCCTTTTCTTTTGAAATCTTGAGACATATATTTATTAAATTTATACTGGCTGTTGAGATCAACAAGCTTAATGTATTTGACAGAACACTGAGTTGTTTTTTTCAAACTCCACTTGAATCCTGTTTCTTCCCCGCCCCCAATTAGTGTGTAGTGCTTTGCAAGCTGTTCAATTGCTCAAAGTCTCTGCTTTGAGAAATGTCTCCTGAGTGTAAATCTGAGTAAATATTCTCTATTTTGAAAGCTTTCTCTAAAAGATTACATGAAAGAGTCTTGACCACTGTGCACTCCAGTCAATGGTGATTTCCTTACCCTCTTTTCTTTAATATATATATATATATATATATATATATATATATATATATATATATATTTGTTTTAGAATTTTCATTTATAGGTATGTCTGTGAGTGTATATGTGTGTATGAAGTTGGTTGATGCATACGCTGTGTACATGCAAAGGCCAGAAGAGTGTGAGAAGGCATTGAATCTTGCATTCCAGGATGAGAATAAGGTAATTTAGAGATACCCTGCTTGTTAGGTAAGTTCCATATTCCAATACTAATGCCCCATGATTAAGCAGCAAAAACTTAATCACTGTGCTACCTTTCCAGTCCCCTTTCATTTTTTTAGACCACTACTGTGATTTTTTTTTAAATACACCCCACAGGAAGTTCAGTGTTCCACTTAAGAGTATGGCATTGTTTTCTTCATATCATCATTACCACCACCATCATCATCATCTACATTATTTTCGGAGAGCATTGAATAAACTAGGCAAGTGTTCTACTACTGTGCTACACTTTGCTGTTCATAAGTACATGAGATCAATCTAATATTTGTTCTAGCATGGTGGTGTGAGGGGTGCAACAGCCCCCAAACATAACTGATGAGTTTTTGGCCGCTAAGGACTCCTGAGAGTCCATTTTTTAAGGGTGTAGTCCCTGGTAGGCTGACCATTCTTCAGTGGATGACCTCACAACATTGATTATATAGCCATCACAAGTTGGAGTCGATGGGTTAGTAAGAAAATAAAAGGACAGGAATCTGGAACATAGAGAGGTAAGTAATAGCTATCAGAGGAGCTGGAGGAAGAAAAGAGGTGAATATAATCAATAAACATTGCATTACTTTCTAACATAAACATTTAAAAATTATATTAAAGACAAAGCATATATATTGTCCATGTATGAAATTGCCAAGATAGATTAAAATTATATAAAAATTATATTAAAATTATATATTAAATATATTTAATATTAATTAATATAATTAAACATATATATATTTCAAAGACAAAAGAAAGAACATAAAATAAAGAGGCATGGATTTATCTATTTACCTTGAAAGTTTTTTGAACCTGTATGAGCTCACTGGAAAAAAAATTAATTCACTGGAGACAATGGGCCAAAATCAATAGCATTAACAACAAATTCCAGCTAAGTAAATCAGTTCTGTGGAAAAACTAATTTCTCAAGCAGTGCCCCATAAGTTTTCTAGACCCATATATTTTATTTTTTTAATTAATTCATTTATTATTCTGTTTTAATTCTTTATTAATTACTTTTTATTCACTTTGTCTCCCTCCTGTGGTTCCCTCCCTCCTCCCTTCCCGATCCCTTCCTTCCTCTACCCTCTGCATGCATGCCCCTCCCCAAGTCCACTGATCTGGAGGTCTTCTTTTCCTTCCTTCTGATCCTAGTCAATTAGGTCTCATCAGGAGTGGCTGCAGTGTCTTCTTCTGTGGCCTGGTAAGGCTGCTTTCCCATCAGGGGGAGATAATTAAAGAGCAGGCCAAGCAGTTCATGTCAGAGACAGTCCCTGTTCCTATTACAATGGAACCCACTTGGATACTGAACTGCCATGGGATACATCTGTGCAAGGGTCTTAGGTTATCTCCATGCATAGTACTTGGTTGGAATATCAGTTTCAGGAAAGACCCCTGTGCTCTGATTTTTTGGTTCTGTTGTTCTCCTTGTGGAGTTCCTGTCCTCTCCAGATCTTACTATTTCCCATTTCTTTCCTACAATTCCCTGCACTCTGCCCAAAGGTTGCCCATAAGTCTCAGCATCTGCATTGATATTCTGCAGGGCAGAGCCTTTCAGAGGTCCTCTGTGTCAGGCTCCTGACTTGTTCCCTCTTTTCTCCTTCTTCTGATGTACATCCTTTTGCCTTTCTGGATAGGAATTGAGCATTTTAGCAAGAGTCCTCCCTCTTGATTAGTTTCTTTAAGTGTACTGATTTGGTTTTATTTCAATTAAGAAAAACAAACAGCTTTTTTTTCCAAGTAACTGGTCAATAACTCTCTCTCTCTTTTGAGAAAGTATAACAGAAAACTCAGATTTAACTGATAATTTGCATGATTTCTGTCTTCATTTCAAAGTAGTTTTTAGTGGAAGGACAAGTATTTTTCCAAAGAGAAATAATTCAATCAAGAAATAAAGTCTTACCAATATACACGATAGTTACGTTTACTATATTTCTTTTTCCTTTCTCAAGCATTATCTCAATTATCTCAATTATAACTTGCTCATTATCTCTAGGAGCAAGTTATGTGTGCCCCAGGAAAATGAAGAACAAAAGATTCATGGGGGCTGCAGAAGTGTCTCAGAAGTTAAGAATGAATACTGCTTCTCCAGAAGACCAAGTACCAACTTTAGGAAGCTCACAACCATCTGTCTCTTAAGCTCCTGGGATTCAGCATTTTTTTGAGCTCTCTCTGAAGACACCTGCGTTCCCATGCACATATACACACAAAACACCCAAATACATACATATCAACAAAAAAAAATCTTATAAAAGCAAGATGAAGTGTCTCCTGTCAGTGAGCCTTTCCTTGGTGTAAAGGTAGATTTACATAGAAGCCATCTCAATAGGAGGTGAAGGCCACTATCACACAGTTAGCTCCAGAATCCAATCCGAGAATGGATGAAGGAGTATAAAGAATTGTAGAACACTGGGGTAAATGTCTTCCAGGGCTTCTCAGGCATCTGTGGTCCTTCAAAACATTTTTATCACTTACAAACTTTGCTACTTTGCTGGATTTAGCTATGTTCACACAGTTATGAATCAATGAAATAATTTTCCTTTTGATATATATATATAATGTTCTAGATTAGGATATTTTGAGGCAAGCAGTCATCATTTGAGATCCAATCAAACAAATTTTGGATTTAGTCTTCTTAATTTTGTTATTTTAACAAAATGTATCCCTGTAGAGAACCAATGTAGTTACTCTAACATTAAAATGTTAATCACCTTGCACTACTTTAGAAAATCTAGGAGGCTCTGAAAATGTGCAAAGTCATTTGCACATTTTATGGGAGGTACCAAGTATATCATGGTTGGAAACTTGGTTATTTATTCACATAAAATCACAGCTACTTCATGTTCCATCTGTATGTCCCAGAACAAGTTCCATCACCCTTCTTTCTTTTCCTTCAAGGTTTTTATTTTGTAATTGTCTGTATGCCTGCATGGATGAGCATGTAGGTGCAGGTGACCTACAGAAGCCAGAAGAGGATCTTGAACCTAGAGTTGGAATTAAAAGTGCTTCTGAGCTGCCTGATGTGGGTGACACAAACCTAACTCAGGTCCTCTGCAAGAACAGCAATAAGTCTCTCTTAGCTGTTAAGCCATTTCTCCTGTCTCAGACTTTCTGAGATATAGCGTACTAAAGAAGAGTGAGAAGATTCAAGGAGTTACCTCCAAGGACGTGCTCAGGGCATTGCAGCCCATTGCACCCCAACAAAATGCTGGTTTCTCCTCTTACATAGAACAAACAATGGGTTCGGAGGAGATGGAATAGACAAAATATGTGCAATCCTCTCACTAAATACACATGAAATCCTTAGACTATGTAAATCAAATAAGCATAAGAAGAATTTGAGAAATGAGAAGACCCAAGCCGAACTGATGGGGACCTTGAGATGTGAGGACATAAAAGAGAAGACCTTTTCTTCCAGAATCATATATAACAAACTTGAAGCTGAAAACCTGGAACTGCAAAAGCCAATGTAGGCTAAGAAACAACAGCAACATAAAAAATAAACAAATAATAATAAAATAAAACAAAACAAACAAAAACATCACCACTATTCCAAACACAGGTTGTTCTACAGAGGAAAGGGGATATGAAAAGAAAAATATCACAAGTCAGAGACTTAAGAAATTTGCTGCTTTGTTTGATCAAATATCACATATAATTCTCTCTAAATATACAGACAGAATGCAAAATTCAACTCCTACCCTCTGAAAACTGTAAAGAAGCAATTGCATGGCGAGAACAAATGTCAAGTACACAGCTTGGACTTGAAAGCCATTGGCAGTGCTGAGTCCTCACTCACAGAGGCCTGGAGACCTCTCAGGGATGGTGGTTCTTATTTGGCTCAGGAGTAGTAAGAAATCAGGCAATTGCATAGCAATGAAAGCTTGATAGGAGACTTGAATTTCAACAGCTCCATAGCATACATACTTGGCACACACACACACACACACACACACACACACACACACACTGAGAAAGAGAGAGAGAGAGAGAGAGAGAGAGAGAGAGAGAGAGAGAGAGAGAAAGAGAAGAGGTGGGACCATTTTCACAAATGGAGATATAGAATCTTTACACAACTTTCAGTATCATACAAAAGTAATTGCATACTATTTAGAAATGGAATGACATCCCCCTTCTTATATATGGTTAATGAGTAAATATTTGAAAGTCATTAGTGATAAACTAATCCCTTAACAGGGTAAAGGGAAAATCTGATAATATCAATGTAATAATATCCTTTTATAAAATTCAACATACATTTGTGAATAGTAGGGGCTGAGGATGTAGGTTAGTATTAGAGTTCTGTTAAAGCATATGCAAGACCCTGGATTTATTTTCTCAAAACTGCCCACTCCCACCCCAAAAATCCCTGTCAGAATATTAAAAAGAGAAGGTGCTTCTCATATAAATAAAGAGTATCCATAAAATGCTCTGACCAGGGCCAGTTGTATAGCTTAATGGATAAAATATTTTTCCTCCCTCCCCTGCAGAGCTGAGTGAAATCCTTAGAACCCACATGAAGATAGAAGAAAAAAACTAAGTCAAACTAATAAACTTAATAAACTAAGTTGTCTTCTGACCTTACATGAGCAACATGGCACATAAGTACCACAACACACATCCTGCTCACACAAAAATAGCAAATAAAATGCTTTTTAAAATATTGAGGCTGACAATATATTTATTGATAAGAAAATGACTGTTTTCCACAGAAAATGAGATATAAGAAATGATTGTTCAGAATTATTACAAATATAATAATAATCTCCAAAAAACTCTAAGAATTGATAAGTCAGGTGGAGAATTACGAGAAACATAAAAAGATTAATATATAAAATATATTAATATATTAGAATGAAAATATATGAAAATGTAAATTACATGTATTTGTGACCGTTCCAATAATTAGCATTTGTCTCTAAATATAAACCGAATGCAGACATGACTTTGTATGCTGGAAACTAAAAACTGATGATGAAAAACTAAACTGTTTACACACTTGAAGGATAAAGACTATCTATGGAACAAAACTCAGCTGAGGAGAGGCTCCATTCTTCTAGAGAAGCACATGTGAGCAACCTTTCTCATCAGTCGCAGTCAGACATTCTGTTTCACAAAGGTCATCCTTACGTGAGTATGTAAGAACAAAGGAATCATAATAATTCAAGTTTCTAAAATAAAATGTTAAACATGAAGAGAAGTCATCAAAGGAAGAAAGAGGAACATCAATTAACCTTCTCCAGGAGTCCTTGCAGCCCTCTTAAGGAAACTTGTACGCTATTGGTAGGGCAGCAGATGCTTAGGTCAATGCAACAGAAAGGGAACTTATACTAACTGATTTTAGGAAAATGCTTAAAAGCAGTTCAGTGAAGAAAAATAACCTTTTGAATCCATTAAACTTTAATAAGGCAATCCTGGCAGAAAATCTTTGGCACCTAAGACTTGGCAACATGAACAAGATCCATAAAGATAAACCAGGCTTCACTTGAATCAGAAAGTGCTCTTTTAAAACAGACTATGAAACTGAAGAGCAATGCTGAGATCTTACTCAAACTATCCCCACAACAAAAGAGCTGTACCCAGTGTAGAACTAACTCCAAAAGCTCAACAGTAAGAAAACAGTCAGTTAACTATTTTTGAGAAAGCTACAGAAAGTGAATTTCTACTCAGTGGACCTTCAGATAGCAAATCACCATCTGAAAGAAATTCAGCATCATTAGCCAGTGGGGAAATGCAAATTAAAATACCAGAAGAGATCAGCACACAGTTACAGAAATGCACAAAATGAGAAAGAGTAATTCCACCAAGTGTTTTCTGGCATGTGGGGAAATCCTATTCCTTGCAATTCACACTGAGGGTGGGAACCTGCACCCTCACTGATTCAGGCATCTGGAACAAACTTTGGCTGGTTTGTTAAAAGTATTTATACCATCATCATATGGCTTGACTATTATATTTGTTGGTATTTACTGAAGACAAAAATCAAGTATTTATACAAAAACCTTGAAACGAATTTTACATGAACTGCATATTCAGTAGCAATAAAACGAACTTTTCTTCAACAAAGTATGGTCACACTATGGAAAACTAGAGAAGAATACAAAGGAAAGGGATAAATGATGAATGTTTGGCTGCATGCATTCACCGCAGAAACTGATGTTAAATGATGAAAACCAATCCACTTTATTTACAATTTGGCTACATTTACAAAAGTCATGCTGATGAGATTATTGGATGAAGTGTTTGTGACTTCCCAGAATTAACATGAGTTTGAGGCCACATGGATAGTGAATATTAACAGGCAAATAGGGGAACCTGTAGTAACAGATTTTGTAATGACTCTTTTGTAGCCTTATCTTGATTGACATGATTTACAGTTTTGTGAGATGTTGCTATCAGGGAAGTCTGGGAACAGATGCACAGGATCTCTCTGTATTATGTGTGTCTGTGTGTCTTTATCTGGTGCAAGATTTTGTGGCTGTGCATGTGTACTGATGGGTGAAATTGCCCATGTGGACCCCAGAGGAGGGAATTGGGTCTCACTTTTTGCCTTATTTATTTGAAAACAGGCTCTCTCACTGTGCTTAGAGCTCCCTGTTTCTTCAACAAAGCTGGCAGACAGCAAGCCCTAGTGATCCTCCTGTCTCTGAGTTTCCTTCTAGCCCTGAGATGACAGCACACACAGTCACTCATAACTTTTAGTGCTCATGGACATTGGAGATCCAAAGTCAAGTGTTCATACTTACACAGAGCATGCTGGTACCCCATAGCCACCCAGACATTTGTTAATTTAAGAAAAACAGTTTATGAGTCTACAGTTATCTTAAAATTAACACTAAATAAAATGTGCAAATGTTTGAGAGATTTGCTTTTGAAGCTTTCCATCTTGCCCCTCCTGCAGAAAAGAAAAGAAAAGAAAAAGACATTTGCCCATCGTCCTCAGAGAAAGGCTGATCCTCAGTAACCAGAGTGTTCCTACAGTATGCTAAGAAATGCTCTTTCTCGTGTGTGATCCATTTTACACTTTACAGAAATCAGTCCCTCAGGCCTACCGCTCAGTAAAAGGAAGCAGGTGAGGTGGATACTTATGTGTTATGGAGATAAGTAAGAAGTTAACACCTTTGAAAAGCTTCCTTCCACTTTCTAAAAGTAACTCTTACACATCTGAGAGCATTTAAGTGAGAGCTATTAGGATGGAGATTAGTGATGAAGTCACTTAATGCAGGAAGTGGTTAAAGATTTGAAGACTTAGCCTAGAGAGGAGAAGTGTTAGTAGCTGCAGGTACCTGAAGGGCTGTTAGCTGAGACAAATAAGAGGCTTATTGCCTGTTACAAATAGAGTGTCACTCAAGAGAGGGTTCTAAGAGATGATTCCACATGGTGCATGAAGTGATATATTTGTGGTCATTGTGATTTTGTCACTTAAATATGTATTAGAAACATAAACTAATACAGGCAGTAACAGATGCAGTAATACAAAATCGTCACCTAGCAAAGTATATATGCATTTCTCAGATATAGTGTGACACATACTTTAAACAAAGATGTTTTGTTGCTTAGGCCATTTTCATGCACATATATAATGTACTAGGATCCTACTCCCACCCACACCCATGCTTTTTCCTTCCCCTTTCCCTCTTCCCTTCAATCAATCTCTTTTGTTGCTGTTTCACTTCTACTTCTGTGTTATCACTATATGCACACTATATGTGTCTATAAAGTCTAAGCATGTCTAGTGTGATCTAATTCATGTAATGTGATTCTTTCTAGTTGCTTCAGTTACCTGTACATGTCATAGCTTTATTCTTCATTGGTGGTTAAACATTTTCCATGTGTATTTGAACAGAAAGGATGTTTTGAAAATAAAAATACAAGAGGGAGGCAGAGAGGATACTTTCTGTGAAACAAAAGGCTTGATTGGGTTGGGATTTCACAGAAACCCTGTAAAGCAGAAAAGATAGTTCATGTCAGTAATCCTAGTACATGTAGTAGGCTGGGTCCGAAGATTCCTTGGAAGATTGAGAGCCAGCAATGCTTGTGTGCAATTCAGTGAACAGTAAACAGACCCTTTCTCACACAGGATGGAAGGTAGAGATTGACACTTGAGGTTGTCCTCTGACATCCCAAACTTGCATTGTGGCACACATATGCTTGTGCTTATGTACACAAGCTTTCAAACAGACATGAATAGTTTTATAAATGGCAAATAGAAAACAAAGAACAGTATACGTAAGCAATTCTTTGCCACACCTGTGAACGACATTTACGAACATGGTTGTGTATTGTTCTGGAGACGAGTGCTGATTGTAATCTTTCATCCGTCAAAGCCAATGAAACATATCAACGATGCTGGAAAGTTAAGACCATGGTTGGCACACAGAATACAGTGCTCTCTTAGAACTGTACCCAACATTTCAGGATCTCATCACCCATAATTTCTATAAGCTGACTCTATAGAAGCAGGGAACATAAATGTATGGCACGATTGCTGCAGATGTACATGAACAATCACAGCAGCATTGTTTCCATCCCTGGAGAGCAGTCAACAAACTAATGTCAGACTTCTCAGAATCGCTGGTCTCTGGTTCCATTGTCACTGTCTACGTATATTCCATCCTGAACAGATTGGAGAACTGTCAGTGTTTGCTACTAACAAGCTCAATGAGCCGTAAAATGTTATGTAAAGTCACCCTGAAGTTTAGGCATGACTATTTCAGATTCCATAAAGAAACCTGCCGCATTCAGGCAGTACTTGTTCAAAGTCACTGCCTCCACCCCGAAGCCTAGACTATGGTGCTCTTTTGCAGCTTGAAGGTGTGTGTCTTGCTGTTGAAATTTCCTCTGAATTGAAACATTCGATCCTGAAAAGAGTCTACTTAATAATCAAGAAGTAACTAAAATTCAACAGCTCCAAGGAGAAAATAAAACAAAAGGCATCAGAAAGTCCCTGAAACTTGTAATATTCACAGGGATCCTTGGCAGAGTTATATGAGCAGTAACTGTCTTACAGTGATGCTGTGATGTCCGAGGATGCAGTGTTTCTAAGTCATCACTAACGATAGGTAGGCTTTTCAGCAAGTCGTTCATTCTCTTGTTATTAACCCCACTATACTCACTGGTTCACTCAGCTTTATTTTGAGTGGAATTGTTTCTTTGGTCTGTCCTTTGTGCCTTGTGAACAACAGTATGAAAACCATGCACTAGCTTATGGAAACTTGAGGATATTTTGCTAAGATAGCAATACTATATGAGGCATCAGGAAATTTTACTCAGATCATCTATCCTTGAGACACTGGACACAGTGCATTCTTTAGAATGGGCTGTGGTTCATGAAAATAAGCACTTTCCTTTGATTTTCTTAAGGTTTCCATAGCTTAAATTGATAAATACTGAGCTTGTAGAACCAGAGCATTAGCTAGTGATGAGTCCTTTGGAAGAGAATACAAAAACAACTGCAGGAAATTTTAGAATTAAATCAGTTCCCAAGATATATCTTTCTATAAGGTTGAGAATGTGAATCATTTTTTTCTCCAGTGTTCCATGATGAACAAAGTTGGTATGCATACTTTGTGCATTTCTTGACTTGTGTAATAAAGACAATATTTATGGAGTGATGTTAATAGGTAGTTCCCATCCTTGACTTTCTGTTTACAGTCATTAGTTTATTCCTCACAGCAGCCCTTGAGGGTGATGCTATTCTATGTACAGAATATAAAATCCAACCAGAAGGTTACGTTGCTAATATTTGTAGCCTAAGAATCTAAAAACTAGTGATCCTATATTTTGAAGCTATAGTTAGCAAATGACATCAGTTGTTTCTTTTTCATGTTATAGCATATGAAAGTATTTTCTTCATAAGCTCAAGAGATACCACACACACACACACACACACATACACACTGTGAAAGAAAACACCTTTCCCCCACTCCTGTTGGTAAATTGACACAAATTGTATCCTCTGATATTTGTATTTTCTCAGTTGTCTCATTCTAAAAATGCTGGTCAGTACGTAGTTAATATATTGCAATCAACAGATTACAAATGAACAGTTTTTTTGCAATTATGGAAGGCTAGATACTGAACCGGCCCCTTCCCCCGCAAAAAAAAAAAAAAAAAAAAAAAAAGAAAAGAAAAGAAAAGAAATGACAAAATGACAACTATAGCAAGCATCTACTTGATGATGCTTCATAGGGAAGTTGTTAAGTTTGTTAGGGATTTTGCTGAGTTAGTATTGAAAGCTCGACAGGTGAGGGAATCAAAGATGACAACCACCACTGTGCACCATAGCTCAGGGTCATAGGATCCGAGACTCTGAAACCAGTTAAATGGACAGGCAGCTTGATCCAGAACATCAGTTTGGTGATTCTTGGACTGAAAGATCCACCCCCTGCCGACCCCATAGCTATGTCCCAGGTCCAAGTGTAGCATACTGTGGACCTCTTTCCCTTTCTTGATACTCCTCTGAGTGTGGACTTCTAGACTCAGGGACCTTCCATTCTAGCATCTAGACATTGGATCTCTCCCACTCTCCTGAAAGCAGGGTCAGGATTCGTGGGACTGTGTCCCAGACTCCAAGCCATGTTTTTACTGGTCATCCTTTGGAGACTAGGTGAACAATAGAGTCATAGTCATCCTAGATTTAAGATGCAGAGCGCAGACAAACCTGATTATCAGGAGAGCAGTGTAAGACAGGCCTATAAGCCCAGGAGCACAGTGTCCGGCAGGCCTGTAAGCTGCAGACCAGCTCCCTTCTGAAGTACCCTGCCCTTGCCTGAGCCCTTTGGTTTGGAACCTGACCTGCACAGGGCCTACGCCTACGCCTAGCACCTATACCTGTACACGGCCCTTCGGGACTCCTGTGCATACCCCCTGACCATTAACTAAAATCATCATGGAATAGAATATGTGACAAGTGACATTGTATAGACTTTCTAAGAGATTGTAGAATTTTGCTGTTAATTTTATCATCATTTTAATTTGTTTAACAATATCCTGAAATTTATTAATGAGACCACAAGAAAAATGTTTTGAGTTACAGGTTTTCTGGAATCTGTTTCACTACACTCTAGTAGTAAAAATGACACAGAGAAGGGATCCAAGAGACCCCAGGAGCTGACATGCCTTCCTGTGGAAGATGAGGAACAGAAGACTCGCACTTGGATGGCATCAATCAAAGGGAACGTCATGACTTTAATAATGATATTTAGACGGAATAAAACTCATCACTAGATTAAGAATGCAAACTCTGATCTCCAAAAGTACACTGTGACAAGAGACTGCCCTGGATCTGAACAAATACAAAGATTTTCAAAAACTGATCCTGGATTTGGCTTTGATCCAGGGTAAAATGGAATCATGCGGGTTAAAGAGAAGTATCCCAGAAAATAAATGAGGTTCCTTATAATTCTCTGTACACTATGTGCAGAACAAACTGCTGTCCTCCTACATGGACTCCTGTCCCACCCAGATACACAAAAGCTTATGCAAACAAATTCGCAGGAGCTATGGACACATATGCATATGCACACAAACACACCTAAACACAGCATAACTATGTTCAAGTGCACAAATATACATATATATATGTAAAATATATAAATTTGCATACATGGTCATATGCATCCATACATATGTACATGCATGGCTAGACACACCGGGATGTGCACGTACATATGCAAACAAGATCACATTTTCAAATGTGTTCACACACAGGCAAACACACACACACACACACACACACACACACCAGAAACATCTGTGCCACTCTTGTGTCAGCCTTATGGATGGAGGCAGACAGAAGCAGGGAGAATGTCCTCTCTCTCATTATTTGTGGGACACTTTAAAATTCTACCTGAGTGCATATCCACATACTATTAATAGCTTTAGAAAGTATTTCTTAATTTGAAATCCAAACCAGACTGCAGAACCATTGTTCTGTTTTAGCTTTATAAAGCAGATGGATTTTAAGCCAATGAATCTCCAAGCAAGGACAAGCATTAGTATCAATACTACAGACCCAATTGGCTTTTTAAAGCTTTTGATTCTGAGTCATCTTGGATGTGGACTGTGGAGCCTGCATGGCAAATTGAGACAGCAGCCCAGACAGGAGGTGGCTACAAACTCACGGGCTTGCCGGCTTGTCAGTACCACCTTCCCCACAGTGATTATAATTGAGAGCCTTTGTGTTATTAGAACCAGAATCTCTCTCTCTCTCTCTTTCTCTCTCTCTCTCTCTCTCTCTCTCTCTGTGTGTGTGTGTGTGTGTGTGTGTGTGTGTGTGTGTGTGCTGGTGGGGGTGTTCCTGTGAATGAAGATGCACCTGGTGCATAGATGTGTGTAAAACCATGCATTTGAAGGTCAGAGGTCAGCCTTGGGTGTCTTCTTCAGTAGCAATCTACCTTGTTCCTTCTTTTTGAGATAGGGCCTCTCAGTGGACCCTGAGGCTCAACCCCATTAATTAGACCACCTGTCTAGAGAGCCCCAGGAATTCTGTGTGGCCTCTCCAATGTTGGGATTACATTCACAACACCACATCCAGTTCTTTTTCCAGATTATGAGGATTGCACTCAAGTGCTCACACATGTGCTACTAGTACTTTTTTGAGAGAGCCATCTCCCCAGCCCCACAGCAGGTTTCATTGTGAGCATGATGGAGAGGCTTTTCCACCTAGAATGTCTCAACCCCTATAGCTTCCTGTAGAGTAGGTGTAGAACAGACAGACTCTCTGAAATTCACAGATCTGGGATATGATCATTGCATGTAGTAAATGTGTTAAGGTCTCTGAGCAAGTTAATTTTGGGGTTACATGATTCTTATTTGCCTCTTACACTTTTGGCTTCTTTTCACTACTCATATACCCAAGAAGACAATGAGTAAAACTTCATGTTTTTTGACTGGTATTGCTAAGCCAGAAAATCTTTAGGATAGACTACCCAAGTAGTGAGAAATCTTATAGAAGGTCTTAGCCCCTCTTCCCTTGTATGGAGTCATAGAGTAGTCACGGAGCTGTATATAAATTAGCCAGAGTTTCTGGTTCTGTCTGTATGCATAAGGACTGATCAGAGACACTGTGACCTACTGATGCAGAGAATATCAGATCAATCAAAGACAGACTTCTTTAACTGCAGACACTGGAAGATGTTTGTTAGCTTAGAAGCTCAGGCCAAATACAGATATCGATGTTTGGAGGGGTTGTTTCTTAAGTCTTGATTAAATATGAGAGGGGTAAAATCTGGGAATTTGAGTAGTGGGAAAATGTTTATAAAATTTTTTGTTGTTTTGTTACAAGAGAATGGCAGTGGGGAATAAAGCTGGGTTGCTGAATTCATTATCCCTTCATCTAATAATATAGTTCAGCCCTCAGTCCTCAATCCACAGCACCCTGACACCGTGTGACTGCAAAATTAAAACTCCACACAAGTCCTGTGCACCTTCCACCTCCCTGTCTCACTGCATCCTACTTGGAATAGAAATATGCTATTCCCATCTCATCTTTTTCACTCTTATATCTCTTCTATTGTGCTGCATTTTCTTTATTTTTAGGGACAAATATTTAGACTCATTCATATGGAGGTAAATCCTTGCCTTCTTTACTTTATTTGCTAGATATGAGAGCACCAAAATTTCCTTCACTTGAGTTTCAAGGAGGGCAGCCTGTGACACTGAAGAGCACAGGCTTCCTGACCAGGTAGATGTCAAACTGACACCAACCTTCTCAGTACACATATATAATTGAGTAATGCATCTGTTTTTATTACTCAGCACCTACTTCTGAAAGACTAGAATGCTTGTTTCTGTACTGTGGCCATGCTGGGACTATAAAATGGATGGTACCACATATCATGTGGGACACAGTGCCCAGCTGAACACTTTGTGTGTGTGTGTGTGTGTGTGTGTTTAATGGAACTGTTCTCTTAATGGAACATGAATATTACAGCTGTGTCCCATCTTGTATTTTAATTTGCCCTTAATTTCAAAAGTGTTTCCTTTTTTTCCCTTCTGTATGTCACTGTGGTTAATTTTTTTCAGACTTCTAGTTCCTATCCATAAACTCTAAAATGTCTATCATCTATTCATCTATCTATCTATCTATCTATCTATCTATCTATCTATCTATCATATGTCTGCCTAACTATCCATATGTCCATCTAACTATCAATCTATCATCTATCTTTCTATCTATCTCTCTTTCTTTCCCCCTCTTTTTTTTTTCTTTGGTATTCTTTACTTAAACTCTTATATTAACTAAATGATAATTCATTAATTCCAATGTGCAATAGTTTTATCCTAAAATATAATTCATTTGGAAGAATTGAAAACAGATTCACCTGAGCTTTCTCTCTAAGCTAGGCCAAGGCCTTGTTCCTGTATCTTATTGCACAGCAGCACCATTTCCTACAAGTTGCACTTGATTCTTTTCAGTTCTCATTTTATTAATTCAACCAACAAATTAATTTTCAATTATTGCATCTATCACTCTTTAATCTAGAGTAGCAATGGCCTACTAAGGAGCTATTCTGTCTTTGTGTGTGTGTTCAATTCATTTTACAGCCTGTTTCTTCAGAAATATGAGAACGAAGCTTTAAATGGAAAAAGGTAGCCAACTCTTTAAGTTAAAGTACTTCCAGCAGGTCCTGCTCGGCCACTCTCACTTAAGAACACTACAAGAAAGAGCCCAAGGAGGTAGCTAAAAAGGTTGACTTTTAAATATCAGCTTAAGACTTTCTTAAAATACCTGTGTGACTGATATATTTATACTTTCATGTAGAGAAATCTAACTTCAAAATAAAGACCAAATTCCATAAACTACCATCATCTATCAGCAAATTATTTGCCCCATTGGCCCCCTTTCTGGTGATATTAGTTACTTTTCTTGCTGAGACAACACCCCTGACTGGTCAGAGTGATGGATGAGAGTTATTCTGGGTGGGGGTATTGTGGAGGTGGGAGCATGAGGAAGCTGGTCACAGCCCTTCACAGTCAGGAAGCAGAGATCTGAGCTCATTTTCACCTTTTTATTCACACTAGGATCCTGTCCCACAGGATGTTTCACTTTCAGTGTGAGTCTTCCCACCTCCATTAACTGGATATAGAAAAACTGTCAAGGACATTAGAGGTTTGTGTTCTTGGTGATTCTGTCAGACTGACAATCAGTATTGAGTCTCACATTGACCATCTCACCATATGACTTCCATGGACACCTATCCTTGTACTCTTTTTCCATCTCCTTATGCTTCTAAGAACAGTGAATTCCATGTCTCTCTCTTTTCAAGCATATAAATGAGTATATCTGTCTACTTGATTATCTGCTGCTCATCCTCATATTCCAGATTCTGCCTGAGTCTGACAAACTGACATGTGGAACATAGGAAATGCTCTAATATTATTTCACTTATTCCTTCTACTTATAACGGGACATTTACCCTCTGTCTATTGTCAGTTTTGTGGCCATTTCCTGCCTTCTGAGTTTCAAAAATCACAGATCTCTATGAACTTATCATTCTCGTCATGCTTTGTTTCTTTTTGCTTAAATTTTTACACTTATTTATTTATGTGTATGTGTGTGTGTGTTGTTCTAGGTTTTTTGTTTGCTTTTTGATCAACTTTGTGTCCTTATAGGGAGTTTTGTTTTCTAACAGAGTCATTAAGAAGGAGTTGAGAAAACTGTCTAATTGCCTAGCAGCTTTCTGTCACCTTGATTGTCTTCTATCTGCCCCTCTCTCACCCCTCCCCACTAAGATTGTTAATAACTCTCATTCTGACCTCCCCTACAAGATGGCAAGTTCCCTAAGCACAAGAAACTGATGGTGTCAAGACAGACTGTGCTCTTTGCATAATAATATCTGATGGATGCAGTAAGCAAAATATTGAAATGGCATTATGTATGGGAAGGACGTTATGCTTAAAAATAATTTAGTTCTCATGAATTCATGTTCCTTAAAATGACAAATCTACAAGTAGTTTGAATCTTGTCTGAGACTGATATTAAGCCTTCTGATGCAGTCCGCAGCTTAGAGAGAATTCACTTTATTTTGACCGGGGTGGCCCTTATTACATTTCTAGGCCTTGCTGAATTTGAACTAATGACTCTACAGAGCTCAGAGCAGCATTCCTAGCTCAGAGTAATCTATATGTACCTGCTATAGCAGAAATCCATTCACTGTGAAGACATCTGTCATCACTAATCAGGTTAAACTGTCCCCAGTCAGGAAAGCCTGACTGTGTTTGTTGCGAATGTCTGCCAGGACAAGTTTAACTTGAAAGGAAGCAGAAGGTGGTCAATGTACCCAGTAAAAACATTTTGGGGTTGGGTAAGAAATTACTAAGGTGCTCCTAGGCAGCTGTCTCTCATCTACAGGAAGGCCTCTGCTTACATCTGAGCGGACAAGTTATTGAAAAAGTCTCTCGGAATCTGCAACCTCAAGGAATTGAAAACTTGACCCTGAATCGGAGTATTATGAGCACATCTGTGCACTTACTGGCTCCATGACCTGAGCATGTGTGCAGGTGTGGAAGGCTCTGGCTGGCACAGAAGAAACATAGGATTTGATACTAGGCAGATCCGGTATCTGCTGCTAATTGTTCTAGACTCCTACTCCTAAAAATTAAAAATGATAAGCCACTGTTGTGAGTTACAGGGTAAATTATCTCTAATTTACACCTGCATTTGTTAAGAAGTTGTTACCTTCCCATGTGTAGATGTGAATATAATCTGATTTGAGACACATTTAAATTCTTTTTTCTGAAAACAATACTTTGTAATAGGGAAAGATATAGATACCACAGGTGTTTGGCTCCTATAGCACAAGCAAGAAAATTATTTCTCAGGGAGGGAACTTAAGCCCAGGGCAGCAAATGTGGATACAGCCCATAGCCTGAGACGTCACAGCCCTAGGGGAAGAATCTACTACCGTTGTTTTTCTAAATGGACACAGTGGAAAACTGCCTGCTAAACACTCATGATTATGTTCATAGGTTAGCACCACTCTCAGCCTTCAGCAGAGAAGCTTCTTTGGCAGTAGACAGCTAATATAGACACTCATAAATGTCTAACATGTAGAGAATAAGTGAGTATTAATGCTCAGCCATAAATGGAGCATGTATATTACAACTCAACACTGCCTATACCAAGACTGAGAAAATACCACAGAGAAGATGAAAAAAAAAATGTAAGAGCCAGAGATGGGGGAGGAGTGATGCACAGCTGTGTCTTCTGTACACGGCAGGACTTTTACAGTCATGTGCTCAGAGCTGCAGGAGTCATCTGTTCAGGACTGGACCAATAGTCAGTTCATCATGGTTCATAACTGCCAAGCCCCCACTAAGAGACGATGGGCAGTGAATGGGTACAAGGGGAGAAGGTGTCATTTCTTTCAGTAGCCACTGACAAGTTGTCCTTGTTTCAGTAAGTAACTCCCCACTCAAAATCATGCAACCATCATTAAACTCAATGGGTCACAAAACGACATCAGTGAAGAAGCACAGGAGGGAACTCGTTAGGAAGGAAATGCCAGTGGGAGAGAGACGGAAATGAGAAAGCGTGATGAGGTGAGAGAATGACCAAAATTCAACATGTAAGTGTATGGAATACAAAATAATTTTGAAAGGAGGAAAAGAATATAGTTCACTTACTGGGAAAATTTGGTTATTGTTTTAAGTATTGTTTTCCAATAATTTTCTCAGGTCACAAACTATGTGTTATGTTTATGTGAATGATCATCCAATACTCCACTGGAGCAGGTTTTTCTTTTTCCAGTGCTGGAACTCATAAACAAGAATAAAGGATGTTGGAAGACATAGGAGGAGTCTCTGGGTATGTACCCAAAACCTAAGCCCCAACTATGTGGAAAACTGTTGCCTTGACTTTTCTAGCCTGCATAGTGTTTGTTTGCTCATGACCCCATCCTCCAACTTCAGGATAGCAACACAGGGCTGTGTCCTCTGCCTCATTTCCCCCATCTTTCATTTAGAAGCAATCTGTTGTCTTTTAAATGTGAATTGTTCCCTGCCAGCTGTGTGCTTGTGTACTTGGTCACCAGCTCTTGGTTTTAGTTGGGAGGTAGAATGCTACTAGAGGAAGAGGGTGACTGAAGCTGGGTTTAGGCTGTATAGCATAACCCCAGTTTCTGTTCATTCTCAGCTACCAGAATATATAGATACAATGTTGATACAGCCTACTACCAAGGATTCCCAACATGATGAACTCAACTCCCTAGAGAGTCAGCCCAAATAAATTCTTTTTCCTCCAATTTCTTTCATTAGACATTTTATCCCAGAAAGCCATAACTAAGCCATAAGCTTTCCGTTTTATTATACCATGTACATAACTTACTCTTTTCTTGTCCGAATACACACACTCACACACACAGAAACACACACACAGACACACACTAAATCATAAAATAATTAACAAGAACATAGAGTAAAATAATCAAGAAGAACTCTAAGAAATGATAACATGACATATAGCCTTAAGAAGGAAACTTGTGTCCAGAGAAGCCAGCTAGATTTGGGACAGTGAGGCTGTAGCATGCTTTCCAAGGGGAAGGGACATGAGCAGAGTATGTGCACATTTTACAGGGTTCATTCTGTCACAAGGGGGGAGGTGCTGTGAGAGGTAGGAGATGATTGCTCCCACAAGTGATCTCCAGACCCTCAAGAGAGCCAAGGGATTATTAATAATTACTGAGTAGAAATTTTGGAGTGGAAATCTGTAAAATGCTAAAAACTCTGCACTGTAAAAATGCTTGCATTCATTTCCACTTCCTGACTGCCATGAATATCAAGACCTTTGCTCGAGAAAGAATAAAATCAATGTCTAGGCTGCCTCTGATTCCTTCCTCGATGGTGCTGTGTCTTGATACTTCTTATATTACTCTTCTCCTATCTGTGGCCTTAATGCCTGTTTACATACGATAGTTTCGTGGTTGATTTTATCAACAGTATGTAATTGATATTGCTTTTTAAAAACACTTGTTTGATTAATATGCTTGTTTGTGTGCCTGTGACTGCTTATAGAGGAATGTGTAACTGTATGCATACAAATTGTGTGCAGCAGCTACCTCAAAAAGGCCAGGCAAAGGTGTAAGATAGCTTTGTAGCTGGAGTTCCAGGGCCTTAAATCCTATTGAAAGTGGTTGGTTATTCTTACAACATTCGTGCAAGCTACTGTACAAGTAAGCATGTCTTGCCACATGAGTTGACCTGGATCTGTGCACAACTGGATAAGATTGATCATTCCTTTTATCTTCCAGTAGGCTACCTACCACCTTCCGGCACTACCCAACAAAGATGTTTCCAGGTCAATCACTAGTTTTTTGTTTTTTGTTTTTGTTTTTGTTTATCATGCTGCAGGACTTGAGAATTAATATTCAATAGTAGGTTCTTACTATCAGGTTCTGGAGGGTAACAAGTACTTTCTAGACACAATAGGTCAGTTGCACATATAACATCATATTTGCTGTGACAACATATACAAGACCTGGGCAAGCTCAAGCAATAAAAATCCCTAGCATTGGGGGAGAAGGTGGTCATGAAACCCCATCCCTAGTTAAAGACCTATTGACAATTAGGAGCTGTGTGCAGAAGAAGAGGAAGTGTCTATAAGGGTGTGGCCCCTGATAACTCTATCAAATTTCAGTGAATGAATGCACACTGAAAAGTTTATAGAAAGTGTGTCTTCTTCTCCTGTGGCCTGGAAAGACAGTCTTTTCAGGAAGAAAGCAAACAAAAGCTGGCAAGGCAGTCCACATTTCCCTTACTAAATGAAACACGTGAAGCCTAAATTGCCCATCTGCTACATCTTGGTAGAGGGCCTAGGTCCAGTTCATGCATGGTCCTTGGTTGATGCTTCAGTGTCAGCAATGCTCCGTTGGCCCTGTTTAGTTGAAATTGTTTATCTTCATGTGGAGCTCCTGTCACCACCAGTTCATTTTCTTCTTCCTCCTGCTTTTCCAGAAGACTCCCTACACAATACCCAATGTTTGGAAGGCCACATTTCTTAATCCTTCCCAAAGAATTCCATCAACTGTGGGTCAAATATTCAAATATATGAACCTGTGGAGGGCACTCTTATTCAAACCAACACACCACTATTAGGATGGGTCTTCCCACCTCACTTAACTCAGTCCAGAAATCCCTTTAAAGACATGTTCAAAGAATCTTCAGTGATTCTATAACCCAGTAAGTTACTAATCAATATCAGTCACTATAGATGTCAAATAATAATTCTACCACTAACTGTCACACTGAAAACCAGAAGCCTCTGGGCCAGACACCTTGAGGTGACTTTTCCAGTTTTCATATTCATGATCCTAAGCGAAAAACTTTCTCTCTGTGTGCCCATGTTTCCTTTATATAAACTGGAAATCAGCATGAATTTCATTATAGCTACTTTGAAGATTAGTATGCTAAAAGAGCTACAGGTAACTAACTCCAAGTGGCTTAGGCTTCTTCTAAGCATCACAGACACGCTGGCTCATCATTGTCATTTTTTTTTTTGCTTTTGCTTTCATCTTGGAATCAGTAAGTTCTTAGGCTATGGTAGAGGCTGAGCACAGAGGATTTAAGCAAGCTGGTCTCTCAAAGCTCAGGAAAAGTATTCTTTAAATTTATCAAATAAATTTCATATGAGTGGAGCTATTAGCAGTCATTTCAATATTCTTCTAATTATAAAAAGATGGTCAAGACTCCAACTTGTTACTCACCCCAACCTCACACTGTGTTCTTTTTCCTTATGTAAGGCATGTATTACTCAGGGAATGCTGGCACCCAGTGGGGCTTTTGATTTCATAAATCACTTTCCACTTATCTGTAGATAGGCTTCCAGGTATTAACACTCAGTTGTCTCATTCCAGGTAGGGAACGTGTCCTATCCAGAAACCTCCTGACAGAAACGTGATTAGTTAATTGTTAGAGGCATATAACATTTGAAGAGAAACCTGGATCCCTCAGCCATATCTCTTCTAGTAGGGATTTTCAAACTCCAAAGCTTTCTCAGTAGGTGGCAGCTGTTTCAGGTGGATATTCAGAGATTTGCAATTTCTATGTATTAAGCTTTTCCCTTCTCCTCTTTCTTCTTTTGTGAAAGGGTAGTATTAGTGATGGAGGAAAAGACAAAGAGATGAGCTGTGAATATTTTCTTATGAAAAATCTCTTCCCTTTATACTAAAATCGTTCATCCCTATTAATTTCAGATTGTTTGCAACTTGTATATTTGGCCACTGGTAAAACGGTGACAAGTTTAAAGTACTCTTTGTTATATCCTTGTCTTTCTTATTCTGTAAAACTGTTCCCTTTGGTGAATTTCTTCTACCCCCTTCAGCTCTCAGAAGCCCAGCACATCCTGTCAGGAACTGAAATAGAATACACTGCTCCTCTAGAATAACACAGCTTCCTCTGATACTGTGTTGCTGGGCTGGTGGATTTATGTCCCTGTGTCTGAATGCTGTGCTGCTTTGTCATGTTTGATGTGTTAGTACTCTGCTGCCACTCTTCATAAAAGCCTTAATTTCTGTTTCATTCTCTTGTAGAGGTAATGGGGGAAGGCCAGAGCACAGAGGGGGCCAGATGCTGCCTGAGGGACTAGTGTAGCCTAGAGCCTCTTCCCTGCCTCTCATGCCTTCCCTGCCAAACTGGAGAACCTCACCCCAAAGCATACAGATTTCCCAGCACTGGATTGGCCAGTGCCACTGGAAAGCACATCAGGGAGGAGTCCGTTCTCCTGGTGTCAAGGAGCCAAGTAAGCACATGGCAGCATCTGCTGGCATTGTATCTGGTTTTACTTTTATATTTACATCTATGTATCTAAATTATATTAAAAGAAGTAAAGATTTAAAAAAAGAAATAAAGAAAAGACAAACCCTATCCTCCCAGAGAACACTTGGAGTAATGAGATGCTCAGCACCTTTCCCTTTTTTTTTTCTGACTGGGTCGTTTGGAAATCACATGAAATATAAAGATAATTTCCCAGATGCACACATACATACAGTAACTTTTGTGTAGTTTCAAGGGATTCTTGGCATCAATAAAACATAGAAGAAAAATATATAACAGTCTCACTGGTGCTGGTGAGATGAGTGTAGCTGAGTTGATTGTAACCATCAACACCTGAATTCTGATCTAAACAGTCACATGACCTGCCAGACATGGTCTTCCGCATGCCTGCAATCTCAATGCTATGGGCCAGGGGTTGAGGCAAGAGGATCACTAGGCTTGCTGGTTGCCTTCCTCAATGAAAAATATGAGCTCTAGGTTGAGTGAGAGACCCTGCCTCAAAGGAATACAGTGGAGTGTGATAGCAGAAAGCCCCTGGTGTTTTTCTCTAGCCTCCGAGTGTGCATGCACACACACATACACACAGATTTATACTAATACTATTCTGCTATAGGCTGTAAGTGTTTTGTAAAGGTAGGGGATTTACCTAGTATATGTGAATGTGAGTATGATTACTGTAACCACTAAAAATATCAATTATGCAATCATTCAATCAATAAAGTTACAAGAGTGTTAACTTTCTTCAACCAGCTTAAGAAAACAGTACATGGGGAATGTGGGAATGGGCTTCCATCAATACCACAATATTCCACTCTCTTCCTGTGTAGGATAATCTTCTTTGTCAGCTTGATGAGATGAGGAATGGTCATAGATACAAATCTTTGGAATGTTTTTAAGGAAATTTTAAGATTATCTTAATGGAATAGGGAAGACATGTCGTAAATACAGTCACCAATGTACTTGTGCTGAATAAAAAGCAGGAAGGGAGGTAAACTCCATTATTTATCTCTCTCCTTCTTTACTTCCAGTGCAATGGGACCAGCTGGCTCTCACTCCTGTAACCATGCCATTACTTTCATGATTGAGTATATCCTGGAACCATGAGACAAAATGCAACTTTTTTTTCCCTTACATGACTTTTGTGAGATATTTTTTCTTTAAAATTTTATTTATTTATTTTGTTTGTATTCATATTTATGAGTGTTTTGCCTGCATGTATGTATGTGGACTATGTTTATGGCTGGTGTCTTTGTAGATCAAAAGAGGGTATCATATCCCCTGAAACTGTAGTTCCTAATGGTTGTGCACTTCCTTGTGCATCCTATGAAAGAGAAGCAAGTACTGTATACTGGGCCATTTCTTCAGTCCCTTTTGTCAGGTATTCCTTTTTAGCAGGTAGACAAAACCTAATTCACTTCACAAATATATAAAGCCAGTCATAAGGATTATTGTAATGTTGATATGAGACTGAAAAGAAAGGTGACTACTGATAATATTTGCTTTCACAATGTGCCTTATCAAAGAGCATTAGAAGATAAGATGACTATAAATATCACATCACTCCATGTTCCAACACTACTGATTAGTCTGTCTTAATGGAAAAAAATGTTTAAAGAAATACACATTAAAAGAAAGGCCAGGAGATAATGAGACTCCAAGCTTTATAGCATAAAAAAAAAGAAATAACTGACTTAATCAGAGCATTTATATGTTGTTTTTCAAAAATCCAAGTTTGAGTTTAGAACTGTAACTCAAAAATATTCGTGGAGTAAATACAGTTTTCTCTAATGAGTCATGAATGACATTCAGAATCTGTTGGCAGCTGAGACAAAATCTAGGGTGCAGAGCATTTTCCCTGGTTAATAATGCATCATTATCAATGCTGAATTTCAAACCAACCACTTAACAGCTCTGTAGACTCTCTTTAGGCACCCTAACCTTACTTCTTCATCCACAGAGTAGAACTAAATATGTTAACCACATTGCTTTGATGGATTTTTATTTTCAAAGATCATACTTTCATAAAATACTTCATATGTGTCTGTGCATGTAACTATCCATACTTATGGGCATGTTTGTGCATGCAAGTGCACATGTGTGGGCATGCATGTATATGTATATGCATATGGAGGACAGAGGGCAATATCTGCTGTTGTTTTCAGACACTAGGAAATTTTGCTTATTTATTGGGCTTTCATAAAATTTTAATAAAATAATAGGTGTGAATAAAAAACAACATACAGTTGGGGGTTCAAAATGTTATCTACGTATTATTCAGGCTTTGGAAGTTATTTATTTACTGTTTATATTTATGGATATTTCGTATTCATGTGTGTCTGTGCACCATATGAATGCAGTGCCTGCAGATGACAGAAGAACATATCAGATTATCTGTAACTGGAGTTATGATAGTTGTAAGGTTTCATGTTGTCCTTAAGAATTGAACCCAGGTCCTCTGCAAGAACAACTAGTGCTCTTAATTGCCGAACCATCTCTATAGCCCTAGGCTAAAACTTGGCTATAGGAATTTGTGTTCACATAGGTAAGGTCCATACTGCCCTTAATTTAGAAAAAAACATCAGATGCATTTCTCCAGGTATCCTTGAGCAAGAGTAGAGGTCCATATGTACCAATGGCAAACATATCATATGAAAAGATGTGATGATGTGATGGAAAAAAGAGATATCTCTTGATAGGCAGTACAGCTCTATCATAATGCTAGTTTGATGAACATTTTTACTTCAACATTTCTCTTGTATTTTGTGTGTATGTTGGTATGATTCTGTGTATATGAGTACATCTTCTTATTCATGTTCATGTGTGAAGGTGTGATTATATGTACTGGGGTACTGATGTGTGTGTGTGTGTGTGTGTGTGTGTGTGTGTGCCTGTCTGTATATGTGTCTGCCTGTATATATGTATGTATGTAATGGTGGCCAGAAGTCAATGTTAGGTGTCACTACTTAGGCAGCATTTGCATTTTAAATTTTTTATGTTTTGAAGCAAACTCTCTCACTCGCCTGGAACTTGTCAATCAGTCTGTTCCTGGCTGTTCAAAAAGCTCCAGAAATCCACTTAGTTCCGTTTCCTAAGAGCTTCATTTACAGATGTGCTTTACCATGCACTCCTCTTCCTTTTCCTTATGTATCCTCTGCATGTTGGTAAGGACCTACCAGGTTGCATTATCTTCTATACCTCATATTCCATACCCATAACTTTGACAAAGTGGACTATAAATGAAATGAGGGGTCATGTTCATGGGAAGTTCAAAGGAAATAAGATATGTAAAACAAAGACAAAGAAGAAACAAGACTGAGATAGGCATAACAGCTTAACAACTCAGAAGCATTTGCAGAAGAATCCGGATGAAGTGGCAGGTGGCTTGTTTGGATATTGGGGATGGGATCTGGTGGTCTTAGTTGTATTCTTGGGTACTCTGGGAAAGTTTTTTTTTTTTTCCTAATACACATATTGTAAGGGGAACTTTCTCTGAGGATGTATTTCTACACTTAAGAAGTTGAGTAAAGTGATGTGATTAAGCGCCTGCAATGTTGTGAAAGTGAAGATGAACATGGTAATGTTGGCATATGCTCTGCTACTGGACAGCAAAGACCTTGTCCAACCTTGTTGTCTCTGATATCTAAGCCTGACTTTTGTTTAACTGCAGACACCTGGCAGACGAAAAGAAAATCTTCTATTAACATTTAAATGGCAAATTAAAGACTTGCGTAAGATTTAATTATTTTAAAATTGAAGATTGAAGGTGAGGAGATAAGCAAGCAATGCCACTGACCTTATCTACCTGATCATTGAGCTGCTAAATGAGGTAGGAAATGTCATTTTAATAGATCAGGCACATAGCCTTTTCTGAGACAAATAGCTATGCCAACTCAAAAACTCTTATTAGCTTGCCACCTTTAGCTTCTATCTCAGGACACTCTTAGCTAAGAGTTTTCACAGGTATGCTAGAGGATCCTATAAAGAGATGGCAGGAGATGCTTTCCTTGCAGCACATTTCAGTTGTCATGTGGCCACAAGGCCCCTCCTTCTAGTACCAACATGACCAGGGAGCTTTATGAATAGGTTGAAATTTGAGGTTCACAAAGCCCAGAAAACCTGAGGGTGGTTTAATATTGGAAATCACAGTTCCAAGCCTAGATACTCCCTGAGTCCCCATCACATGGAGCTCACATTTTCTGTGTCGTCTCTTATCTTCCAGAAGCTGGGAAAGATAGAGTAGGAGGTCCATCACTCCTCCAAATAACCACTCCAACACCTACATTTTTTAAAAAATATGAATTTAGAGCTCTTCAAACACTTCCCTTCGTGCAGTTTATTACTCACAGTTACAGTTAGGTGAACAGCATTGTTACCACACTCACTGGAATGATGACAACTGTGCCAGTGTCAATAAATGAAAAAAAAAAAAGTACGACAGAAATTATGCCTTCAATTTGTGATCCTAAGGCTCTTTTTATGAGGATAGATGTTGCAAAGCAAGCATCTTTTGACTTTAACCTAATATAAGAAAATGAAAAAAAAAATATGTGAGCTACTTTTCAACCTTTGTCTATGCTAACTTTAAGGCGAGATAACCACGGTGCAGTGGTATCCTCTGGACTGTGAGATGTTACCCTCCAGATATCCCTGTGCTGGGTACTCACTAGCTCCAAGCAGCAGGTCCATGACTGTGACAACTAAAGGTGTTTTTATGAAAAATGGGGTGTTAGTTTAGTGAGAAGTTTCCACTTTGGCATCTTTAGCAGCTTGAGTAGTTTATATTTTCTATCAGCACAGCATAGTTTCCTTCTGTCCACATCCTCACTAGCACTTGCTGTTTATGATCTTGATGGCAGCCGTTCAGACTAGAGTGAGACAGAATCTCAGTGCAGTTTTGATTTGCATTTCTTTGATGGCTGGTGAAGTTGACAATTTTATTTTCACGTATTTATTCACATTTTGAGAAATGACTGTTCTTTTGCAGTTATTGATTGGGTCATTTAGGCTTCTGTGTGACCAAGCTCTACAACAATTGCTCATTCACAAGACAAACCGTTACAGAGATATTTGCACAGCAATATTGATTGTAACAGTATTCAATATAGGTAAATTTTAGAATCAATCTCATTATCAAAAAAAGACTAAGTGATAAAATTGTGATAAATATGAAGGGTAGAATTTTTCTAAACCATAAATATGAATGAAGTAATGTCATTTGCTTGAAAAATGATATAACTGGAGACAATCACATTAAATGAATCTAGTCAGTCTCAGAATTAAAAGCAGCTCTCTCATGTCATATATATAGTTTTGTATCATATATATGACATAAAACTAAAGTAAATTTATCTAGGGAGGCAAAAGGACTTAATAACGGGGCAAAGAGGGAAAAGGAGAGCAGGATAGCATGGAGGAAAATAAACTCACCCCAAAAAACTATAATGTATAAAAATTTATGATTCAAATTATTTTAATAAATGTTTGTAAACATAATCATGCTTTTCCCACAGAAGAATCATTTCTTGTTGAAAATATTAGCTCTCTCACTACTAAGTTGAGTTTCTATGAAAAGAGATACAAAATTAACAGTGTGTCAGTTTCTGATGTATGTGACTATGGGGCCATGCAAAGGTGAGAGGCAACTGCTCGATGATTTCTGCTTTCTGTAGAAGTCAACCCGCCCCTCATCATGATGCAGATGTGCCTTTTTTGCTTTGGTTTCTAATCTGGAATGTGAATTGGATAGCATATTAAATTAGGCTTTCATTGGTCATCACATTTGTGATATCATTTTTTGTCTATATACACAATAACCTTATTTCCCTATAAAGTTACGAACACTTAACCTGAAGAACCCAATAAGTCAAACAATTTACCAACAGAAAATGATATTGACGTGGCAAACATAAAACATAGAACTCTTTATCCCCAAGTTATGTTTTTTTTTTTTGTTTTTTTTTTTCATTTTTTTTTTCAATGCAGTTTATTCAGGAACATTGAACAATCCTCGGACCCCGGGGAAAGCCAGCCTACAGCTTAAATAGCCTCTGGGTAGCCAACCCAGACGTGCCACGGGGGCAATGCAGATAGGTCCACATACATGGAAGCAAGCCAGATCCTCGGCCTTAGCCAAATGTGGAGTTGTTCGTGACAGAGAGCACTCACCATCTGGAAGGTGGAAGGCGGAAACCAGCTCCATCTTTAAGGCATAGCATTCCGCAGCTCTCTACAGTTCCCCCTTTTTGTTTTAGACGCATCAGGCAAGAGTAGAGGTCTGATCTCTGATATTAGAAATAAATTGGGACTTTGTACCGATGTTCATTTAGGTGTCATCCACCCAAAGAGCATCAGACCCGTCCGATACCTTTTTCTCAGAGGCGGGACCCAGAGAAAAGCATGTCTGATTGCATGCGGGTTGATGCCCAAGTTATGTTTTGACAAGGTAAAAATATCAATAGTGTTATACATTCTCCTCTTGATTTTATCTCACATACTCAGATGTTTCCTGGATTAACTTTACTAATGAATTTCACAGTATTTACTCTCTTCACTACAAAGCCACTGTCTGTGCTTAATACTGATGCTATTTCCTAAGTTCAGGTGTTTTATCAGACCATTAACATTGGAACAGATTTGCTAAGATGCTAGGTAGCCTTAGACACCTTTGTGCTAATGAACAAACCAAAAGGGAATGTATGTAAATATGTGTATGTAAAAGATAAAGTCCTTTCCCCGATCATGTGACCATTGATAGCAGCCATCCTGGTACTTTTTTGAAATGTTGCATTCATTCATTTTGAGATGAAACTTTACTCAGACGATATACTATAACTCTGCACCCAGAATTGGTGCAAAGATGTAAAGAATAGTAGGAAAAAAATCTCTATTACAAACTAAAAATTGTTCTTAATAATTTAAACTCAGTCTGATATATTAAAAGATGTCTACAAAATGACATGCAATACTGTTATGGCCTAAAATCAAATTCCAGGCCAGGAAAAAGCATTTACAGTCAAGCCTGATGACCTGAGATCAATACTTATAAACCATGTAAAAAGGCAGATTTGATCTAAAGCATCTGTATTCCTAGTGTTCCCACAGGGATGGATACAAGAGAGTTGTATAGACTGTTAACTTGCAAAGTAATGGCACAAACAACAAGGAGTCCCCTGTTCCCAAAACAAACAAAAATTTATGCGAGAACCACCTTCCAAAAAGTTGTTTTATGGCCTCGACAAACACATAGTATGCCTACACACTCTCTTACACACACATAAAATGATTAAAATAAAAAAATAAATATAAAATATCCTCAAGTGGTACACACATTTGAACAGTTTATTTTCAGCTGGTGGCTGGTGCTGGTCTGGGAATGTTGTGGAGCCTTTAGAAGACAGCAGAAGGAAGTGTCTTTGAGGCTTTGCAGTGTGATTTTACTTGCTGTGTATTATCTGCTTCTTGTCTTACCACAATGTGAGAAGAGAAATCCCAAGCACATGCTTCTGACAGCATGGAGACAGTTTTTGCCACATTTTCTGGTCCAGTTTGATGGTGTCATACTCTAAGTAAAGCCTACCCTTCTTTAACTTGCTCTAGTAGGCCTTTCATCACACAAAAATAAAATCAAGTGATGCAAGTACTTCTTTGAAAATTGGTTATTTTATGTGAGTGTGTGTGTGTGTGTGTGTGTGTGTGTGTGTGTGTTCACATGCCACTGCATATGTGTGGAGGTCAGAGGAAAAGTTTCAGGACTTGATTTTCTTTTTTTTTTTTCAATGTGGATTTCAGGAATATAACTCAGGTTGCAAACTTGGCAAAAAGTTCTATTACTGCTGAGCCTACAAGTATTAAAATCTCAAAGCAAAGATATGAACACACACACACTCTCTCAAACATACATGTGTGTGTGAACATGCACACACATACACACACACAGCCCTACTAATAAAGTTATGATACATGTTATCATGGAGTGTGAAAAGAAAAAAATCAAACAATTAGTAGTGTAAACTAACAAGAAACATGAGGTGGCTGTACTCACTGTATCATTACTGGAGTTGTCCTGTGTTTTTCTGGTAACAAACCATAGCCTAAATAAATACTAAGGCCAAGATATGTATTGTCGCAGGGTAAGTCTGTTATCTGTATATTTAAGCATTGCTTTCTCCTGGTCTTGTTACTAAAATGTCAAGCTGAGTATACTCAAAGCTCACATTCTGTCTGTTAGTTAGAAAACAGTACAGCATGAAAGAATTTATAAAAATAACTCAAGTAAATCAGAACACAAGGCAGGCTTTTGCAAACCATCCTGAAACAGAGCAGCTGCAGTGGGACACAATGTCATGCCCCCATCCTCGTAGCAAAACATTCGATTTCAGTAAACAGATAAATTTCATCCCAATGTCCATTTCAATTCATTATCTGGAGAGAAAAATATTCACAAAGGTGACAACCAAGTAAATAATGACTTTGGGGGATAATAAATTGTGATAGTCACCAGAACTAAGTTATTTACATATAAAAGTATGTCCTTATGCCACTCTACCAGATATGTTCCCCATGATAGAAAAATGATGATGGATCAGAAAAAAAAGGCACGTATGCCTGTGAAGTGATTGCTACACAAGAAGGACATGATTTTGAATACCTACTGCCCCATATATACTTAAGAGCTTCATTCCATATCTGTAAACTCACCACTGGAACTATGGAAATAGGTTAAATCTCTGGAGCTCATTGGCCATCCAATCTAGTCAAATCAATGACCTCCCCATTTGCTTAAGGAAACTTTATAATAAAAACAAAATGTAGAGTTGTTGAAGAAGACACATAATATCCATGTATGTCCTCTACATGTAGTTGTGAACACATGAGCACAATTCTCCATACACCTGAACACACACTCACATGGAAAAGTATATATGCTACATACATATCTCACCACCTTCACCAAATTGTGTTGCCTACATGTATTCAGTTACATATACTGTTATTTTTAAAAATAATTTATTAAATATCATATCCTATATTAACTTATTATATTATGTAATATTAATGTGTTAAAATACAATATAAGACATTTGGAATTCCCTAAAGGGAGGAATGAGGACAGTAATTATATGAATGGGCATATTTTCTGGAGAATTTTGCTTAGAGCAAGCACAAAGGATGTGATAAAAATTAGCGCTTGGATCAGAATCAATCACCAGAGCCAAATCCAAATCTGAAACAATTGCTTTAATTTGTTTGCCTCTTCTTCCAATCATATTGGCCAGTAGAAGACAGCAGGGGGCATGCTTGCTATGATGGTCTAAGGTTCATTTTTACTCCATTGTAAAAAGGCATGAGACAATGGAGTCGTCCCATATGCCCTCGCTGTCTTGGCTAGAGTTTCACTCAATTTTAAGTGCGACATTTTTATCAAGTAGTTATTTTGCCCCTCACTGTACTATACACGGAGAATTTAACCATAGCTAATATGAGATCTCTTTTGTGGAGGAAGTCCCAAAGATATGCTTTGAATGTAGGTGTATAATTCAAGGGCCTTCAGAAGATAATTCTGTCACAGAAAAACAGCTCTTGATTGTAAACTAAGGAGAGCAAGGTGAGGGGGCAATTTTCTGTGACAACCTGCTATCTTTTCACATCAGTAAATGACAATTCTTGACACTTATATCAAAAAGCAGCAAGATAAAACTAGATTCCCAAAGGTTAAATATAAAAAAAAAAAAAATAGAAGCTTGTCCTCTAGCTATCTGATACTAATTAGATAGCAATACGTTATTTCTATCTGGAGGATCCTACTGCATAGTTAACAATTTGTTGCTATCAGGTAATCAACAAATACATGTACAATACTTGAGGCAACATGCTAAACATCCTGGTATGATCAAAGTACAATATATATCACGCAATAAAACATTGTACTTCACCACATAAACATACATAATTATCATGTGTCAATAACACCAGAAAACAGTACCCTCTTTTTTAATATGACTTCAGTCAGAGATCATATTAATAACCACACCAGACTCTCACTGACCATTGCAAACAGATACAGTGTTAGGTTCCCGGAGTGTCCCCACTGCGCGACCCCAGCCAGGCAATGGCTGTCTGAATAATGACAGCTCCTTTCCTCTCTCTCTAAAACATTAAAAAACATGATTGTTTTTGCATGTAATTATGAACTTGGATTATGGATTATGGAGGACTATGGAAATTGCATAGAAGGGTAATTACTTGTTAAGAATATTTGATAACTTGGTTGTAATTCCCATAAACCATGTAAAATCATATACCATAGCACATCTATAATCCCAGATTGCCTGTAAAGAGATAGGATATGGAGATAGAATCCCTGAAAGCTCATAGGCCAGCTGGTCTGGGATAGGCAGTGATGACATACTTGCCTCATACAGGGTGACAGGTGAGGACTGACATGAAGATTCTGCCCTCAATAAACTTACACTCAAACACAAGCACAGAGAAGAGGAAGAGAAAAGAGGGAGAGATTTTGTTAAAGTGTGAGGAACTACATAAGAGCCCTGCTTGAAAATCAAAAGAGAAAGAATATGCCGGATCCTAGAACTTTGGGACGTCTTTCTCCATTTTCTCCAAAGCAGCACTTTGTTAATTTATTTTAAGTGCTGAAATTCTATATAAAATTTCCTTTAGTAGTGAAAATATTCTGCAGTTGAAATAAGTTTCATTATTTATGGAATTACCCTTTCCAATGTTGTTCTTTTAGAGTAGAACAAAATATTTATTGATGGCTTCGTGGTTACCAGTCAGAAAAATCAAAGACCTTTCTTCTCCATGAGAACTTATAGAAGAACTGAGGTGTGGCTCCAAGGAAAAAAAAAAGAAAAAGAACATTGAACAACATTATTTTAGACTCCCTAAGCCTGAGGAAAAATGCCCAAAGAGTCAAAGAAGGAATTAAAAATTTAGATATAGGAGGCCAAGTGATATCCGAGGTTAAAAGGATAAGCTCATGAAACCTTGAAATTAAAGCAAAGAATTTATTGGTTAAACTCTCCGCTAAGATGATGATGAGAGCAGGCTGCTGTGAAGGCTATTTTTCATTACCAAATGAATGTTTTGTGGCTAGCAGGCAGGGTCCTTCATTGAACCTGGCCAAGGATGAAGCAGAGTGACATTGGATAGAGATGTGTAATTTCTAGCCCCCATATAATCAGTATCCTCAGCAGACGAACATTTGGCTTATCCCATGGCATGGGTGTGTGAACAGTGTTGCATGTTAAAGAGGGAGGATTTAGAAAAAGACAATCCCAGCATGCTGATGAATGAGTTCCATGGACAGTGTGTGTCCTACAGCACTGGAAACTGTTTAGCTAGAAAAGTTTTCTATGAGCACAAAATAGGTGAGACACACTCTCTTTATTTTCTTGTGGCTGTGTTTATACCTGACTAATGCAGCTGGAGGAAGGAAGAGTTTATTTGGGCTTATAGTTCCATGGCACAGTTTATCATGGTAGGGAAGGCATGGTGTTGAGGAAGCTACTCACTTTGCATCCATAGTCGGAAGCACAGCAAGGAATGCTGATGCTTATCTCCCTCTCTCCTTATTACTCAGGACAGGAACCCAGCCCATGGGAAGATGTCGCCCATATTCAGAGTGAGTCTTCCCACCTCAATTATCATAACCTATATAATCCTTCACAGACATGACTGGAAGGACCCTTCCACGGTGATTGTAAGTCCTCATCAGGTTAATAATTAGAACTAAATTCATCACCTATGGACAGGAGACACTGACATTGCAAGCTACAGTGCTATATTTGACAGGTTGGTCCTGGCCATGAAGAGGTGGTAGAAGGATTTAATAAGTGGTTCAGGCAAATTTTATGAGTAGATAGTCCTACACAACAGGGGTATCCTTTATGGGGGAGAGATACTTTTCAAGCTTAGCATAAGTTGTCTAGCATAGAAGTAGGACAGATTCTGTGGGTCTGGAAGCTTCTCAACAGGTGTCAGAGAAAGTTGGGTTTGAGAAAATGAACAACCCCTCAAGTTATAATAACAGTTCTGTTTGGGTTTTATTGTTTTTTTTTAATTTTTTTTCATTTCAAAAATTTTAAATTAATTTTTTATTAATTACACTTTATTTACTTTGTATCCCAGCTGTAGCCCCCTCCCTCAGCCCCTCTCAATCATGTCCTCCCTCCCTCTTCTCCTACCATTCTCCTCCCCTAGTCCACTAATAGGGGAGGTCCTCCTCCCCTTCCATCTGACCCTAGTCTATCAGGTCTCATCAGGACTGGCTGAATTGTCTTCCTCTGTGCCTGGTAACAGTGATCAAAGAGCCTTCCACTGAGTTCATGTCAGAGACAGCCCCTGTTCCCCATACTAGGGTAACCCCCTTGGACACTGAGCTGCCAAAACTTTGGGTAGAGTGCAGGGAATCTTCTGAAAGAAGGGGGATATGAAAGACCTGGAAGAGACAGGAGTTCCACCAGGAGAGCAAGAGAACAAAAAAATTCTGGACACAGGTTTATTTTCTGAGACTGATACGCCAACCAAGGACCATGCATGGAGACAACCTAGAACCCATAGACCTGTACAGATAGATGCAGTCCATGGCAACTACAGTAGACTGAGAAAAAGTATATGTGAAATTTGAAATCATGGAAAGTGGATTAAAATCCCATTGCAATTCCTGTACAGGATACGATCTTTGTTAAGTTCTTTACCCAGCTATCTGAGCACATCCTCAGTCATGGGGACAAAATCATCTTTCTGTATGACTGTAGTAAGGACACAGTGAAAACCTCACCAAGTGCCAAAGTTGGGATGGGGTACATGTCTGAAATCTCACAAAGACACATCAGTTAATGCTATCTCTCTCTCTAGTGATCCACCACTCCAATCCACTGTCAGAGTGCTTCTGACTGTGCCTAGATATTGCTAATATCTGTAAAATGAGAAGTACTGTTTTCTCTTAATTGACTCTTGATCAAAAAGGACCTACCCCTGTGGATCCCAGTCCAGGCCACACACAAGCCTCAATGTGAGGTCAGCCAGTGGAAAGGGAGAACTGACCTGCTCTCCCAGATGGATGTAGTGGGGGTAGCAAAGGCTCAGGTGGAGTCAGAGAGTTTTCTTAATGAAAACACCTCCTCAGTGCTCCATCTCTATTCATCACCAAGCTCTTGGGTATCCCTGCTTCTGTAAATTGTGTCTTTCTAATTCCCACCATTGATTAACCATATTGTGCAGTTTATAGATCAGTAATAGTGGCTAACGGAAAATGAAGCAAACTGTTGTTCTGAGATAAAAGGACAGATACTCGTGTTTTCTCTGATACAGGAATCTTGGAGGGCACAACATAGAAAGAGACAAAAAGGAAAGCCTGTGTCTTAGTGCTTGCAGCACTCTTCCATGAGCTAAGGAACACACTTGGCTCATCAACTTTAATTAAAGATTTGAGGAAAATATTTTTATCATAAGCACGGATATAACATAAAGCCAAATACAAATTTGCAAGAGTGTTTTAATATAACATTTCTGGAAATTATACACTCCACTGGTCACTGGCTGCTGTATTGTTCAAATTCCATCTGCTCTCCTGAGATTCTGTTCTGCCCGATGTGGCATTTGAATGAGAAATCTGTAAAGGCATTAGTTTAGGCCACAACATGTGAAACCATCACTCGACAAACCGTAAATGAATCAAACTGAGGAGGGGAGGAAGAACAGAAGGAGAAAGCCAGGGAAAAGAAAGCAAAGAAGGAAGTATGGAAGATGAGAAGAAAAGGAAGGTATAGTGGAGAAGACAGCTGAAGTGCAGGACATGGTGAGATTTGACCAGAGGAGGAAGACTCTGAGCAGATGCTGAGCCTGATGGGCAACTGTTGGGCAGAGTGAATGGAATTTTAGGTAAGAACTGGGAAATAGTAAGAGCTGGAGAGGACAGGGTCTCCACAAGGAGAGCAACAGAACAAAAAAAATTTGAACACAGGGAACTTCCCAGAGACTCATACTCCAACCAAGGACTATTCATGGAGATAACCCAAAACCCCTGTACAGATGTAGCCCAGGGCAGTTCAGAGTCCAATTGGGTTACATAGTAATGTGAAGAGGGACTGCCTCTGACATAATCTGATTGGCCTGCTCTTTGATCACCTCCCTCTGGGGGGGAACAGCCTTACCAGGCCATAGTAGAGGACAATGCAGCCACTTTTGATGTGAACTGACAGACTAAGATCAGAAAGGAGAGGAGAACCTCCCCTATCAGTGGACTTGGGGAGTGGCATGCAAGCAGAGGGAGGAGGGAGGGTGGGATTGGGAGGGGAGGAGGGAGGGGCTTATGGGGGGATGCAGAATGAATAAAGTGTAATTGATGAAAAATTAAAAAAAAACTTTCAATTAAAAAAAATAAAAGTATTGGCTAGGCTGCCTTATCCCCCCCACCAAAAAAAAAAAAAAAAAAAAAAAAAAAAAGAACACAATGGCTATAGTCAATCACACAGACTTTGAACACAGGGCAGACTTAGCTCTGATATCCTAAACATCCCTAATTCCTCCCTTTCTCAGCTCCGAACTTTCTCTTCTCCTCTTCCTTATGCTCATTGTTACCTGCACAGCCTGTCTTCACTGCAGTAAAATGTTCTGTTCAGACTATTATCTGTAACCTATCTCCTAATGGACTCTGCAGAGGTAATTTGTATTAATTGGAAGGTATTCCCCATAATAATAGATTTGCGGAATTAGTGGTAGAGGACTGGTTTTGAGGCAGATGGATGGAGCCAAATAGAAGTAGGTGAACAACCCCAAGTGTCCTGTAGGTGGATGATCTGTGTCAGCCTGTGCTGTAGCAGACCTTGTTGGAAGCACCATATTTGGGAACTGCCCACACAGTACAAGTAGGAGCTGGAATCTAGCAGACAATTAAATCTTCTCCCACACCCTCTACATAGCAAGGAGCTCAGGGAAAGACAACCATAATGCAAAAAAAAAAAAAAAATGACCAAACAGAAATAAAGGGACTATAGACAAAAGAAAGGCAAATGCTATTTGGAAGTAAGGAGAAAAGGAAGGAAACATGCATTCAGGCACAACAGTCGAGGAGCGCCTATTAAACATTGTTCTCCCTAAAAACTGATTTATTTCTTTGAGTGTTTGTATGATGTATATATTTGTATGTGATGTTTGTTTCTGTATGTGTGCATTTATATTTGTGTGATGTGTGTATTTGCATATTATGTTTGTGCTGTTTGTGGATATGAATGTGATCCTTGGGTGTGCTCATGTGTGGAAGGGTTTTACACATATCTTGGTGCATGTGTGGAGGTTAGATACCTTAGGAATTCTGTAGCTCTGGAAGTGAAATATCACATCGGCTCTCTATAGTACTGGGGATCCAAACTCAGGTCCTCACAGTTACACAACAAACACTTCGGTCATTAGCTACCTCATGAACCCTGCAAAGTTCCTTAAATTGTTGTGGATTCAGGACTGTCTTTAGAGGTATACTTTTTCATCAAAGGTAAATTGTTAAAAATGATATGCACACAAGTATGTTGGCTTTTACCCTCACTTTCTTTTTGTCTTCATCGTTGCCGATGTCACCCTGAAAAGCTCAATCAATTCGGCTGGTGGTGTAGGAAACAAACAGAATTACCCTCCCCCAAGAGTATGTACAAAGGAAAGTAGACAGTATAGAGACATTTGGATTTATGTTTGAGGATCATTTATAAATGTTAACACATTAACCTGAAGCACCCAACTCTAAAATTTTTTTTTCCATGCAGCAGACACCAAAGGTGTTAGGATGTATCACCAAGCCCCAGTTGGGGCGACCAGAATCCATGCTGTTGAGCTTTAATTATACATTCCTGAATGACCAGTTCTCATTTTCCTGACAAAAAAAAATAAAAGAATTTATAGACCAGAAGATTTCATCAAAGTGATGGATACAGACAGTGTTTGGAATATGGCCATTCTGTATTGCCAGCAAAGAACTTCATCTCAGAGCACTGAGCACCTTCTGAGCATCTATTACTCTCATTTGTCACAAACAATGGCAGCATTTGTAGAGTACATTTTAGCTAAAAATCTGTGATTTTTTGTGTTTAGGAGCTCATACATCCCTGTGCCTTCAATTTCCTTGCTCAGTATTCTATTTGAAGAACTTGTGAGCTATAATTTTAAATTTCCTATTGGGATTCCTTACTAGCTGTTACATGAGCTTGTGTAATTATTTCAGTTTTCTTTCCAACATTTTGTTCCATTTCTTCTAAGCCTCATAACTCCTTTAAAAAATGAAGGGTCTAGAGAGATAATTTAGGTGGCAAAGTTCTTCCCGTGAAAGCTTTAAAACCTGAGTTTGACTCTTGGAACCACAAAGTTGGTTATGACGTTAACACCACAAAGATAGTTATGACCTAAACACACACTGTGGCATGCACAGACTTTAAGTGAACACAGATATTGGGAAAACAACACAAAATTAAAATAATATATGCATGTCAAAACATGTACATGTAATCCCAGAACTAGAGGATGCCTAGAACTAGCCTAATGCCTACTTGGACAAACTGGTGCTCTCTATTTCATTGAAAGACTTTGGCTCAAAGAAGATACAGAACTGGCTTAAAAATAAGACACAGTCTTTTCTGCAGTATCCACATGTACAAACACACATGTGCATGTACACACAAATATACAAAATATAAATTTATGAAAAATCAAATCTTACTATGCTAATTTTATTTTCCAGCATCCACATAGTGGCTCACAACTTCTTTAACTCCAGTTCAAGGATTCCCCATACCCTCTTCTCAATTCTTCAGGGACCAACCATGTGGGATAGTGCACATGAATGTATATGCATGAATGTATGCATATATATGCACATGAAAGCAAAACACTCATGTGAATACAATTAATGATAGTTTATGATTTGAAACTCCTCCATGAAATTGCATCTTTTATTTTTAAAAAGAAAACATTTTATTACTAACCCACTTCTTTACTTTCTACTCTTTCCCTGTGTCAATCCACAGTGTCCCCGCTTCTAGTCTGCTGAGTTTCGTCACACCTTAGCTTCAATTTTACTTTTCTCAAGAGCACATTTGGATGCTCCAGTCAATGTGGAAGAAGCTCATTGTATGCCTTCCATTGCATTCATGTTTACCTGTGTTGCGACATTTACCACTGACATGATTAACAAATTATGTTCCTGGCATCCAGCTTTTCACCCTGCATGGAGCTCACGTTGTATATATTACTCAGTAATCATCACTTCTCCAACTACACAGGAAACTCGACATCGAGGAAGAAAAACAATACTTGGAGTGACTTTCATTGACACGTTCTTCAAATGAGTAACACACTAACTGCGGACACTTGCACCTTTCTTCTCATAGCTAAGATGACATAAGTGTCTCAAAGTCTTTTCACAAGAGTAATGTATGGGATCCCCATTAAGCAAACATCCTTTCCATAAACCAGCACTAAATTCCATTAAATAGAATAAAAATGCACCCTTTATATTAAACCTAAGGCAGTGAAAGAAATTTCTTAAAGCAATGGGGACAATTTTCAGATTATAGAAAAACAAAACATTCAAAACATTGCTTAAAGAAAGTTAATCGAATGAAATCCAAGTTGTAATTAGTAATTTCAGGTGGCAAAAGAAGCTTTTGTTCAGGACTCAAATGGCTTCACAGTGCCTATGTTAGGACTGGCATGCAGTGCATCTGGAGAAGCATGCAGAGGGGATCTGTGCTGCAGATCTCACTCTCTGTAAGGCAGTCTGCCCTTCTGTTTCATTTTACAGCTGACTTCTACTTGGAACTTCCACAACAGTTTCAAGGGTTGTTAAAATAGCAACATGAAGCAAAGAAATTTTCAAAACAAAACTCTGACAATATGAAGTAGAAAAATTTTAGTTTAAGATTGAAAATTCTTCCTAGAAAACCATTATATTATTCCCTCATTCATCTACTTGATCAGTATTTTAGGCGTTGGATACAGTAATTAAAACATGACAAAGAGGTATTGCATCTTAGTTGAGGCCACATGAACTAATGAAATTGTTACAAAAACGAGATTAATAGGGGCATGTAACTTAGACTGAGAAAATACAAAATCATAGTTTATTTATTCTTTGACATTTTCATACCTGTATGCAATATATCTTGGTTCTTCCCATCTCTATCCTCCCCTTCCATTTCTCTAGATACTCACAGCACATACCACAATAGAAAATGTATGTGTGTGTGTTTGTGTGTGTGTGTTTGTGTGTGTGTGTTTGTTGGCAGAGAGGAAAATTTTAAGAGAAAATGGTATTGTAGGTCAAATTAATAAGCAGCTCATATAAATAAATCCAAGAGATAAGAGACAGTGTGGTTTGTTTGTACACTTTAGAGCTCCATATTTTGTTAGGAGAGATATTGGTGATGAGATTTAGATTATTACACAAAGCCAGATCAGAGCTTGCACCTCAGCAGAACTATGATCTGGCAATGGCAGACTTAAGGGAATGTCATTGTCAAAAGAAGTGCCCTTTGTGGCATTGTCCAGCGCTAGTGAGTACACAGCAGGGTATTCTAAATTGCTCCTTGAAGTTTTCTTTATCTGTTATTAAACTTTAATAAAAAGGCATGAAAGAAAAATATATCCTCAACCCACCCCAGAGTACAAGCCCAGATATAAAGTTGCTTTTCTTTGAACAATGTGATATTTACTGTAATGTTTCAAATTTTGACCTGAATGTTTTTGGCACTTTATTTTTTCAGGTATGACTCAGGAGTTGGATTTGGAGAAAACTGCTAGCTCGTGCCCTTTTCCAGGGCTAAGGTTATGAGGCTGATCTTAGAGAAAACTTGCCAAATTCCTGTAGATATTACAAAAACTACCCAGTAAAAGAAGTGCTTTGGAAGATATATTGTTGCAAAGATGTGTTTAAAAATGGATATAGATAGTATTCAGAGTTTACACATTGCTTAGATTAGTGATTTGGAGGACATGATTAGGTTTTGCACAAGTGAAACTCATTCATCTGAATTAAATCACCAATGGCTGCCTTGCTGGACAGCCTTGTAAGTTGTATGCTGTAGGCTGCATGCCTACTAGTAAGAATTAAAATCACATTAAATTCTTACTCTGATTATAATTGTCTCCCAGTTTTGAAGTGCACTGACCTCAAGCACACACTTGAAATGTGTGTGAAACAACCTGTAAGTAGCATCTGTAGTTAACAGTGAGAACACATTACAAGTAAACATCTTAATAACTAACCCCAGGCCTTTACTCAGCAAATCAAGGAAGTTAGTGACCTTTACAAGGTCACCAGGCAAAGGTGCAATGTTTTAATGAATGAAAAAATAACCATTTAAAATAACAAATGTTAGTATTGTTTCCAAATTAGTACAATGCAACTAACTTCTCCCTAAAATCTTAAAATGCCGTTGTCTTCTGCCTTATTAGGAAACTGAAACCATTCCCCATCTTCTTATCTGTTGTGAATAATTATCACATGCAGGCAATATTTCATCACAGTTCTGCGTTATCAACTGAAAGACAATGGATTTCCAACTGAAGAATTATGACATGCTTCAAACCATATCATTTTGTGATAAATGGATACAGGTAAATAAAATTATTCACTCAAAGAAAACTGGAACCAGTTAGACAGATTAGCAGACGGAAGGGAAGACTAAAACTGGGAAGATGGCCATTCCTTACAAGAAAATGAAGGTGAGACCAGAGCTGCTCATAGTCATTAATCTTCTTGTAAGCCTGTTCTTTTATTACAAATTTCTTTCTTTAGTTCTTAGTTTATATTTTATAGTTGAAAAGTGTTAATCTACTTTAGATATGGGGCTAAAGTGAAGGAAATGGAGGGCAATCTCAGGTCGATCATTAAAGGTCAAAATGAGCTAGTTTGATAGTGGAGGAAGTTTCTCTACTTTTCCAAGTGAGCAGTGGTGTTCCCTGAGTTTTGATAGCTGTAGATGTCACAGAAAATACTGCACAGCCATCCTTCTGCTCTGCAAAAACAGCAAAATCCCTGCTCATATTACTCTTCCATTTGGTTTGCTAACAGCCTTCATGTAATTCAAGGTCTGATATCTCTTTACTGTCATAATGAATGTCCTCACAGGTCTTGCGAAATTCAATATGTGAGAAAAATCTACAGCAGGCAGTTTTATATTCTGATCATAGTAACACATCTCTGGGACTCTAATAATGGGCAGCAATAAATTTCAAATAGGTGCTTAGTGATTTTTCTAAGTTACTTCAGAAAAAATAAAACTACTGTAAAACTAAAATTTACATTATGTAACACGTTTCTTGTAAAATGAAATTAACATTATCTCTGTGTCATATACAGTCCTCCGGTTTTCTGAATACCATACTTCTGTCATGATAAAAATCTGATTTCCCTAATCATAGAAGAATATCTTTAGTAAGATGTTTAGCTGCTGTTCAGTTTGGACTGGGCACATATCTCAGTTGCTGGCTTATTTTTACTGGCAGGCTAGAAAGCACAACATTTGAATAGGTAATTGACCCCTGACCTGAAACATTGCCGGGACTAGGACTTGTTAGTGGCTAGCTTCTGGTTTCATTTAATTATCTCCCAAGTCATACCATAGCTCCTTGTCTCACAGGAGTTGAACATATAATACTTTTAAAATTTTACATATCCCTACATCTATATTCAAAATTAACCAGTCCCCTCAGGGCAACCCAAAGGAAACACTGTAGCTGTTTAATATCCTGAAACTCTAGAATGGGGAAATTTCCAGAGGTTTTTATTGCTGGTGCATAATTGCATTCTCACAAAAGATTTGTAATATCTATATTATGGCTGGACTCCTTCTAACCTGACTTTGTTTTCATTGTGCTTAATTAGAAAACTATAAAAGTTGTAACTGGGTAAGCATTCATTTTTTTTCCTTGTGAAGATGAATGTACATGTTTGAGACAGAGTATGAGTAAATCAAACATGTATGTAAATAGGTTCTCATACACTACACAACTTGCAACAGCAAGTCATTACAAAAGAAGACAGCCAATTAAAAGTTAGTTTTTAAAGAAACCTCACACCTCTAACCATGCACCACGGAAGAACCTGTGCAAACAATCTCTTTTCAAGGCTGCTGTTACTAATGACATGGAAATTCCTTAAAACGTAGGGAAAATAATCTTGAAATTTATTTTTACAGATCAAATTAAAAGAAAATTATTGGAAAGGAAATGTCTAACTCATCAGACTATATATATGAATGGGATCAGATTGTGCATCTGTAGAAAATACAATATCTATACTTGATGAATAAAAGTTGTGAGCATCAGCCAGGAGAAATTGGAAAATATTCATGGTTGCCTTGAAAGGTTTTGACTGCTGGGCTCTGAAGACCAAATATCCATTGATTTCCGAACCAGTGGTTGTTGCAAAACTATTGTTTACTGAATTTATACAATTTTCACAATATAATAAACAATCACTCCTATTCCTTAAGAAAACTAACTCTAGAATATTTAGCAAGCTGCACTCACCCATTTGCTTTGTTGCTAGGAAATGGGGTATGCAACTGCCACTTAAATTTTTTTGGAAAATTCTTATAACCAACTTTCTTTTTAAATGCTCAGAGCAGATTTTGTAACTGCCTTGTCTATGAAAGGCTGAAGCCTTAAACCCACGCTGTTTAGTTTTCTGTATGTTATATTATGTTTCTGTATGTATTTTAAAATATATTGACCACAGTTAAATTAATTTACAGAAAATACGGCTCCGAGAAGATGAAAGGGTGGTACTATCAAAAGGTTGATACCTGAGGAAGCCCAAGGCACACACTTGTGCTTCTGTCATTTTCTTCAACCTTTTGTGTATCAAAGTATTCTTCCTCTCTAGAAAAGGGATCATTCTAAGGGGAAAACTGTTTAGAGCCACACCTTTGCATCATTTGGACAACACTGACCTCTAGTGTTTCAGGAGGTAGAGAAAATAGCTCAGGCTCTTGAGTCTTTTTCTTGGGTACCATGGGAATAATTTCAAGAAGGGGAAAAGAAGAGGAGGAGGAGGAAAGAAAGAGGAAAAGCTCAACAAGAAAATTCAATTTACCTGGCTTTAACCTGCCTTAATATAGTCTCTAAAGTAATTTACTAGCTTCTCCCATCCTAATAGAGAGGGTAGCCTCTTTTGTCTAACTTTATAACAGAAACTTTGAGAAAATACCATAACTACGGACTGTGAGCTTTCCAATCTTTGGATCACAGAAACACTAGCTATGCTTTAAACATATATTTACTTGTCTTCCTTCTGGAATTTGAACAAGATCCTCTAAGGATTAAGGAACCAGGCAGAAGAATCTCCTGCAATAAGTCTTCTCACTTTTTTAAACCTGATATTGGCAATACAAATTACAATTGTTCTAATATAAATAATATTTCTGAGGTTTCTGTTTAACAACAGAAGATGAGGGGACAAATCCAGAGACTCGAGGGACTGTGGTAAGACATCCTTGCAAACAACACAGATGGCTTAATTGAATCAAGTTTCATTTATGAGTTCCCAGGGATGGAAAACTTCCCTTCTTCTGTCTAGAGAAGCAGCTGAGCAATTGAGCTTGAACCTCTCATGGCTTTACAGGTTTATTCAAGTTTGACAAACTGCATTCTTTAAAAACATAATGCAGGTGGCAGATCTCTCAGAGTCAAGAATTTCTTCCTACCAAATTAAGTGTATGATTTCTGGGGTCAAAACATGGATAACATAGTGCATACTCACTATTCTTTCACAGGCACCAGGAGTATAGCAGTAGAGTGTGTACTAAAGCTCTTCCTCCTGTAATAGGACTGCCATTGACCTCCTGGGGTGACTGTATTTGGGCTACAATTCTTCATCCCAAACTTACAATCCCAGTACCCAGTTTATAATATTCTACAGCTGAAACCTTATGCCTAAGGCAGTGGAGAGAACTAAGGGCTTAGGATGGAAGTGGGGGTTAGGCAAATTGCAAATAGGTGGGAGCTGTAGTCTGCTCTTATCACAGAGTTCTGTGGCTCTGAACCATCTCTGCCCCTAGAGGCTTGCCCTTGGCCAGTGCATCCTTGGCTGAGATTAAGACCATGAGTAGGAGGCTAAGGAAACTTTATGATTCCAAAGAAGGGCAGGCAATCCAGCAGAGCAAGCTCATGAGAGCTCTGCTAACTTTTGGAATGGCTGGAGGAGTTGAACTGCCCTGGTGATGGTTTTCACCCTGCATTTTCCTTTTACCCAGAGCATATACAGTCGGTCAGCAGATACTTATTCTAAGTAGCGTCTTATTCCACCCTATCATCCCGCCCCCAGCTCTGAGTACTCACAATTTGTCGCTGTTAATCCTAAATGCCACAAGCCAGAGAGCACCAAAGTCAAAACGCTGGCTAGTCTTGGTACAGAATCCATTTCCCCGAGTGAGTGATCTCTTCCAATGGAATCCCAAATTTGCAGGCACCAGACTTGGCTTTTCTTTTTCTTCCCTTCTCTCTCTGTTGTCTTTCCTCTGAGCCTTCTGACTCCTTCCCACCCACCTTGAACAGACTCTCTCCTTCACTCCATCCTGCTCCTCATAATCTCCACTGAAATCGTAACAGGGCTTCCTTATAGCTGAGAGCGGCGATACAGGTTAACAGTTACTGCAACTGTCCTTTTCTGTGCTCGCCTTCCTCGCCTGCCTTTTCTTCCTCCGGATTTCCTTTCTTAAAGGTTCAAATCCAAACTCTAGGGCAGCTTTTGGCGCCCAGCTCCGCTAATAGCCGAAAGTACCACATTCCTGCGCTTGGCTGGATTCAGCACCAGGGTGGCGGACAGCTCCTTATAGGTGCAGCTTGCGCGGCACCGCCCCCTGGCAGAGCCCGCCCTGGCGCTCGCCTATAAGAGTGGCCTGGGCGGGTCCTTGGTCTCTCCTGCGTCCCAGCAATGCTGGGTTCGCAAAGAGAAAAGATCACTCCACTCTCTTCTTTCTATTCATACATCCCAGCATCCGTAATTGCAGAACTACTTGCCGCGTCTCTTTCTCTTCCTTCCAAATTATGGGACCAGATAAATCGGGTTTTCCAACAACGCTGTTGAAGCTGTGCCTAAAGGAGTTGAAAGAAGCCTAAGGAGGAGGGATTTTCCCATAGAGAGCTTGGAAACGAACTAACCTGATTTCTAATGCCTTTTACTTTATTTAGCAGGGAAGAGTCATAGAGTCATGCTATTCAGTTTCCCCTACAGGGATGAGTGATTGACTGGTATTGATCTAATGGGGATTTCTGGTTTAACCATTTAGGGATATGACCGCTCACCTTCTTTTCCGACCTTCCACATTTGCTTCTCTCCCTGGTGGCTCTTTCCAAGTTACTTTTCTGTCCTATTGGGAGGGGAATAGAGAAAGGAAAAGGGTAAAGGAACTCTCAGCCTCTTTGCTTGGACTGGTTTTCCACACACAGCCCCTCAGAGATGCTGCCATGGCAGCCCTGGTCTTTGAGAGTCCTAGGTTGCATGTTCCCCTTCTTTCTGGTTTAATCATACTTGAACGGTCTTGGAAACCGTTCTAAGTGTGTGTAATATTTAGACTTTTCTATTTCTTTTTCTTTAATTTCTATACAGCTTTTTTTTTTTTTTTTTTTTTTTTTTTTTTTTTTTTTTCAGAAAAGATGAGCTCCCTTTCCCATCCACCCCAGTTCCTCAAGGATTGCATCAGCATTGAACATTTCCTTTTCCCCTGTGGCATGGCACGGCAATCGCACAAGGGGAAAGTGAACAAAAAGCTGACAAGTGAGTCCATGTCTGATGCAGTTCCCACAAAAGGCCTAGATTATTAAAATCTTTATTTTTATATGGATATATATGTGTGTGTGTGTGTGTGTGCCTGCATGCATGTATTTGTACCACATGCCTTCAGTGTCCACAGGGGCCAGAAAATGGTGTCAGATCCCCTGGATCTGGAGTTACAGATAAATTTGCACTGGCTGATATGGGGAATGAACCCCTCTCTTTTATAATAGCATCAAGTGCACCTAACTGCTGCACCTCACCTCCAGGTTCAACTCTTGAACAGTTCTTAAAGCAATAAAATATTGCATACATAACTGACAACCTTTTTTTAATCTTTTTTTAAAGATTTATTTATTTTATGTATATGAGTGTTCTATCTGCATTTACACCTGCCAGAAGAAGGAATCAGTTCACATTATAGATGGTTGTGAGCCACCATGTGGTCGCTGGGAATTGAACTCATGACCTTTGGAAGAGCAGACAGTGCTCTTAACCACTGAGCCATCTCTCCAGCCCAACTGACAACCTTTTAAAGTTTTTTTTTCAAAACATTTGTAGCAGTCCAAGGTTATAATAAATGTTCATTTTTAGGCATTATCCCATATATAATGCCTTTATGCATTCCATCAATATTTATGTCCTTAAACATCACAATGCATTATTTGGATTATCCATTTGCTTGAAAAACTCTTCTAGCAGAATCACTTAAGATTAACCATGAGGGCCAGAGAAATGTGCTAGTTGTACATGTTCATACAAGGTAGAAACATGTCACCATGGAGTCCACAATTGTGATTTATATTCAAGTTGTCAGTAAATACTGTCACTCCCTGTTTTAGATGCCCATATGAAGACATAGTGTATAGTATATAAATTATACCTAATTTAGAACACCATTTACAGTTTTATCTTTTATTTATTTATTTGTCTCAACCACACCTGATCTTGGAGCAACTTAGAGCTTTAATCAGCATATGTTTGCCAACTATTTGCCAATGTTTCAGCAAGCTTATTGTGTCTCTGACTGTGGTGAGGGACAAACAGCTGTTCCTCACAGACAGGAGTATAAACAACGCCATTTCTGAGTGTATTTTGGCTGCCAGGATCTTTTAGGCACAATAGAATAGCAATTATTATTAAAAGCGTTTGCAGGGGGCTCTAAGACGGTGGTAACCATTGTGCACCGTATCTGAGGGACATAGGATCTGAAACTCCAAAACTGGTGAGTGGACAGCTGGACACTCCAGAGCCAGAGTATCAACTTTGAGGCTTCCCAGGATAGAGGAGACAATCTGTGAGCTGGGGCAGATTGGATCTACTCCCCCACCCCGTTGGACATCTCTGAGGTCTGGGACTGGCGAACTGTGGAACCCTTGCACTTTGAATGCCCCAGTGCCAAAAGCTTAGTCCCAGGTCCCGGATCTGCCTACTCTAGGGGCCAGATCCTACAGCTCTCCTGCAGACAGCAGCAGGATCCCTGGGACAGTTGGGGTCAATCATATCCAAAGTCCCCCGATACTCTCGCCCCAATTTGAGAGTCAAGAACCATAGAACCCCTATGCTTTCCCCATATGCCTTTGAGCACTTACAGACCCCCAAACCTGGTAACCTTCTCTGCTAGCAGCCAAACATCATACCCCCACCCCCAGCACTGGCATTCCTGAGGCAGTGTTGCCAACACCCAAGCCCCTGTTTTGCAGGTCACCCTGTGGAGTACATGCAAACAGAAGAAGTGCATGTTTCCTGGATCCAAGATGGCTCAAGACAGGGAGATCCTAGTAGCTGAAGCACAGAGTCCACACCATTTGTCTTTCTAAGTGAAGAAAAAACTTAGAACCCCTGCTCGGATGTAGCCCAGGTCAGTATCCAAGTGGGTTCCCTAGTAAGGGGAACAAGGGCTCTCTGACACGAATTCAGTGGCTGGCTCTTTGGCCTCCCCCTCTCCCGAGGGAGGAGCAGCCTTGCTAGGCCACAGAGGAGGACATTGAAGCCAGTCCTGAAGAGACCTGATAAGCTAGGATCAATTGGAAGGGAAGGAGGTCCTCCCCTATCAGTGGACTTAGAGCGGGGCAGGGAGGCGATGAGGGAAGGAGGGTGGGATTGGGTGGGAATGAGGGAGAGAGCTTCAGCTGGGATACAAAGTAAATGAACTGTAATTAATATAAAAAATAAAAAAATAATTAAAAATAATGTTTCATTTACAAATGTAGGTGGGAATGAGGGAGAGAGCTTCAGCTGGGATACAAAGTAAATGAACTGTAATTAATATAAAAAATAAAAAAATAATTAAAAATAATGTTTCATTTACAAATGTAGGTGGTTTTGTATTTGAGGCATAGATGTTCAGAATTGTGGTGTCCTCTGGTGGATTTTTCCTTTGATGGGAATGAAATGCCCCTCCTCATCTTTTTTCATTAATTTTGGATGAAAATCTATTATTTTTTTAGATAATAAGATATCTACCCCAGTTTGTTTTGTGGGTCCATTTGCTTGAAAAACATTTTTCCAGCTCTCACTATTTTAAAAAGTTACAGAATTCAAATAGTCTTGGAATAGAAATGCTAAAAATATTATTCTGAGCAGTACAGTTTCCACAGAAATATTTAACTCCAAACCCACTTCTGATGATCCCAAACATACACGATGTGGAGATAAATGAAGCAATGTCTAAGATTTGCTTTAGATCTAAGAATATTTACAAGAGAATGAGTTATTCTGTTAAAAAGAATAAACAAATATTGGCGGATGTCTTTCTATCCTTCTGTGCTTAGAGTATAAATGATCTTCATGTTGAACAAGGAGTAAAATCTTGATCGAAGTAGAGAAAGGAGAGAACAAGAGTAGCTCATATTTCTGGCTACTGTTCAGGGGGCAAAGCAGGAGGCACACACAATTGACTGGAATGTTCCCCAAGCTTTTAGGGGCCATGACCCAGGCCAGAGCAGAATTTGTTCTTCAACACAGTGAAGAATTTCAGAACTAACAAGTGTGAAGCCGAAATGGGATTAAATATCGATGTTTCATATAGATTCAAACACAAGGGTTAAGGGAAAGAGGTGCTCAGACAGAAAGACACATAGCACGGGTGTGTGCTTCTCAGTGTCACCTTCACTGTGTGTACAATTGCTCTGTAGGCGAGAGGATTTTGAAGTTACTTTCCCTAAGCTGGTTACTAAGGAATCTTTGTGAGATCATGGGGCTTTTCCTGGGGCATCTGGCAGTACTGTGATTAACATGAAGAAACTCTGATTATGGGGAGGCAAGAAGATAGGACACGGTCACTCTTAGCAGAGTTCACAGTCCTGTGTGAAATTCTCAGGTAACATGAGGGGAAGGGAAGAGGTCCTGTTCACAGTCATATAGAGTCAGACTCTGTGAGAGTTGGTGCTAAGTGTATACTTCATGGACTAGAGAATCACCTGGGAGGCACATCTCTAGACATGCCAGTAAAGAAGCATTTTTGACTAAGTTAATTGATATGGAAAGACAAATCTCATTTGTGGGCAGCACCATTCATGGGCAGAGACTCCTAGAACATATGAAGTGGATGGAGTCAAGACAGGAGTAGCATTCACTCATTCATTCATTCATTCACTCACTCACTCACTTACTCATTCATCCCTCTGCATTCTGAGTATGGCTGTAATGTGACCAGCTGCTTTAGGTTCCTAATTCCTTCAATTACCTACCATGATTGACTGCAGCTTGAACTATGAATCAAAATAAATCCTTCATCCCTTAAGTTTCTTTGCCAGAGTATCTTATTACAACAAAGAAAAATAAAAATTTAAACAGACTCTAATCATATTCACTGGTGTTTGAAAAATAAATGATCTATATACAAAAGCAAATTTTCTGCATGTCAAGAACCCTTACAGAAAATGTTGATTCTATTTTAATCATTGCTTCTCAGCTGGTAAGAGATTTTTTTAACTTTTATTAATTACACTTTATTCATTTTGTATCCCCCCATACGCCCCTCCCTCCTTTCCTCCCGGTCCCACCCTCCCTCCACCTTTCTGCATGCATGCCTCTCCCCAAGTCCACTGATAGGGGAGGTCCTCCTGTCCTTCTTTCTGATCTTAGTCTATCAGTTCTCATCAGAAGTGGCTGCACTGTCAGGGTTCTAGGATATCTCCATGAATAGTCCTTGGTTGGAGTATGAGTCTCTGGGAAGTTCCCTGTGTTCAAATTTTCTTGTTCTGTTGCTCTCCTTGTGGAGTTCCTGTCCTCTCCAGCTCTTACTATTTCTCACTTCTTACATAAAATTCCATTCACTCTGCCTGTCAGTTGGCCATCAGGCTCAGTATCTGCTTTCACAGTCTGCATGGCAGAGGCTTTCAGAGGCCCTCTGTGGCAGGTTCCTAGGTTGTTTCCTGTTTTCTTCTTCTGGCTTTCAGAGGCCCTCTGTAGCAGGTTCCTAGGTTGTTTCCTGTTTTCTTCTTCTTCGGATGTCCATCCTCTTTGCCTTTCAGGATGGGTATTGAACATTTTAGTTAGGGTCCTCTCTTTTGCTTAGTATGTTTAGATGTACAGATTTTAGTGGGTTCATTCTATGTTGTATGTTTATATGAGTGAGTATATACCGTGTGTGTCTTTTTGCTTCTGGGACAACTCACTCAGGATGATCCTTTCCAGGTCCCACCATTTACCTGCAAATTTCATGATTTCCTTATTTTTCATTGCTGAGTAATATTCCATTGTGTAGAAGTACCACAATTTCTGCATCCGTTCTTCATTTGAGGGGCATCTGGGCTGTTTCAGCTTATGGCTATTACAAATAAAGTTGCTACAAACATGGTTGAGCAAATGTCCTTTTTGTGTACTTGAGCCTCTTTTGGGTATATGGCTAGGAGTGGTATGGCTGGATCTTGAGGAAGCACTATTCTGGTAAGAGATTTTAAGCAGACTTCTTGGTTAGGTTTTCTGTTTGTTTGTTTTTTTTGTTTTGTTTTGTTTTTTTTTTTTTTTCCTTCTTTGTGTCTTCATTATTTTCTCTGATTTCTACCCTGCCTTATTTGTGACTTTTCTCATTGGACAACTGAGGAAAGAGAACACATCTCCCTTTATCTCACCCTCACTTGTCCAGGGTTTCATTATCAATAAATTGGCTTTATTATTTTAGAAAGTTCATGAATATAAAATCATGAGTAAAGTTTAATTTATTATAATCCATAAATTCAAGCATCTCAAAACGAATGGTATGTTTGTTTGTTTGTTTTTAACAATACATTAGATTAGGTGAGTAAGTGTAAATATTTTGCAAATAAACTAAATTGGTGGCAGTGTTACTACTCTCTAGAGGATAATTATGAAATATGTATCTAGCATTTCCACATGGCTTGTAGCTTGTATGTGTGTGCATCTCTGTGTCTCTGTGTGTGCCTTTGCCTTTCTGTCTCTGTATCTGTGTGTGTGTATGTGTGTTTTGGGGTGAAGGACCAAGAGTAGGTACTCATAAAGGCAAGGATACTATCATGGAGCGATATTCCAGCACTAGGGTGTTCATACTTATAACCACTTAATATTACTCTTGTATAGTGTTTAATAATGAAATTCTCCCAAGTTTAGATATAGCTATAAGAAAATTTCTTAAATACAGAATCTGAAAAACATAGATAGAAGATCATTATAGCTTTTTCTTCACCAGTAAATGCAAATATAATAAATTTGTAATTCCCAGTTTGGCAAAACAAATACAAAGACAAAAACATGTTCATACCAAGTAATCTTACACAAGGAATAATAATTACAGAGAAAATTACTTTAACATTTAGCAACTTGCTAAGGCAAAATTACAATATAATGAGGATTCCAGACTTAATAGAAATATGTGCATTCTCTATGTATACAAACAATTAAATGGGCTATCAATCACTTAACTAGATATGCTAAAATGAAGATTTGTACAGTTTTTCTGTTATAAAAGTTTTATGTCTCTCTGAAACAGTTACCTTAAAGTCTAGCTATTGGAGATCACAGAGAAAAAGAAAGGCCTTTTCTTTTTTTTTTTTTTTCATTTTTTTAAATTTTTTATTAATTACGCTTTATTCATTTTGTATCCCCCCATAAGTCCCTCCCACCTCCCCTGCCAATCCCAACCTCCCTAAGAAGTGGGAAATAGTAAGAGCTGGAGGGGACAGGGTCTTCACAAGGAGAGCAACAGAACAAGAAAATTTGAACACAGGGAACTTCCCAGAGACTCATACTCCAACCAAGGACTATTCATGGAGATAACCTAGAACCCTTGCAGAGATGTAGCCCATGGCAGTTCAGTGTTCAAGTGGGTTACATAGTAATGGGAAGAGGGACTGCCTCTGAAAGGCCTTTTCAAATAAAAAGAAATTTATTTGATATAGACCAAATGAATTAGTGTTGCCATTCTAATTATCTGGGGTTGATGACATAAAGTCCATCAAGGAACCAAATAACCTCTTTTGAGAATTAAGAAAAATAAATGAGATTTCACTGCATGATTTTGTAAAGAATATCACAAGTAAAATGTGTGTACAAAAAAGAAGAGCATATACAAGAGTGAGACTGAGAAGGATGATAGAATGGGCTTTCTGTGATGTGCTGTGTACACAAGTGGGTATAAGTTTGAGCTTCTATACACAATCTCCAATGAGAAACAGGGAGGGACATGAGCCACTATGCCATGTGACCAAGAATCTCCTTGTCTTCTTTTGTACGCATTAGATGAAGGAATGACCTCAGTATTTCGAAGGGTTTCCAGAACTCTCAGTGGTGTTTAATATCAGTATGAGCCTAAGAACAATTCTAAAAGGGTTCAACAGGACTCATTTGTGATAAGTAATCTTGATTGTCAACTTGACAAGTTCTAGAATCAGCCAGGAGACAATTCTCTTGGTGTGTTTGAGAGACTTGCTAGGTTGGGATCACATTACCATCACTGTGGTGGCACCATTCCATGTGAAGGTGTCCTGGACTAACTAAAAAGGAGAAAATGTGCTGAGCATCTGTGTTCATTTCTTTCTCTTCTTGACCAGGTGAAATAAAACCAAGTGTCTTTTGTTCCTCCACCATGACTTTCCCATCATGATGCACTGTAGTCAAACTGGTGCACACTCACTCTCTAAATTAGTTTTGTCAGGCACTGCATTTCACCAATGAGATGATTAACAGATACACCATTATAATGGATGGTTTAGATAGAGACAGAATGATAGGCAGCTGGAGGTCTTGGACCTGTCCTTTGCTGTTGGGAAGTGTGCATAAAGAGAACTTCATCATAGGGGTACAGCTGTGTGAGAAAGTGAAAGAAGGACCAGCCCATGTGTGCATGAGTATATATCAGCCCATGTGATAAATATGTGTTACACAGGAAACATGTGTACATAGTTACACATATGTGTGAACACAGGAAAGCTCCACGAGGACATGGTGCATAATTATTAATAACTCCCCACCTGTAGGGGAGTTATTTTATTCATTTTGAATAAAATGAGTGTTAGGGGCTCATAAAAAGCCTATTTGCTTGTATTCCTTGTTGGAGCAGATGTGGCCCTGTTGAAGTTGTCACTGGGGGCAGACTTTGAGGTTTTACGTGCTCAAGTCAGGCCCAGTGTCACTCTCTCTTCCTGCTAACTTAGGTTCTCAGATACTTCCCCAGCATCATGCATTCTTGCATGTTTGCATGCGTTCTATTATGATGACAATGGACTAAACTTCAATTAAGTGTTTTTCTTTATAAGAGTTGCCATGATTATGGTTTCAATTCACAGCAGTAGAAACCCTAACTACATAACCACCTTATGCTCATGAGGTAGGCTCTCCCAGTTTACCAGCAGAGAAGCTGGTAGCCAGCAATCCCTCGTGCCCTGCCTTAGCAGTGAGGTTAGAGCCCAGTTTTTCACATGTGATAGATTCCAAGCTCAGGTCCTCATGATTGTGCAGCAAATGTGCATACCTACTAATCCATCTTCAACCCAACATGTGATGTGTGTGTATATGCGTATGTGTGTCCGCATGCATGCACATGCATGCAGACAGCCATGTACCACAGCACCTGTGTGGAGTTCTATGGAATTTTTTTTTTCAGTCAGTTTTCTCATTCCATCTTGTTGATGAAGCAGGGTCTCTCTTATTGCTTATACCTCTATACTACACACAAGTGCTTGCAGGACATTCTTCTTTCTCACCTTAGGAGTGCTAAGCTGGTATTACAGATGCGAGCCACACCACCTGACTGTTTCACGTGAGTTCCAGGGATTAAAATAAAATATCAAAATTGTATGGCAAGTACTTTTTTACCTACAAAGCCAGATCATTACCAGCCCTCCCCCCTCCCCAGGTCATTTTTATGGTCTGTCCTATGGTAATGAACTTTATCATAATCATGAAAAAAATATATATATACATAAGACTAGTTAACAATCCCTCTGGATAAGAAACAAATTGAGTAATAGTGAAAATACCTGCCATGAACATCAATTCAAAACTAGGTAGATACCGGGGTGCTATTCTAGGCTCGCACATGTAAGATCCTATTTCGTGGTCACAGAAATATTATGTAATGACAAATGTTATAGTATTGTGTGTGTGTTGGGTGAAAGCTATTTTATTTATTTTCATTTCATTTTATTTTTTTATCTTAATTACAGTTTATTCACTTTGTAACCCAGCTGTAGCCCTCTTCCTCATACCCTTCCAATCCCATCCTCCCTCCCTCATCTCCTCCCAAGGCCCTCTCCAAGACCACTGATAGGGAAGTTCCTCCTCCCCTTCTATCTTACCCTAGATTATCAGTTCTTCTCAGTATTATTTTTTAATTAATTAATTTATTTTTACATCCAGATTGCAGCACCTCTCTTTTCTTCCCAATCCCCCTCCTCACAATTTCTCTCCCATTCTTCTCTCTCCTTCTTTTCAGAGAAGGGGAAGTTTCCCATAGATGCAAACCCATCCATCAAGTCCCTGTAGAATTGGGTGCATCCTCTCCCACCAAGGCCAGACCAAGACAGCCAAGTTAGGACAATGGAATCAAAAGAGACATCAGATTCAGAGTGGGTCCCACTCCAGTTGTTGGAGCATCTTGAATGAATACCAAGACTCTCAGAAGAATGATGCTAAGTTCCTGTCTATATAAGCATAGCAGAGTAACATCAATAGTGTCAGGGGTTGGTTATTTCCCATGGGATGGGCCAGTCTTTGGTTGGTCACTTCCTCAATCTTTGCTCTATCTTTGTTCCTGCACATTTTGCAGGAAGGACAAATTTTTGGTCTAAGGTTTTGTGGGTGCATTGGTATCCTTATGCCTCTATTGGAGGGATGACAGAAGGTGACCACTTCAAGCTTCATATCTCCTGCTGCTAGTAGTCTCATGTAGGGTGATCCCAATTCAATTCCTGGAGCCTTCCCTATCCCAGGTCTACCTTCCTCCCCCTCCTTTCCTTTCTCCTACCCAGTTTCCTCCCTCCACCCACCTCCAATGCCTATATTACTTCCCTTTCTGAGTGAGATTCAAGTATTCTCCCTTAGGCCCTCCTTCCAACTTAGTTTCTTTGGTTCTGTGGATTGTAGCATAGTTATCCTGTACTTTATGGCTAATAACAACTTATAAGTGAGTACATACCATCCATATATTTTTTTGGGTATGGGTTACCACACTCAGTATGGTTTTCTTTTCTTTTTTCTTTTTTTTTTGTAGTTTGAACAATTTCCCTAAAATTTTGAAGTTGTTTTTCTTTTTAATAGCTGAGTAGTATTCCATTGTGTACATGTACCAAATTTTCTTTATCTATTCTTCAATTGAAGGACATTTGGGTTGTTCCCAGTTTCTGACTATTATGGATAAAACTGTTATGAACATAGCTAAGCAAATGTCCTTGTGGAATGGTCGAATATTCTTTAGGCATATGCCCTGGAGTGAGATAGCTGGGTCTTGAGGTAGAACTAACTATTCCCAATTTTCTGAGAAAGCACCAGATTGATTTCCACCATGGTTGTACAAATTTTCACTCCCACCAGCAATAGAGTACTGTTCCCTTTTCTCAACAAGCGTGTGTGTGTGTGTGTGTGTGTGTGTGTGTGTGTGTGTTACCTGTGAAGGACTGAAGAGGGTGTCATATCCACAGAAGCTATAGTTACAGACAATTATGGGCTGCCAAGAAGGCTTCTGAGAAATGTCTTTATATCTTCAACAAGATCAAAATGCACTCTTAACTGCTAGTCAGTCTGTTTATGATTTACTGTTATTATTATTATAAACACAGATACTGAGACATACAGAATTAAGTGAGTTGGTCTAGGAACTTGTGGTATAAATATAGTGGGAGCTCCACTCTAACCAGAAAGTCTACATGCACACCCAGACTCTAAACTAATGTCTTTACTTAGTGGGAACAAGAGCTGGGCTTGAACTTTCCACTCAGGATTTCTGTGAACTTAAGTAGGATGAAAGATGGCATAAATATTTCCTTTTATATTTTGCCTTCTAGCAGTACCACTCTTCACTTACTTCCTATTATTCATACAGGAAAATTCCCGGCAGCATCAATGTTGCATACATGATTTTAAAATGGGTCCATTCACCTTTATAAGAAAAAAACTGCATTGTATTATTGTAGAATAAGGATACCTATGGTTTCAACACAATCTTATTTCCTCTCTAAACCCTTCCAGGATGCACATGTTTCATAAGTTATAATTTATTCTTAGATTTTCTTGGGAAGAATCAGCTTCATTGTCAGTGAAAGCTAAGGTGTAGGGATGCTTCTGACTAGGGGGATAAGAATAAATGGGTAGGAAAATATCAGAAACGGCTAAATGGATTTTTTGATGAAATTTTCAAAGTGCTTGTTTATGCAAATATAGTAGAGAGATTTTTAGCCTGGGAGGTAAATCTTCTGTAGGCATCAAATATTATTAATGTGCCTTCTTTGGTAGTGTCAGTATATGATTCAAGACTTTAGAAGCAAGATACTGTGCAAAATATCTCCACACTTGCTTGCCCATGCTGTTCAAGGCTGCAGTATTTCAATGAGAATTGTTCTTTAGAGTTTATAAAATGTGTTCAGTTAAACTCCCCATGAAAATAAGTTAATGCCAAATGGGTAATTAATACATTTGTACATAGTAAGTGTTAATTATTGTCTAACCCTGAAGAGTTAAGTGTGTGTGTGTGTGTGTGTGTGTGTGTGTGTTCATGATTATAGGTACATGCATGTGGTGTCATGTGTACAACTATGTACATGAGGGTATCGTGAGAGGCCAATCTTAGGTGTCCCTCCCAGTCACTCTTCACTCCGTCTTTTGAGGAAGGCTCTCTCCCTGGATCTGGGCCACATCAATACTGCTTGCTGGCCTAGATGACTACCGAAGATGTGGGGATCCCTGTGTCATCATCTTATCAGAACTCAGACTAAAAGAATGTGTCACCACATTCAGCTTTATTGTAGTTTAAGTTGTCCTCAGTCATCAAACTCAGATCCTCATGTTTTAACACCAAGTCCTTTACGACAGAACTATCTTCATGTCTGTGAATGGTTTTGTTTGAAGAGACAGACACAAAAACTTTAAGCATGCATGATGGACAGTTTAGGTCAGTGAAAGGCAACAGTGAGGCAATGAATATTTTGTGAATAAATGAGAAAGTAGACAGAGCAGCACATACTATATTTGGATAATACATAAAATGGCTTCTTCTGGTTTTCAGTTTCCTAGTACTGATCAGGTCCTGGTTCAGCATCCTGTTACATTATAGGGTCTTCACTGGAACTGTGGGGAAAGCCTATAAGGCTGGCCTGCTTCTACACATTCCTCCACTGTCAGTGGATGTAGACAGCAGTCTCAGATCCAGAGAACCAGGAACTCTACTGGCACAAAGCAAGCCCTGGGGACTTTCCATGCTCTTTTTGAAGTTTAGACTACCAATTTTAGCTAAGTTCTGGAGTTCAGTTTTTTTTTAACACCTTTCGTAAGTCTCATGAATTGTCAAGTGCCTAGAACCAGGTCATTCAACAAATCGGAAAAGAGCCTGGTGAGCGGAAGGGACTGGCCTAAAATAACAAGGTGACGGGATTGTTGCTGAGTTAGAATCCGGCAGCTTTCAGTCTGCATCTATGCTCCATTCACTGTACTCAGCCCTCCAGCTGGGCTTTGATTCACCTACTTTCAAATTGGCCCACATTCATTCTCTCATTTCTGTTCTGTGATTGTTAACTCAAGCCACAACCTAGGATAAATCAGACAAGAAGGGTGAGGAGTGAAGATGAGATTGTACTGCTGTTAACCTTTTAATTAAATCAATGGTTTAAGCTTCTAACAAAGAGAATGCTCAGATGACAAGCAAGTGGAATGACTTTAAAGTTCCTCCTTGCTGGGTGCCTGGAAGCTGACATTCTTCCCTTTGAAAAGAGGAGTCCTGTGAGGTTAGAAGACTACAGAGCCATGATTGTTGGAAACAATCCTTTAGGCCCATAGATGCTCTGCCATGGCTCCACTCTGACTGTAAAGGAGGAGAGGGCCATTCCCCTGAGATCACCTATTAGCAGATTGGAGCAAGCCCAGGAACACAGATTGCCTTGTTATTAATGGCAAATGAGCCATGGCTGATGTTGTCAGAGCGCCTCTGTCTACTCTGGCCAAACCCTGCATCCTGCTTCTTTAGGAATTCTGCCCAGGCTGGACTCAAGTCTGCTCCTCTGAGTACTCAGAAGGGTATAGAGAACTAATTGTGGGTAAGGCAGGATAATGTGGTCAGTTTCTGGAGCCAGAGCAAAGGAAAACATCTAGAGAACCTATTTTTAGTTACCACAGCACTTGGATTGGCCTCTCAGAGAAAGGGGGTATGGAAATGGTCACTAAATTGGTCACTGAATGCCTCACACCTGAACCCAAATTACATTTGCTTCCCTGTACTTTATAATAGGAAGGGTATGCTTCTTGCCATGGTATGGTCCAGACCCCCTCTAAAAACTGCATGTCTTGGTGCAGCACCACAGTACAATGAAGAAACACTAAACAATGCATATGGGATAAGCTTGTGTTTGAATATCAGTGTAGCCCCTTTCCATGTAGATGATTTATTGCATACATTCTATGAGCTTCAGAGTCTTCATCTATCAATTGAGGATAATAATTTTTCTAGTCAAGGTGTTTTTTGGTAAGAATTAATTTAAATTAAAATGTCATTATCCAACAGATGAAGTTATTTGATTATAATTCCCCAAGGATATATTTCCCTTCACATGATCCTCCATTATTCTTTGCTGTGATCTCAGAATTCACATGGCATGGGAATAGAACTTTCATGAATTTTAGTGAATGACTGGATTAGTAATTTAAACTGGCACCGTGAGGCTGGAGAAATGGTTTAGTTGTTAAGGTACTTGGCATGCAAGCACAAGAATGTGAATGTGATCCTCAGAAACTACCTAAAGAGTCAGGCATACTGGCCTTGTACCCGTAAACCCAGTACAGATGAGTTAGAGACAGGATGATTCCTGAAACTAATGAGTTTTGTCAGTTTGTGGAATTCAGAGACAGTTTTACTGAGAGAGTTTTACAGATATAGATTGAAAAGAGAACAAGCTAGACACGGGTGAAGATAGAATGAACCAAAGAATAAAGAAACAGGAAACTAGAACAAACTGTTAACATTAGTTTGAGGTCAACCAGAGCAAAATGTCAGAAGCTGAGAGAAGCCAGATTCACCCAGTCAGCAAGAGAGAAGATTGAGTCAGAATAACCTGAGTTGAACCAGCCAGCCAGATAAGAAAGAGCTAGAAATGTTAAGCTTATTCAGCAGTAAGCCTCAGAGTCATGAAACATTCTAGGAATTGATTAGATTGTACAGAGCCTAGAACTTTCCAGGACTAGGCCTAGGTTAGCAGATGGAGGCAGTAAGTCTCCAAGACATAAATTATTCAGGCAAGTAAAAGTTGCTTTAACTGAGAATGATTGAGAAAGATATTAGAAATTGACTTATGGTTTCCACCTGCACACGTGCACACACACACACAGAGAGAGCGAGAGAGAGAGACAGAGACAGAGACAGAGAGGGAGAGAAAAAGAGAGAGACAGAGCACAATAATTTCAAATTCCTCACAGATAATAGGTCGTTCTTCTCTGTGTAGTCTTTTTAAATATCATCTCACAAAAAAAAAAAAAAAAAAAAAAAATCTTTAGGTGAAACTCAGGGCCAAATTGTAATACAAATGTTATAAAAGCCGTATTTTCTTGACATTGAGAACAATTTACTCTCAGCAACTGAAAGTTAATGTTGCTGAAAGTTTGGCTACAATGAAAGAAAATTATGGTAATGCAGCCCTGGATTCAGACGTAAGACTAAAGTTTTGTTGCTGGTGTTCAGAGTTAAACTGCGATATTGTTAAAGCTCAATTAAAGTTCAGTTGACCTGAGTTTTCTCCTCGATGGAAGGAATTTGTCTAAATATTTAGAAATTGTTTATAGCACATAAAATATACTGTAAAGACATAATAAGATAAGACCTGTAAATATCTTTTCAATTGAAGCTACTTTTAGGTAGCTTTCTACCTAAAAAGGTTTCTAACTTGTTACAAGGTATTTTCATAAAATGTTAAAACACCTGTAAAAAAAAAAAATATCATCTCACATTCATTCTCTTATCTTTAGAAGATCACTAGCAGTTAACATCTTTGACAAACACTCAGTTTTTACTTTATTCTTATGATTTTTGTATATAACCTATAAATCATCTGCTTTTTCCCTCCAAAGGTGAAAAACAATTGAATAAAATGTAATCTAAATATGACGATACAAAACACAGTAAAATGACACATAATGACATTTCAGAAAGCCATGGATCAAATTCATAACCATGAGACTCTGTGATTGCTCTCATATACTAACACTGTAGTTCTCTTCCTTTGTTTCATCACACTTTAGGCATGGTGATAAAAATCTGGCAATGCCACTGTAATGATTTCAAAAGAACATACTTTTGATAGAGAAAAGAACAAGTGCCAGGGAAACACTAGGGTAGATTCAAACATTCATGTGAGTGATAAAGGGTGGTCTCTAGAGTGAATCAAACTCTACTGTATTATGCCAGATTTGAGAGTTAGAGTATGTTTTGTATGAATATAGGCAAGCATGACTATTTATATACATATATACATATGTGTGTACCTATATGAAGCACTGGGTACTTAACAGGTATTTTCTATTTTCATAGGACCTCAGTCAATTATAGTAGTGATTTCCATGGACATATTGTACTGTTTCATTTCTTTAAAATGAATATTATTGCTATCTAGGATGTCTAGTCCAGGCTAGCCATAAACTTACTGAACCAAAGATGATCTAGAACTTTTTATACTGCTGCCTCCTTTTCCTGAGTGCTGGGATTACAGGTATGAGCCACTGGCCTGGTTTGTGTGTTTTACCACATAGGAGAACCCAGGAATCTGTGCATGCTGGGTGAATATGCTGCCAACTGAACTACATTTCAGTTCTCAAGGATTCCTTAGATTATTAAAAGAATGTCTACTCTCATCTGCATTCTTTATTGATTCTTAGAAATGTATTTCTGTAAAGGCAATGGCAAGCAAAAACACAGAGATCTAAAAGAGTTCTTGTTATTGGCTGAAAGAACAAAGTCGCTGAGAGAAAGAACACCTGTGCATTACTGCATAGCTATCTACCACATAGCAGTAGAAACCCAAGAAGACAGATGCCCCACCCATAAGCTGGTCTTAAATAATTACAGTGCATGAAATTACTGTCATAGTTATGTTGATTAAAGAGAGGCTTTTTGGAAGAGGTTGTTGACTTAACTGGATCTCTATTGGTTCTCCCAAGATTAGTGATTAATGTAGAAGGGCACAGCTCATTGTGATTTGAGTGGTATTATTTCTTGGCATGTAGTCTTGGGTTATATAAGAAAGATTGCTTAGTGTGAACCTGGGAGCAAGCCAGTAAGCAACATTCTTCTACAGCCTCTGCTTTCTGCCTCTAGTTTCCTGTCTTGGTTTTCTTCAGTGACTCTCTGTAAACTTCATTAAAGCCTCTCCTTGTATTAAGTTGATTCTACAGTGTTTTAGCACCACACTATTGCTTTCTCCATGCATCTCTGCAAACCTTAGAGACTAAAGAGAGATGCTGATAATTTTGAAGGATCAACTTCTTGCCCAGAAACGTGTCTCTGAGTTGACACCAGATCTAGTCAAACTAAAGTAACATATCTTGGAAAAGGCAGATAGATGGCCATAAAGTAACCGTGCTTGCTGACAACCCTGATGACCTGAGTTCAATCCCTAAGACCCACATGGTGAAAGGAGGGAACTGACTCCTACAAGTTGTTCTCTGACATGTATTCCTACGTACCTAGACCTCTCACCTACTTCCCACACAAACAGACAAATATAATAAAAATACTTTAAAACATTAGCTATCATCTGCAATCTCAGAGATTGGCAGCTATCAGAGACTACCAGATCTTCCCTTATCCCTGAAAATCTGCAATTATCCAGGAAAGCCAGAATACCATGTGGGACCATCAGCTAATCTTACATCCTAGAGGCTAACTGTCATCAGACACCAGCACATTTGCTAACACCAAAAACAACCAAGGCGTAGGGTCCAGTGTAAGAAGGCAAGCAACAAATCCTAGGGCCATATGCCATTACTAGAAATCAACTATTCTACCAAAGCAAGCCCTGCAGATACTATCATACTTGGAGCACACGAAAACAATTTTAAATCTGAGGTTATAAAAATGATGGGCCCTTGAAATAGGAAAATATATTCTTCAAAGCAGTACAGGAAAATACAATCAAACTAATGAAGAAACTGAATAAACTCTTTAAAGAAATACAGGAAAATACAATCAAATGGGAGAAGGAAATGAATAAAATTGTTCAAGACCTAAAAATGGAAATAGTTGCAAAAAATAAAACAGAATTTGAGGCAGCCTGGAGATGGAAAACCTAGGGAAAAAAACAGAAACTAACAGACATAATCACCACCAATGAAATACAAGAGATGGAAGAGAGAATCTCAGGGGTAGAGGACACGATTGAAGACATCGATATATCAGTCAATGAAAATATTAAATCTACAAAACAACCAAGAAGTTTGGGACACTATAATAAGACCAAACCTGAGAAAAATAGGAATAGAAGGAGAAGACCCCCAGTTCCAAGGCCCATAAAGGGAAAAATCAAGATATTACACACACACACACACACACACAAAAAAAAAAAAAAAAAAAAAAAAAAAAAACTTAAACATTGCTTAACCACAAATCCAGCACTACAGAAGATACTAGAAGAAAAACTCCAACCCAAAGGAGCTAACTAAATTCAGGAAATCACTCATATCACTAAAACCAAAAGAAAAGAAGCACACACACACTGTACCTCCATCAACATCAAAATGGCAGGAAGTAACAACCACTAGTCATTAATATCTTTCAATCTCAGTGTTCTCAACCTCCCAATAAAAAGCCACAGGCTAACAGAATGGATGAGAAAACAGGATCTATCAATATGCTACATACAAAAAACATACCTCAGTAATAAGTATAGAAATGACCTCAGAGTAAAGGGCTGAAAATTTGGTTTTCAAGCAAATGGACCCAAGAAGCAATCTGGAGTAGCCATTCTAATATCAAACTAAATATACTTTAAACCAAAATAAACCAAAAGAGATGGGAAAGGACATTTTATACTCATCAAAGGAAAAACACATCAAGATGATGTCTCAATTCTGAACATAAATGCTCCAAATGCATGGGCGCCCACATTCATAAAAGAAACATTAGTAAAATTCAATCATACATTGAACGTCACACATTAATAGTCAGAGACATCAACACCATGCTCTCAGCAATGGACAGATCATCCAGACAGAAAATAAATTGGGAAATAATGAAACTAACAGATGTCATGAATCAAATGGACCTAACACATATCTACAGAATATTTCTTCTAAAACACACACACACACACACACACACAAATATAGATTATTCTCAGCACCTCACAGAACCTTCTTCAAAATTGACCAAATCCTCAGAGACAAAGCAAGCCAAGATATAAAACAAGAAGATTGAAATAACCTCTTGTATCTTATCAGATCACCATGGATTAAAGCTGGAACTCAGAAACAACAGAAATAACAGAAAGCCTATTAACACCTGGAAAAGGAACAACTCCTTACTCAATGACCTGGGTAAGGGAAGAAATAAAGAAAGATATATAAAACTTTCTAGAATTTAATGAAAATGAGGCACAACATACCCAAACTTATGGGACACGATGAAATCAGTGCTAAAGGGAAAGTTCATAACACTAATTGCCTTCATAAAGAAATTGGAGAACTCTCATAGTAGAAATTAAAAAGCAAACCTAAACGTTCTAGAACAAAAAGAAGCAAACACACCCAATAGAAATAGATGACTAAAATAATCAAAGTTGGGAATGAAATAAATAACTTAGAAACAATAAGAACAATACAAAGAATCAATGAAACCAAGAGCACAGAGACTGAAAGGGCAGTGAGGACAAGGGAGATGTGGGATTTAAGGAGACAGATAAATGTTGATCTTGAAAGCTGTAGCATTACCCATTAAAAATATCAAATAACTGTAAAATAATCTCACAGACAACACTTGTGTTTATATCTTCCTGCCCCCACCTAGGGTTCAGGGAACATCACAGGAAAGGGGCAGAAAGAATGTGGAAGAGCCCGAAGGTATGAGGAGTTCTGCGCAATGCTGTTCTCTGAACATGGCATGGCTCTACACATGAACCCACAACAGCTGGATTTACCTACACAAGACCTTCACAAGTTCAAATGAGTGGACTTTACAGAAGGGAAGGGGCTCACAAAGCTCTACTAGTGTTAAGGAGCTTTTCACACTTAGCAGTTGTAGAAGGAGCAAGAGTCATTTCCGTAGGAGTCTGGCCACTGATAGGTTCCAAGTGACCCAGTGGATGACCTCACACTCATCTGCATATTGGGCTTGGCATTAATTGGAGTCAATGGATTAAATAAATAAACAAACATAAAAGGAGGGTGTGAATTTGGGAAGGAATTGTGATGAGAGGGAGATGGAGAGGCATAGGAAGAGATGAGTGTGGTCAAGACACATTATACATGTGTAACATTTTAAAAGAATAAATGCTAATGTTTAATTTAATAAAAGAAAAAGGTTTATGCAAGAGTTATCCATTGGGTGATTATTAAGGTATGTTTCTGAGAACACTTTACATATCATAACTGATGGGTATGTAACTGGATAAATATTTTGTTTTCAAAGTAGGGATAACTTTTATTATTTATAGATTTCATTGTCTCAGCCTGGGATTAGGATTTGATGCATTGACAGAGACACCACCAAGGAGCTGGAGTTATTGACCATAGATGGTTTGAGATGGTCTGCAATGACAGATCCTATCCACCAGGGGGCACACAGCAGTGAGTCTGATCCGGCGAACTAGGTTATTCCAGTTTATTTCAAGCATTTCCAGAGCAAAAGACTACAGAAGCACCATGGGATACCCTGGGAGCATTGAGTTCTTCTATTGTGATTTAGAAGCAAACAAGAGGAAAGAACAAAATTTTTCGTTGTCTCTGTGCGAGTGAGTGTGTTGGTTTGTGTGTGTGTGTGTGTGTGTGTGTGTGTGTGCACATGTACAGATTTAAAGAGTGCTGGGAAGCAATTGGGATGACAGTCTTATAGGCTGAAATGCAGTTGAAAAGAATGTCTCTTTTAAAGAGTTGTATTAGTTTATGAGTGAATAATTAGCAAATCGTCACTACTTGTTCTTAGCTGTGAATGTTCATAATATTGTTCTATGTGTGAGGGGGTGCATGTGAGCGTGCATGCATCTGTGCATGCATGGGTGTGAACACATGACTGTGCATCTGTGTGTGTGTGTGTGTGTGTGTAACTTGCTTATTAAGCTAGGCTAGATAATTGGAAACCTTAGAGAGGTCCCTGTCTCCACCTCATTATTCTTGAGATTACAAGCTAATGTCCCATCACTGAAACTCAGGTCCTCGTTCCTGTGAGGCAAGCAATTTACTGGCTGAGCCATCTGTAGCCCCTATTTTTGTTTTAAATCAGCATAAACCTCTTATTTGAAAGTCCTGATCTTTGGAAGTCTGAAATGGGGACAGTAGACAGAGCCAAAGAATCAGTGGGGCTAGACTACTGAGTGCCCTGAATAAGATATCACTCATTTCCCTGGTTCTAGGGCTCTGAGCTTTCCTTCATTCAAAATCCTCTCTTTATCTCTTGAATCCATTGAATGGGATCTTCCAAAGCTCTCTAAAGAGCTTTCAAAGCTCGCAATTCCACACATGGAATGTGTTGGACTTTTCTGGATGCACAACTGAATAAGTTATAGTAAACTCAAAATCTTTAATAACTGAAAAGCAATTTTGTTAGAAAAAGAGCACATTCACGGTTCTCCCTACATCTGAATCATCTACACCATCTTACTAAGTATTCACAATATTTTTAACTGTTGTCTCTAGCCCATTCCACATTTATAAAGATGTGCTGTTTCTACTTTCTTTCTGTTGTTCTGCTAACTTGAATTTCAGTTAGATCTTTTTTCTTTCTTTCCCTTATACATATCTAAGGACTATTTATCTATTTGTTTAAGTATTTGGCTTATTTTCTTTCTCTGACAGAGTATTAGCCAATATATCTTTTGATGCTTTAAAAACTATTTCCATTGTTAGACGACTTTCCAAGCAAACGGACCCAAGAAGCAAGCAGGAGTAGCCATTCTAATATCTGATAAAATAGACTTTCAACCAAAATTAATCAAAAGAGATGGGGAAGGACACTTCATACTCATCAAGGGAAAATTCCACCAGGAAGACATCACAATCCTGAACATCTATGCCCCAAATACAAGGGCACCCACATTTGTGAAAGAAACATTGATAAAATTTAAAGCACATATAGATCCACACACATTAATAGTGGGAGACTTCAACACCCCACTCTCAACAAAGGACAGGTCAACCAAACAGAAATTAAACAAAGAAACAATGTCTCTGACAGAGGTCATGAATCAAATGGACCTAACAGACATTTACAGAACTTTACACCCAAACACAAAAGAATTTACCTTCTTCTCAGCACCTCGTGGAACCTTCTCCAAAATAGACCACATAGTGGGTCACAAAGCGAGCCTCAACAGATACAAGAAGATTTAAATAATCCCATGTATCTTGTCTGATCACCATGGAATAAAGCTGGACCTCAACAATAACAGAAATAACAAAAAGCCTACACACACATGGAAACTGAACAACTTGTTACTAAATGACAGCTGGGTCAGGGAAGAAATAAAGAAAGAAATTAAAGTCTTTCTAGAAATCAATGAAAATGAAGACACAACATACCCAAACTTGTGGGACACAATGAAAGCAGTGCTAAGAGGAAAGTTCATAGCACTAAGTGCCTTCAAGAAGAAATTCGAGACAGCTCATTCAAGCACCCTAATGGCTCACTTAAAAACCCTAGAAAAAGAAGAAGCAGACACACCAAGAAGGAGTAGACGGCTGGAAATAATCAAACTCAGGGCTGAAATCAATCAATTGGAAACAAATAAAACAATTCAAAGAATCAATGAAACCAAGAGCTGGTTCTTTGAGAAAATCAACAAGATTGACAAACCCTTAGCCAGGCTAACTAAAAGGCAGAGAGACACCACCCAAATCAACAAAATCAGAAATTAAAAGGGGGATATAACTACAGACACTGAGGAAATCCAATCATTAGGACTTACTTCAAAAGTCTATATGCCACAAAATTTGAAAATCTAAATGAAATGGACAATTTTCTTGATCGATTTGACTTACCAAAGCTGAACCAGGACCAGGTAAATCAACTAAATAGACCTATATCCCCCAAAGAAATAGAAGCGGTCATCAAAAGTCTCCCATCCAAAAAAAGCCCAGGACCAGATGGCTTCAGCGCAGAATTCTACCAGACCTTCAAAGAAGAGCTAACACCAATTCTCTTCAAACTATTCCACAAAATAGAAACAGAAGGAATATTACCAAATTCATTCTATGAAGCCACAGTCACCTTGGTACCTAAACCTCACAAAGACTCAACAAAGAAAGAGAATTTCCGGCCAATCTTCCTTATGAACATTGATGCAAAAATACTTAATAAAATACTTGCAAACCGAATCCAAGAACACATCAAAGATATTATCCACTATGACCAAGTAGGCTTCATCCCAGGTATGCAGGGGTGGTTCAATATACGGAAATCCATCAATGTGATCCACCATATTAACAAACTGAAAGAAAAAAACCACATGATAATCTCCCTAGATACTGAAAAAGCCTTTGACAAAATCCAACATCCATTCATGTTCAAAGTATTGGAGAGATCAGGGATACAAGGCACATATCTAAACATAGTAAAGGCGATATACAGCAAGCCTATAGCCAACATCAAACTGAATGGAGAGAAACTTAAAGCAATCCCACTGAAATCAGGGACAAGACAAGGCTGCCCACTCTCTCCATATCTCTTCAACATAGTGTTGGAAGTCCTTGCTAGAGCAATAAGACAGTTGAAGGAGATCAAGGGGATACAAATTGGAAAGGAAGAAGTCAAATTATCACTATTTGCAGATGATATGATAGTATACGTGAGTGACCCCAAAAACTCTACCAGGGAACTCCTACAGCTGATAAACACCTTCAGCAAAGTGGCAGGATACAAAATTAACTCAAAAAAAATCAGTAGCCCTCCTGTATACAAAAGACAAAAGGGCTGAGAAAGAAATTAAGGAAACAACACCCTTCACAATAGCCACAAATGACATAAGGTACCTCGGAGTAACCCTAACCAAGGAAGTCAAAGACTTGTATGAAAAAAATTTCAAATCTCTGAAGAAAGAATTAGAAGAAGATATGAGAAGATGGAAAGATCTCCCATGCTCATGGCTTGGTAGGATTACCGTAGTAAAAATGGCCATCTTACCAAAAGCAATCTACAGATTCAATGCAATGCCCATCAAATTACCAACACAATTCTTTACAGACCTGGAAAGGAAAATTCTCAACTTCATATGGAATAACAAGAAACCCAGAATTGCTAAAACAATCCTCTACAATAAAAGATCTTCTGGAGGTATCTCCATCCCTGATCTTAAGTTGTACTATAGAGCAACAGTTTTAAAAACTGCATAGTACTGGCATAGAAACAGAATGGTGGATCAATGGAACCGAACAGAAGACCCAGAAATAAACCCACACACTTATGGACACCTGATCTTTGACAAAGACGCCAAAAGCATACAATGGAAAAAAAGATAGTATCTTCAACAAATGGTGCTGGTCTAACTAGATGTCTACATGTAGAAAAATGAAAATAGATCCATACTTGTCACCCTGCACAAAACTGAAGTCCAAGTGGATCAAAGACCTCAACATAAAACCAGACACATTAAATCGGCTTGAAAAAAAAGTGGGAAATACCCTAGAACTCATTGGTACAGGGGGAAACTTCCTGAACAGAACACCAACAGCACAGGCTCTAAGAGCAACAACCAATAAATGGGACCTCATGAAACTGAAAAGCTTCTGTAAAGCAAAGGACACCGTCATCAAAACAAAGCGACCACCTACAGATTGGGAAAGAATCGTCACCAACCCTTTATCTGACAGAGGACTCATATCCAGTATATATAAAGAACTAAAGAAGCTGAAAAGCAGCAAACCAAGTAATCCACTTAAAAAATGGGGAACAGAGCTAAACAGAGAATTCTCTGTAGAGGAATACCAAATGGCAGAGAAGCACTTAAAGAAATGCTCAACCTCACTAGCCATTAGGGAAATGCAAATCAAAACAACCCTGAGATTTCACCTTACACCCATGAGAATGGCCAAGATCAAAAACTCAAGTGACAACACATGCTGGAGAGGTTGTGGAGAAAGGGGAACACTTCTCCACTGCTGGTGGGAATGTAAACTTGTACAACCACTCTGGAAATCAATCTGGCGCTTTCTCAGACAACTAGGAATAGCGCATCCTCAAGATCCAGCCATACCACTACTGGGCATATATCCAAAAGAGGCTCAAGTACACAAAAAGGACATTTGCTCAACCATGTTTGTAGCAGCTTTATTTGTAATAGCCAGAAGCTGGAAACAACCCAGATGCCCCTCAACTGAAGAATGGATGCAGAAATTGTGGTACATGTACACAATGGAATATTACTCAGCAATGAAAAATAAGGAAATCATGAAATTTGCAGGGAAATGGTGGGATCTGGAAAGGATCATCCTGAGTGATGCAGGATGATCAGAAGTTCAAGGCCACCCAGCTATACCATGACTTTGAGACTGCATATGTGACCCTCTGTCTCTAAACATACCAGCAAACAAACAAACAAACTGAAAAGGCAAACAAACAAACAAACAAACAAACAAAAACTGCTGTATGTGGCTGAGGGCTGGATCCAGAGGCTGACTACCTGGAGTTTACTGTCAACTCATTCTGTGACCTTGAATGTGACCTTGAACTCCTTAGAATCCTTAGAGGGACCTTCATTACAGGACTCAAAGTCTTCTTTCTGAATCTAACAGACAGCCACTTAAAAGATTTCCTACTATGCAGTAGCATAATCTACTTTTTCTCAAGGAAACTCTTCCAGATGGGAAGGTGAATCCTGGACCCTAGTAAGACAAGTAAGTGAAGACAGAGCAGGTAATGGTGAGTGAGAGAATACATCTCATTCATCAAGCTAGCCCTTTCTGAAACACAAATATGCATTTCATTGTTAGTCATGGAATATGAATCTAAGCTTAATCAGGTTATAGTTTTGAACTAATGTTACCATATTATCTCCTAATGTCAGTTGCAAATATTTCATTTTTTTTTTCAATGCAGTTTATTCAGGAACCTTGAACAATCATCTGACCCTGGGGAAAGCCAGCCCACAGCTTAAATAGCCTCTGGGTAGCCAACCCCAGCATGCCACGTGGGCAATGCAGATAGGTCCACATACATGGAAGCAAGCCAGATCCTCAGCCTTAGCTAAATGTGGAGTTGTTTGTGACAGAGAGCACTCACCAACGGGAAGGTGGAAGGTGGAAACCAGCTCCATCTTTAAGGCGTGGCATTACGCAGCTCTCTACAGTTCCCCCTTTTTGTTTTAGATGCATCAGGCAAGAGTAGAGGTCTGATCTCTGATATTAGAAATAAATTGGGACTTTGTACCAATTCTGTAGTGATTGCATTAAAATAAGGAAATCATGAAATTTGCAGGTAAATGGTGGGATCTGAAAGGATCATCCTGAGTGAGTTGTCCCAGAAGCAAAAAGACACACATGGTATATACTCACTCATATAGATATACAACATAGGACAAACCCACTAAAACCTGTGCATCTAAAGAAACTAAGCAAGAGAGAGGACCCTAACTAAAATGTCCAATCCCCATCTGGAAAGGCAAAGAGGATGGACATCAGAAGAAGAAGAAAACAGGGAACAACCTAGGAACCTACCACAGAGGGCCTCTGAAAGCCTCTGCCCTACAGACTATCAAAGCAGATGCTGAGCCTGATGGGCAACTCTTGGGCAGAGTGAATGGAATTTTATGTAAGAACTGGGAAATAGTAAGAGCTGGAGAGGACAGGGTCTCCACAAGGAGAGCAACAGAACAAAAAAATTTGAACACAGGGAACTTCCCAGAGATTCCAACCAAGGACTATTCATGGAGATAACCCAGAACCCCTACACAGATGTAGCCCAGGGCAATTCAGAGTCCAATTGGGTTACATAGTAATGTGAAGAGGGACTGCCTCTGACATAATTTGATTGGCCTGTTCTTTGATCACCTTCCTCTGGGGGGGGGGGGGGTGAGCAGCCTTACCAGGCCACAGTAGAGGACAATACAGCCACTTTTGATGTGAACTGACAGACTAAGATCAGAAAGGAGAGGAGAACCTCCCCTATTAGTGGACTTGGGGAGTGGCATGCAAGCAGAGGGAGGAGGGAGGGTGGGATTGGGAGAAGAGGAGGGAGGGGCTTATGGGGGGATGCAGAATGAATAAAGTGTAATTGATGAAAAATTAAAAAAAAATCAAGGCAAAAAAACTATTTCCATTGTTATTTTTATAGGTTACTAGGGCAGTTGTGCTTTGTAAGTTTTTTTTTAAGATTATTTTATTTTCCCTTTCTTTTCTTTTGAGACCTTTATTTTATTTGCTTGAAAAGTCTTCATCCTTACTTCTGGGTTCATATTGATATTAGCTGATTTCAAGTCTTTAATTTTAATAAGCTTGTTATAAATGTTGAGGTTTATCTTGCATGGGTTCCATGTATGCTAGAAAATAATTTGTTTTTACTATATTTAGATTGATTGACAGAAGAATGTCCATTGCACTGTGCTTAATTGATAGTGTTTTCATTTCTTATATGTCTTTTCCAATACTTTTTTATTTGATTTAATTATATGTAAGACTTTGATAATTTCAACTTCAGTGTCTTTGTAAGGTTGACCTTCCTTGAAAAAAGTCATGGAGTCTCAGGGTCTTGTTTAGAAAGGTGATGTTCATTTTTTTTTTCTTATTTGAAGATAATGATCAACAAATATAAATTCAAAAAATGTGTATGAAAACCCATTATTTCGCATGCTAACCTTAGAAATTAAAGTATAAATAGTAAAAATCTGGAAAAAAAAAAGATGCTTGAACCGAAGTGCTCCTCAGCCAAATTTCTACCCCCTCAGAGCTGTGAATCTGAGCTCAGGTAAGTTTTGAAGTCTTTAGGATTCTATTCATTATCATCTGGCTCTGCCATTCAATAGCAACTCTGAGATATAAGCAGTAGTAATTGTTTTGTACAGTTTTCAAGGTTCAGAATACCTCTTAGATCTGTAAACATAGATTGGACAGGATTTAGGAGATTTTAAGAAGTCGTTTGGGATCTCACACTTTCTTGAACTGAAGGGCCCCTATTTCTGATACTTGCACATAATACAAGAATACAAGCTTCATTTGTTTGTGTCTTCTTATAGTCTGTGATTCTTTCTGGCAGAACAAATGTTACTGACTGGAGTAGTGGCATTCCCTCAAACCCTTGTGACCATAGATAGATAAGTGCCATTTGGGGTCAGCTGTTCCAATGCTTCTCTGAAAGACCAGCACCAACATGAGAACCTGTAGACACTGTTTCACTCTTTCTGCCCTGTAGAGTGTTGATTTCTCCCTGCTTAGAAACATAGACATCCTTTTTAAAGCATTTCTGTAGATGTTTGATGGCTGCACCCAACGTTATGAATATGCCATCTTTTCATCCAGGCTATTAAAAAATCAGGTCAGTGAAAACTTAAAGTTCTCATTGTCTCCCCTGACATTTTTACTATCCTTTGCTCTTCAAACCATTCAGGTCACTTTTGTATACAGCCTGTCTAGACTTTTAATTCTGTTTAGTTAAGAAAGACATATTACTTCATGCTTAATCAACCTGTCCTGGATTCACAATATCTGCATTTAATTGATAACTAAAGTGTGCTTTATGTAAGTTGAAAGCCTCACACAGAAAAAGTGTGATGCTAATTCTTTCCCATACCTTTTTTTTTCAGTTGTTTGTTTGTTCCACCAATTGGCTCCAGGTTATAATATTTTAATAAAATTATAGAAGTAAAACTTTTGTCTGGTAACTGGAAACTGGGATAGGCATTGTTTTTGCTGTAGTAGAAATGACCTAGAATTAACTCAGAGCAAATACTCATTTAAAAAAAAAAACTTATGGATATCAAAGGCAAAAAGACTGAATTTTTCATTAAGCCACAGGAGGCAGCAAGAAATAGCTGAAGACCGAAGGGACCACAGGAAAAGAACACACAGTTGTAGCTATTTAAGCTACTGTGAATCCCTGGGTAAGTTATCCCATTTAAGTTTGTCTCAGTAACTGAATCCCTAGAATATGTGATAAAAAATTCCTCTTAGATGTAACATGAATGCACCAATAAACGAAATGCCTTTAAAACAAAAAGAAATTCAAAACGGCAACTTAATGATACACTATGAGGAAAGTACACTATTTTTTTAAACAAATCATTAGAACTATAGTAAACACTGGAGACTACAAAATTAAATATAAGTTTACATTTTTATTTTATATTATTTTATGTGTATGTTTGCGCCTGTGTGACTTTAAGTGCAGCCTGTGTGTACAGGGAATTGCAGAAGTTAGAAGGTGAGGTTGTGCCCTTGAAGCCTGAATTACAGGCAGTTATGAGCACCTTTATGTGAGTGCTGAAAACCTGAACCTGGGTTCTCTGAAAGAAAGGTAGGTACTCCAAACTAATGATCTATTTTTCTAACCCCCCACATATAAACTTAGAGGTTGCTTACATAAGTTTAGGGAAAATTTTCGCTTTCATGAGTGTCAAATATTTAGAAATAAGGAAGAACAGTGATAACTTTGAAGGTGTGAAAGTCCTTATCATGTTCTAAGTGTAATTATTGTTTCACTTATCACTGCACCCAAGATTCACCCTCTGCATTGCTATATTGTTTTTCTTATTTGGAAAATCAAGAAAGTTGAAGCCAGGCAAGGTAATGTAGCTAGAATGCCAGAGTAATGATTCTATTAGAGGAGTCTGGATCCTAGATTCCATCTTGTACTCTATTGTTCATTGCTACCTTCCCTGATAACATCTTGAACAGAACACCAACAGCACAGGGAGAGAGATTCTTAATTTTCTATCATGATATTTGGGAAAAATAGATGTTTGTTGCCACATCTTTTTACATATTTGAATTATACTTTAGTTCATAAATAATCTTTTACACTCTCTTTTTTCTCACTCTCTATTTTTTCATTGTGTGTTTATGTATGTGGGTGTGTCTGTGTGTGTGAATTCGTAAGCGCCTCTGTCTGTGTTTGTGTGACTTGTTTTTTTTTTTTTGAGTCTCTGATTGTTTATCTGTGTGTTTGTCTGTGTCTATGTGTGTTTTTGTATGAATGTCTGAGTGTGTGTTTGTTTGGGCTTTTGTGTTTATGTGTGTTTGTAAGTATGCATCTTTGTGTGTATATCTATGTTCATCTATATGTTTATTCATGTCTCTGTTTGTGTCTGTATGTCATGTGTGTCTCTGTATGTGTTTTGTGAGCCTATGTTTATTTGTATGTGTGTGTGAATGTTTGTCTGTGTGTATGTTTGTCTGTGTGTGTAATATGTGTATGTGTGCACTTATGCACTTATATGTGATGTGAGTTTTCTGTGTGTGTGTGTTCCCACTTGGTTATATGAACGCTATACAAATTAAAGTGTACCACATCATATCCTGATTGGAGTAAAATAAATATTTGGAAAAAATATACTTACTCATTTCTAACAGTCCCTAGAATTATCTTTTGGTGTGATAGATTTTTAATAGAGTCTAAAGTAAACCAATCTTCAAAAAAGTTAAAATCCGCAGTCTAGGAGCTTTCAAGTAGTTAATGCATGGCTTCCATGACAAGGACATACTGAACATCACATGTGAGTGAGGATGATTTTTAATGAACAGCCTGAGGCAAAGGCTTTCATATGATAAAAACTGGACAAAGGCATGCACACATCATAATATCTTTTTAGACTGAAGAGAAAAATCTATTTCTAACATTACTTAGCAGATGGTAGGTGACAGGGTAATATCTAATTTGAGTATCAGGGTTCTGTGTTACTGTTTTACTTGATATTGTACTGATTTGTTCTAATAGGCAAATCTGTGGAAGGCAGACATAAGGAAGAAAGACAGGCAGGGAGGAAGGTAAGAAGGAAGAGTAAAGAAAGGAAGGTAGGAAGGAAGGAAGGAAGGAAAGGAGAAGGGAAGGAAAGAAGAGTGAGCATGAATAAGGAGTTACAGGAGGATGGGCTACTCAATGGCAGTTGAAGCACCACAAAGTCCCATCATGGCTGAGGACTCACAAACCTACACCCTATGCATATTGAGAAGGCAGCTCTTCAGTCAGGCTTTGCTCTGCAGCAATGTTCTTGTTTATATAGCTTTTGAAGAGTGAGCTTGTGAACTTCCTTTTAGGGGTTCCTTGAGGCTAGTAAGCTTCACTCTCTTACTGTGTCCCAGGAACCTCCATCCTCTTTTTAGGAGGGTGTGGTGGTTTGAAGAAGAATGGCTTCCATATAGATTTAAAGGCTTAGTCTTCAGGGAATGGCACTACTTGAGGTTTCAGAGGTGTGGCTTTGTTGAAGGAAGTGGATCACTGGGCTTGGGCATTAAGGTTTTAAAAGCCTGAACTAGGCCCAGAACCCCCCCGACACACACACACACACTCACCCTCTCTCTGACTACCAATCAAATGTAAACTCTCCACCACCTCCCCAGTCATTCCTTTCTATATGCCACCATGCTCCCCACCATGATGACTATGTAATAAATCTCTGAAATTGTAAACAAGCCAGAATTATACATTTTCCTTTATAAGAGCTGTCATAGTCATGGTGTCTCTTCACAATAATAGAATGTGGACTATAACAGAGGAAATGCTTCATTCCAATTGAAAGAGCTTCACCGCATATTGTAGGTAACTTTTAGAGTTTACTTTTCCCTTGGAAGTTGTCTTTCTCTAGAGCCCCTTTCTTACTGAATAGGGGCTTCTTTTGAGCCCCAGACTCAGACATTTAAATATCCAGAGCTGAAAAGAAGTGGTTTCAATTGTTCTTTTTATATTGGAGCTGAGAAAATGAGCTGTATGTATTTGAGTTCATAGTCGCAGAGAAAATGTAGAATTTTAGAGTTGTTTCTAAGTGAATAACTTCAACAGTTTCTCATTTATAGTAATTTATTTGGCAGAATAAAAATAGCCTCCTGTCCCAGTTTACTCCCTTAAGCTAATTCTTTAGTTTCTAAATATTTTAGACAGAGCACAGGTCCTTTAATTATAAAAGCAATTTTGGTAAATAAAAAAAGTCAGCATTTTTATTCATTGATGGATTGACTTTTAGGATGCCCGTAGCTATGCATCTGTATACTCCACAACGGGAGAATAAATCTCTGTTTAGTTATACCAGAGAAAAAGTCTTCACCTGTGGATCTCTGCAGTTACAGCTGAGGATTTCTGAATGACCTCAGTAATCAAGTCAACCTGGAAATCATTTCTTAATCATATTGCAGGGTCCCACAGTCACCTGTATTTGCTGCTATAAGGTGTAGACATGGGGTGGCTGTCTAATATCCTGGGAACATTAGTCCTCTTGGCCCAAGTAGACTGTCCCATCTTCATCAAGAACTTGATGCTGCTTCAGATCAAGTTCTCAACCTTAATGAGATCCTGACAGGGCCAGAATTTTTCCCGGAAATGGCAAAGGCGCCCAGAGTGGCACGCTCCTGACATGTATGCCTGCCTACTCTTCTACCCAGACATGCTCATGTCTTCCAAAACCCTCTGGGTTACTTATAGAACACTGGTGAGAGGTTTCTCACAGGAACATGGACAATGCAAAAGTACTCAAGTAACACAAAGGTCCACCTCATTGCACTTGTAACACAGAAAAACTGCATCCTTGAGCCACAGTATGACTTACAGGCAGATTTGCCAATTAGAACTTTGATTGCATATTAAGCACCACAGAGCTTTCCAGAATGGAGTTGATGCTCAGCCATCACTATGTTAGAGAAAGATTTAAGTCAGGAGCAGCCATTGACATTTTCTAAGTCAAAACTAATAGAACACTCAGCAGAGTGGTGGCAGAATAGGGAAAAAAAAGAAAAGTAGATATTAGGTTTTAGGAAGATGAAGAAGTGAGGACAGGAAGAGGAGAGATAACAACCAAAATAAAATAAAATAAGATCATGTAAAACCGTCCTCATTGATGTTGGTCAAGACAACCCAAAAGAAGGAAAGAGACTCAAGAGGAGGCACAAGGATGAGAGGCCCACTTTTTCTCATACTCTGGAGAGCCATAAAGGCACTAAGCTAATAATACATATACAGAGTTTTCTGCTTCAGTCTCTGTGAGCTCATATGCACCTTGCTTAGTTTATTCAGAAGTCCTTGTTCTCCTGGTATCCTTTATATCCCCTTTAGCTCTTACATTCTTTTTGCCTTACCTTCCATGGTGTTCCCTGAGCTCTGAGGGGAGGGACTTGATGAAGATAACTCATTTATAGCCCTGTGTTCCAAATTCCTTCTGTCTATGTAACGCTTGTTTGTGGGTTTTTGTATTTGTTCTCATCTGCTGCAGGAGGAAGCTTATGTAAATATGACCGAATAAGGTATTGATCTATAAATTTGTCAGAATATCATTAGGAGACACTTTATGGATTTTGCTGAGATCATAAGTATTTGATTTTACCCTATGTCTCTGAGGTATCTAATATCTGGTTTGTGGTTATCTAAGCAGTGTTGGGTATGGGTTCTAGCTCATGCAGTCAGTCTTAAGTCAAATTAGACACTGGCTGGCTAATTCTACGAGTTTTGTGACACCATTGCCCTATCATTTCTTGAAGGCAGGATAGATTTTAGATAAAAAGTTGTGTAACTGAGTTGGTGTTATGTTTCTCCTTTGTTAGGCTCCAGAGTACCATCCCACATCAGATACACTTGAACAAAGGCATGAAGATTTTACAAAGGCACCAACTTGACTTCTTCATGTCCAATGATTGCATGGCTGTTGTCCTCAGCAATGGTGACCCCACTCTCAGTTTGTGGAGACCAACCCATATCTTATTAACAGCCTTGGTTATTTAGGGATTTCCACGAGATACCCCTGGCCAAAAACTGAATTTAATGCACCCAACTTATGCTACTGGAAGCTTTGGTGGCTAAAGAGTCATGGCAAGTGGAGACTCAGTATTGTCTATTATTAGGAGACTGCATTAGGAACACATTTTAGAAAGTTTGCACTGCCCTACATTTCCATGTCACCCCCAAATACCCTTCAGTCACACCTGTCTGTCCCAGCATTCTTTCTACCCTATCTCTTCTCTCTCTCCCGACCTGATCCTCTCATTACTTTCCCTACTCAATACCAGTCTTCCAGTAAAATACATGTGGTTGTCAAGGTTTCTTTAAATAACTTTTGAAGAAATTATACTTTCTATCCCCCCATAAGCCCCTCTTTCCTCCCCTCTTAATCCCACGCTCCCACCCCCTTCTTCACCCATGTCCCTCCCCAAATCCACTAATAGGGATTCCTTCTGATCTTAGTCTATCAGATAACATCAAGAGTGGCTGCATTGTCATCTTCTGTGGCCTGGCAAGGCTGCTCCCCTCTCAGGGGGAGGTGATCAAAGAGCAGGCCAATCAGATTATGTCAGAGGCAGTCCCTCTTCCCATTACTATGGAACCCACTTGGACACTAAACTGCCATCGGCTACATCTGTGCAGGGGGTCTAGGTTATCTCCATGCCTGGTACTTGGATGGAATAAGAGTGTCTGGGAAGACCCTTCTGTTCAAATTTTCTGGTTCTGTTGCTCTCTTTGTGGGGTTCCTGTCTTATCCAGATCTGACTATTTCCCACTTCTTACATAAGATTTCATGCACTCTGCCCAACAGTTGGCCACAAGTCTTAGCGTCTGCTTTGATAATCTGCAGGGCAGAGCCTTTCAGAGGCCCTCTGTGGCAGGTTTCTAGGTTGTTTCCTGTTTTCTTCTTCTTCTGATATCCACCCTCTTTGCCTTTCAGGATGGGGATTGAACATTTTTGTCAGGGTCCTCTCTCTTGATTAGTTTCTTTAGTTGTACAGACTTTAGTAGGTTTATCCTATGTTATATGTGTATATGAGTGAGTATATACCATGGGTGTGTTTCTGCTTCTGGGACAGCTTACTTAGTATAATCCTTTCCAGGTTTCACCATTTACCTGCAAAAGTCATGATTTCCTTATTTTTCATTGCACAGTAATACTCCATTGTGTAGATGTATCACAATTTCTACATCCATTCTTCAGTTGAGGGGCATCTGGGCTGTTTCCATCTTCTGGCTATTCCAAGTAAAGCTGCTACAAACATGGGTGAGCAAATGTCCTTTTTGTGTACTTGAGCCTCTTTTGGATATATGCATAGGAGTGGTATGGCTAGATCTTGAGGAATAGCTATTCCTAGTTGTCTGAGAAAGCGCCATATTGATTTCCAGAGTGATTGTACAAGTTTACATTCCCACCAGCAGTGGAGGAGGGTTCCCCTTTCTCCACAACCTCTCCAGCATGTGTTGTCACTTGAGTTTTTCATCTTGGCCATTCTGATGGGTGTAAGGTGAAATCTCAGAGTCATTTTGTTTTGCATTTCCCTGATGGCTAATGAGGCTGAGTATTTTTTAAGTGTTTCTCTGCCATTCAATATTCCTCAACAGAGAGTTCTGTTTAGCTCTGTCCCCCATTTTTTAAGTGGATTACTTGGTTTGCTGCTTTTCAGCTTCTTTAGTTCCTTATATATACTGGATATTAGCCCTCTGTCAGATAAAGGGTTGGTGAAGATTCTTTCCCAATCTGTAGGCAGTTGTTTTGTTTTGATGATGGTGTCCTTTGCTTTACAGAAGCTTTTCAGAAACAGCTGAAGGAATTGAAGAGAATGTGCAAATTTCTTTTTTTTAATTTTTCATCAATTACACTTTATTCATTCTGCATCCCCCCATAAGCCGCTCCCTTCTCCCCTCCCAATCCCACCCTCCCTCCTCCTTCTGCATGTATGCCACTCCCCAAGTCCACTGATAGGGGAGGTTCTCCTCTCCTTTCTGATCTTAGTCCATCAGTTCACATCAAAAGTGGCTGCATTGTCCTCTACTATGGCCTGGTAAGGCTGCTCCCCCTCAGGAGGAGGTGACTTCCCTGCACCAAGGCAAATTTCTTAATTCTGGTATGTCTTCTTTTCTTCCTCTCTTGTTTACCTTTTGTGGCTAAAATAAAACACTCTAATTAAAAACTTAAAGGCAAATGCTTTTTCTTGCCTCCAAGTTCTGAGGAAACACAGTTCATCACAGGAGTAGGTTCAGAATTCACAATGGCATTAGCAGGAGGCTGGCTGCTCACATTGTGTGGGCATTCAGGAAGCAGAGAATGAAGAGTGAAATAGAAATACTGTGGGGCTATCATGCCTCTTAGAAATCCCTCCAGTTCTAAGAGACTCACATCCTCCAATGAGGCTTTAGCAATAAGGGTTTCACAGCTTCCCTCAAGCATGCCCTCATGGGGTTCAAGCACCAAAGCTTAAGGAGGGACTGGTAGGGCATTTCACATTCAAACCACACTAAGACTTTCCTTGGTTTAAGAACCCAGAGGTTCCATATTTGCTGAATAAGGATGGTGACTGTAGCCTTGCATCAGTGTTTGTCTGAAGCCTTGGGTTCCACAGATGATATATTGTTTGCAGTGAGGAATGACTTTTTAGATGCTTTTAATCAAGTTAACAACATGCCTCCTTTGCTTCTATACTCAGTAGTTGGATGTCCAGGTTTGGATTGTATGAAGCATTTCTGCATTAATTAATATTATAAAACTGCAATTTAACCCTTGTGCATGTTGTGTTTCATTGAATTAATTTCATTGCATTAATAATTGCATGTGAAATTAACCCAGCACAATAGAATCAATACTACTTCATCTTGATATGTATGTGTGTGTTATATTATTTCTCAAAAGTAGGAAATAAGTAGCAATATTGATTAACTTCTCCAACGGTAACTTATAAAATGGCTACCAAACAAGCTCAACATTAATGTGATACTGCAGTTTAAATACGGATTATTTTATATCTTGCCTGTTCCCTCAGCGATATCCTTCAGAGCATTTTGCTTTACTTCATCATCAGGTCCAATATCATGCCTCATTTAAAGCACAGAACTTTAATTGATGTTTTGTCCTCAATGCATCAGTCTACTGTTTAAAATATGTAACTATGGACTGAGAGATGTCTCAGCAGGTAAAGACAACTACTACAAAGCCAAACAACTTGAATGCAATCCCTGGTACCCACACTGTGGAAGGAGAGAACTGACTCCTGAAAAATCCTCTGACCTCCAACCACACACTGTAACATGCACCTCCTCACACACAGAGTATGTTCTGAAGTATGAAGATATGCTTTACAACTTATTAACAAGGCTGTGAAGATACATGTGCTGATGCTCCAGCAGTTGCATTACACTGAAATGCTGGTACTCTTCTCTGTCTCTTTTCCAACATGGGGAGACCACTAATCTGAGTTTGGTCTCATGTGTGCCCTAGAGCCCCTCACTATGAAAAAGTCCTATAAAGGGCACCCATGTAATCAGCATTACATTGACTATTTGTGCCTGACTTCTTCCACTCAGAAGAACATTTAAATGTTAATGCCCACTCCAGCATGCATCAGTGGCTCATTCCTCTTTGTGGTTGATTAATATTCAATATTATGCAAATACCACATCCTTTAATTCATGTATTTATGTTGAAAAATAAATCTTTTATTTTCAGAGCTGACGACCAAACACAGGGCATTGCATTTGTTAGGCATGCTCTCTACCACTGAGCTAAATCCCCAAACCCCCAAAATAAATCATATGTTCAATTCTCATGTATGTAAAAATCTTTCCTGATGTGAATACTTCTAAGCATTTGTGTTGTATTTCATTCCTTTAACATTCGTTTCCATATGCATATGCATTTGTGCAGATGCAAACTCACTGGTGTCAGTGCACATGTAGACCCAAGGTTGACATTCTAGTGTCTTCCTTGACAACCCTTACAAATTGAGTTGGGTTCTTTCATTTGAATCCAAGCACACTCTTTTGTATAGCTTGACCTCTGGCTCTGACTAATGTCTCTGCCTCGTATGCACCTGGATCACAGGTAGACTGCCATACCTGGCAAGCACTTACAAGGGTTCTGGGAACCTAGATTCAGGTGCCTATATCCTGACACTGCTATACCAGTAGAGAACCATCTCCCCCTTCCGTACTTTACCCCTTTTTTTCTGAATGTACTTCTGTTAAATTTGTATTTATTTTTTACAATGTTTCTATAAATTTAATGCATTTCATTGTATCCAAATGAAAGATTTTATTTATACTGCTCATATTTCTTTTGCATATAGATAAGCATACAGCTTGTGTGTGTGTGTGTGTGTGTGTGTGTGTGTGTGTGTGTGTGTTGGGAGGGGGGATATGCTAAATCTCTATGCTTTTAGAACCAAAGCTATATGTTAAAAATATGTTCTACTTAAGTCCCAACATTGTGTGTATGGGTAGGTTTGTGTTCAGGTTCAGCAAACCATCAGCTTTCATCACCTCTGTGAAGATTAATCAGAGGGGACTGCATTTACATGTCCTGCAATTTTACTTTTCCTGGTTACAGACATATATTAGTGATTTCTACCTTAGCAGAAAATAGTCTTTTCATTGGACTGATATTTTCCACAATTATTCCTTACTATAGTATCAATCATTTTAAAAAAATAACTTCAATAATTTGCTGCTGCCTGAACAAGAATGTGTACTCTTTATTCCAGCAGCAAAAGCTTCTGCAGCCACTGCAGATGTACTGTCAGCCTTATTGCCTGACTCCTGCTTTCATACCATCAGTCCCAACCAAATGCTGTACCCACCTGTTCCTGAAAGCTTTTCCCTCTCATCTTCACATGTTCCCTCAGTCTGCTGCAGCTTCCCATCAGAAGCCTCACCAGGAGGCTTTTCACTAGGTGCTTCCCACCTGTGCACATCACACCTAACCTTCAAATCACACTTCCTCTATTTGAGCAGAAAATCCTCTTTGAAATAAACAGCAGCCTAACCAGACACTTCAAAGTGGAAAATGCTCCCATCCTCATTTTCTAATTGATCTCTGAAACAACACTGGATATAGTCTTTTACAAGTCAGGTTTCGGCAAGGTCTCTTGTGGTTTGGGACTTAGCCAGGCTGGGCAGCCCAGAGGGTGAGTCTGGCTGACATCACTACACACAAACTCCCCAAGCTGGGCATAGCAGGATGACTAGGACTCTAAATTTATAAAAAACAGTGTGTAGCTTTCCAGCCATAGAGGATGTATTTTGCAGTTAGTCTTCCCAGGAACAGCATCCATTTGTCTTCATCCTAATACACCTCAATTAAATGTCCATAATTTCTAATGTTAAATGGTTCTTTTAATGTGTCTCTGTGTGAACGTATGCCACATGTGAATTAAGGGAGTGGGCAGTCCAAAGAGGCCAGAAGAAGGTATTTGATCCATCATACCTGTGGCTACAGGCAGGTGTGATGTTCTCTGTCTGGCTGCTGGCAACAGAACCTGGGTTCTCTACAAGAACAGCAAATGCTGTCAACTGCTGAGCCTTCATTGCAGGTCAACATCTTTATGCATCTTACAATTAATATTTTAAGAGTTAATACAGGTACAATATAATCCAAGTTGTCGTTTGTATGTGTGTCTGTCAGTTCAGCAAGTATGATACTGCATGAAGTTCTTGCAGAATAAATAAATATACATTCAGGTATGTCATAGCACAAAATAGAATGTGAGGGCTTCCCTCTGTCAGAGTTTTATTCTTTGAGCAACTTGTGGCTTTGTCCACTGGAAGCATACTGCCTGGGAGGTCTCAGCGAAGAAGTGTGAATTATTTGGGAAATAAGGAAGTGCTTTCTCAGTGATGGGTTTCGACTTTTCCTCATATCATATCCAAGCCTATTGTCCTTTATGTGCCACTCACCCTATGAATGTGTGTGAGTGTGTGTGTGTGTGCATGCACACATGTGCATACAAGTGTGCATGCATGTCTACTGTTAAAATACCGCTTTCTCCAGTATCAATCAGTATCTATATATAAATCATCAAGAGCTCTCTTCTTTCCATACCAAGGGACCCAATCATGCACTAGTCTTATTCCATAATCACAGATGATTAGGGTTCACAAACATGATATGAGGTTCACTTTCCCTTTTATCAGAATCTCCAAACTGACATTTAAAAAGAGGCCAAATATTGAATCTTCAGCTTGTAACTTCTTTATACTGAGGAGCAATACTGGGGACAGGGTTCATTTAACAGGAAATATTCTGCAATAATACCGTAAACCTGTTTGTTAATTCCCTATGTCAAACAACAGCGGGGAAAATAGTCAACTATGTCTGTTTCAGGTCTATGTTGGAACTGGTGCCAAGAAAGAAGGGAAATTAATGAAGACATGACCAGGCGCCACAAAGCTAATTAATGTGTGGCATCTTTCTGGAAGAGGAAGTTTAACTTCATCACCCCTGGGTCCAATTTAAGAATGACCTCATTCACAATTCCTGAGTTAGAATTAAGGGGATACAATCTCATGGGCTGTTCACAGATGTGCAAAAACAATGGTAGTGTGACTTTTAAATTTTATTTCTTTAATTCATAACACTAACAGATTTCTCTGAGATTTGTTGCATTAATGGACACTGTTAGGTTCAAGTAGGAAAACTGGTGGTTCTTCTTTTTTTTTTTTTTTCAATGCAGTTTATTCAGGAACATTGAACAATCCTCGGACCCCGGGGAAAGCCAGCCCCCAGCTTAAATAGCCTCTGGGTAGCCAACCCAGGCGTGCCACGGGGGCAATGCAGATAGGTCCACATACATGGAAGCAAGCCAGATCCTCGGCGTTAGCCAAATATGGAGTTGTTCGTGACAGAGAGCACTCACCATCGGGAAGGTGGAAGGCAGAAACCAGCTCCATCTTTAAGGCATAGCATTCCGCAGCTCTCTACAGTTCCCCCTTTTTGTTTTAGACGCATCAGGCAAGAGTAGAGGTCTGATCTCTGATATTAGAAATAAATTGGGACTTTGTACCAATGTTCATTTAGGTGTCATCCACCCAAAGAGCATCAGACCCGTCCGATACCTTTTTCTCAGAGGCGGGACCTGGGGCATCAACCCGCATGCAATCAGACATGCTCTTCTCTGGGTCCAAAGCGGCTGACCCTGAGTGCAGTGCTTAGCCTCGCATCCTGAGCGTATCATTTTAGCTTTTTATGGTATCCAACCATGCTTGGGGAGAATGTCCTGCTTCAATGGCTGTAAAGGCCTGAATGATCATGGCTGCATCACACTGTTGTGAGACTCTAATCTTGCATATATACCACAGGCAAACCAAGGAGACCAACACCAGAAGGCCTGCTAACACTCCCATGCCCGCCCATTCCTTCAGATGATTCATGGCTGCAGCAATCCATGTTGATAATCCTGTGGCTAGTCCTGCGTCCACTCTGGTAGAATTTACTGTGACAATGGCCACTCTCAGCTGCTCCATCGTAGTATCGAATTCTCCAGTCCAATTACCTAAAATATAGCTCGACAATTGTTTAGACAGATTTGCAGCACAGGAAAAATTCTCATGTTGTACGCTAGTGACACAAATTTTGGTAGAATTCATATCAAAGCTTGAAAGTTTTACCTGGGAACCTATGTGTTGTGAATATTAAGAAACAAAAAGTGGGTATACTATTTTACTCCTTTACACTTCAAAGAATAAAATTCAAAGATTCAGATAACCAATAAAACTTTTTTAACCTTAAAAGTGCCAAACGTATTACATGAGTTCATGTGTTTATATATGTGTGTGTGCACTTATGCATGAAAGTGCAACCAGCAAATGTGGATGGTGGGGCAGAGGGATGTAGTCACTGGTAACCTTTTTTATGGCTTAATTCTGGAAATTTCACTAGGGAAAATTAGAAATCCAGGCAACTGGATATCTATGGCATCTTTCAGAATTTAGCACCATGACCCCAATCTGGAGCTCCCCAGTAGCTGTGATGCTAGAGAGAATGAGAAAGACTACTGCTGCTATCACAGCTGCGTAGAAGTCTGGTCTGAATTCTAACATCCAGGTAGCCTATGCTTCTGCATTTTAGCCCAATCTGTGGCTCAGCTGGCCCCTCTGCCAAACCAGGAGTTCAGTTCATGCAGTGCCCAGAAGCTCTCTAAGGGCTAATATCTTGTGACCACCAATTGTAACTCTCTTTGCAGCAGCTGTCCTCAGTCATATTCTTATTCACTCAAAAGCCTCCTCTTCTGTTTTTGTTCAGATTGATGAACCCTAAGTTAAGGACAGAAGACCCTTCAAAAAACTGTGAAAATCTCCAGACAAAGAGGACAGAACAGGCTTTAGCTTCCTGCTTCTCACTGTGCTCTGCACACATCTTCCCATGTGCCTCGATGCTTTCCTGTGTTTCTTTGACTCCAGTAAATCATTTTTTTTACCAGCATATGCATTCTTCTGTGTCTAAGATATCTCCTTCTACTACCTATTTCATCCAAAAGGTTCCCTGCCTCTTAATTCTTTAGTTGGAAGAGAAAATGAATTTAATCAAGG